>NC_052148.1:147179205-147480962 GCF_902713615.1 Scyliorhinus canicula
ACCCAGGACAGGCCTACCCAGGACAGCCCTACCCAGGACACCCCTACCCAGGACATCCCTACCCAGGGCACCCCTACCCAGGACACCCCTACCCAGGACATCCCTACCCAGGACAGGCCTACCCAGGACATCTCTACCCAGGTCAGCCCTACCCAGGTCAGGCCTACCCAGGACAGCCCTACCCAGGACACCCCTACCCGGGACACCGACTCACATGACACCGAAAGACAGATCAGTGACACACAGCGGACGGGTGGACATGAACCACCACCCCAGGGGACCATGGATTCTGGGTCGGACGATCCTCACGACACAATGCCACTGCTTTCTCCAACACCCTCCACCATCGCAGAGACACTCACCTCGGTTGGGCACTTTAGTGATGAGGCTTCTGGTACACTCACTGGTGCGCACAACACAGCCGTACCGGGACAGCAGGTGGAGGTAGGAGCAGCAGAGGGGCCGGGAGGTCGCAGGGCAGCCTGGCGCAAGCAAACATCTGCCGCCCAGACGGGACCCGGGTTCCTGGAGTTACCACACCCACCCATAGACCCGATGCAGTCACCGAACCAGGGGCAATCGAAGGGGGTGACGGCCGGCTTGTGGCGGCTGCAGACGCAGGTGGAGGAGTGCACCCGCGTCCAGGAACTGGGAGTGGTGGCGGTATGCGTGCCACCCAGGCCGAAACCGCACGGGTGGCGTCCGCGGGGGAGGCAATGGGTGCGACGGTGTCAGACATGGGGAGCAGGATGCGAGGCCTGGGGCTTTCCATGCAGTCGGCGTCTGTGGCCCAAGACACAGGACTGCCCTCTCACAGGAAACCATTAGCCAGAGCCAGTGGCAGATGGCAGAGGCGCTCAACCCCTTGGCCCAGTCTCAGCAGGCAGTGGCCTAGTCTCAGCAGGCAGTGGCCCAGTCTCAGCAGGCAGTGGCCCAGTCTCTGCAGGCAGTGGCCCAGTCTCAGCAGGCAGTGGCCCAGTCTCTGCAGGCAGTGGCCCAGTCTCAGCAGGCAGTGGCCCAGTCTCAACAGGCAGAGCCCCAGTCTCAGCAGGCCATGGGCCAGTCCCAGCAGGCAGTGGCCCAGTCCCAGCAGGCCTTGGCCCAGTCCCAGCAGGCCATGGGCCAGTCTCTGAAGGCCATGGCCCAGTCTCAGCAGGCCATGGCTGAGGGCATCGGCGCCATTGCCCATGTGCTGTCTGGCGTCGTCCAGACACAGACAGTGAAGGTCAGCTCCCTGAGCTCCATGGCTGCAAACTTGCTGACCCTGATCGACAGCAGCACGGGCCTCCAGGACTGGCAGCGCCAGGTGTCGGGGGGGCGTTGGATGTCCGGTCCGTTCGCACCTCCGACCCATGTAGAGGCCTGGGAGCCATCGGGCACCCCGAGGGAGGGGGAGGTGCTGGGTCCCGTCCTGGGTCCCCCTGTAGGGGAGGTCCCGGAACACCGCGGCACCTCGGACTCCCCCCCTTCCGTCCCAGATGCATCTGGTGGGCAACGGGCAGGACTGGCTGGCAGCTCACCATCCCAGTCGCCCGAGCCGCAGCCTGGCCCATCTAGCCCGGGCCGCCCCAGGAAACAGCCGCCAAAGGGATCCCGGGTCACAGGGCAGGAATCACAAGAGTCCACCTCCAGTTCTGCTTTACCGTCTGGGGAATCACCTAGACGTAGTCATGGGGCCTGTAAGGCCAAACAATTAGATACTGAGTAAGTTGGCACGGGTGCAGGGCACAGACGAGTTATAGCGGCTAGGGCATGTGTATGGACTGTTTGTCATTCAAATCATTTTCACACATACTAATCTGCCTTAGTGATCTGTCCGAAGCGTGCGGGGATGTGGCCATGGGTCAGACATTGTCCAATGATGTAGAGCCAGGAGCTCATCGCAGAGCCGGTCGTCATCATCCTCCATGGCCTGCAATAGACACACTTACACCGGCGACCGTGTGAGCCCGGCCCGTTGTGCCGCAGGTGGATCTGCAATGGAGGGGTGGTGTGCATGAAGGTGGGGTGGGGGTGGTTGGTGGATGGGTGGCGGGGGGGTGAGGTTGTTGGTGGTGGGTGGGTGAGGGGGTTGAGGGTGTTGGTGGTGGGTGGGGGGGGTGAGGGTGTTGGTGGTGGGTGGTGGGGGGGATGAGAATGGTCGGCTGGTGCAGTGATGTGCGGTCTGTGCCCATACTCAGAGCGATTCCCACGCCCCCCTAGTCAGTGAATCAGGCGGCTATCAGCCTATCCCGTGCCCGCTAGCCCAGACGGTAATGGTGGGCAGCCACCCGTCCATGTCCAGCCCGTCTGTCCTGACCATTGCCCCCCATCCTCCTCATCTGGGGAGGCCTGTGCCTCTTCCTGCTGCCCCTCCACTCCCCCCTCCTCTGCCTGCAGCACATCCCCCCTCTGCTGAGCTATGTTGTGCAGGACGCAGCAGACCACAATGATGCTGCCAACCCTATCTGGCGGGTACTGGAGGGCACCTCCAGAGCAGTCCAGGCACCTGAAACGCCTGGTACTCCCCCCACCCCTCCCCGGCACTCGCCCTCTCCCCCCCCCCCCCCCCCCCCCCCGGCACCCGCCCTCTTCCCCCTTCCCCGGCACTCGCACCCCCCCCCCCCCCGGCACTCGCCTTCTCCCCCCTCCCCGGCACTCGCAGCCCCCCCCGCCCCCCCCGCCCCCCCCCCAGCACTCACCCTCTTCCCCTTCCCCGGCACTCGCCCCCCCCTCCCTGGCACTCGCCCCCCCCCTCCCCGGCATTCGCACCCCCTCCCCTGTACTCGCCCCCCCTCCCCGGCACTCGCCACACCCTCCCCGGCACTCGCCCCCCCCCTTCCCGGCATTAATCCCCCCTCCCCGACACTCGCCCTCTCCCCCCTCCCCGCCACTCGCCCTCTCCCCCCCTCACTGGCACTCGCCCTCTCCCTCCCTCCCCGGCACTCGCCCTCTCCCCACTCCCCGGCACTCGCCCTCTTCCCCCTCCCGGCACTCGCCCTCTCCCCCCCCCCTCCCGGCACTCGCCCTCTCCCCCCTCCCCGGCACTCGCCCTCGCCCTCCCTCCCCAGCACTCACCGCCCCCCCTCCCTGGCACTCGCCCTCTCCAACCTCCCCGGCACTCGCCCTCTCCCCCCCCCCTCCTGGCACTCACCCACCCCTCCCCGGCACTCGCCCTCTCCCCCCTCCCCGGCACTCGCCCTCTCTCCCCCCTCCCCGGCACTCGCCCCCCTCCCCGGCACTCGCCCCCCCTCACCGGCACTCGCCCTCTCCCCCCTCCCCCGTCACTCGTTCTCACCCTCCCCGGGCACTCGCTCTCCCCCTCCCCGGCACTCGCCCTCTCCCTCCCTCCCCGGCACTCGCCCTCTTCCCCCTCCCCTGCACCTCGCCTTCTCCCCCCTCCCCAGCACTCGCACTCTCCCTCCCCCCCCCCCGGCACTCGCACCCCCCTCCCCGGCTCTCGCCCTCTCCCCCCCTCCCCGCACCCGCCCTCTCCCCCCTCCCCGGCACTCCCCCTCTCACCCCTCACCGGCACTCGCCCCCCCCTCCCCGGCACTCGCCCTCTCCCCCCTCCCTGGCACTCGCCCCCCCCTCACCGGCACTCGCCCCCCTCACCGGCACTCGCCCCCCCTCACCGGCGCTCGCCCTCTCCCCCCTCTCCGGCACATGCCCTCTCCCCCCTCCCCGGCACTCGCCTTCTCCCCCCTCCCCAGCACATGCCCTCTCCCCCCCCCCGGCACTCGCAACCCCCCTCACCCGGCACTCGCCCCTTCCCCCTCCCGGCACTCGCCCTCTCCCCCCCCCCCTCCCGGCACTCGCCCTCTCCCCCCTCCCCGGCACTCGCCCTCTCCTCCCTCCCCAGCACTCACCGCCCCCCCTCCCTGGCACTCGCCCTCTCCAACCTCCCCGGCACTCGCCCTCTCCCCCCCCCTCCTGGCACTCCCCACCCCCCCCCCTCCCCGGCACTCGCCCTCTCCCCCCTCCCCGCCTCCCCTCTCCCCCCTCCCCGGCACTCGCCCCCCTCCCCGGCACTCGCCCCCCCTCACCGGCACTCGCCCTCTCCCCCCTCCCCGTCACTCGTCCTCCCCTCCCCGGCACTCGCTCTCCCCCCTCCCCGGCACTCGCCCTCTCCTCCCTCCCCGGCACTCGCCCTCTTCCCCCTCCCCTGCACTCGCCTTCTCCCCCCTCCCCAGCACTCCCCTCTCCCCCCTCCCCGGCACTCGCCCCCCCCTCCCCGGCTCTCGCCCTCTCCCCCCCCCCCCGCACCCGCCCTCTCCCCCCTCCCCGCACTCCCCCTCTCACCCCCTCCACCGGCACTCGCCCCCCCCTCCCCGCACTCGCCCTCTCCCCCCCCCTCCCTGCACTCGCCCCCCCCTCACCGGCACTCGCCCCCCCCCTCACCGCACTCGCCCCCCCTCACCGGCGCTCGCCCTCTCCCCCCTCCGGCACATGCCCTCTCTCCCCCCTCCCCGGCACTCGCCTTCTCCCCCCTCCCCAGCACATGCCCTCTCCCCCCTCCCCGGCACTCGCACCCCCCCCCCTGCCTCGCCCTCTCCCCCCCTTCCCGGCACCCCCCCTCTCCCCCCTCCCCGGCACTCCCCCTCGCACCCCTCACCGGCACTCGCCCCCCCCTCCCCGGCACTCGCCCTCTCCCCCCTCCCCGGCACTCGCCCCCCCTCACCGGCACTCGCCCCCCCTCACCGGCACTCGCCCCCCCTCACCGGCACTCGCCCCCCCCCCTCACCGCGCTCGCCCTCTTCCCCCTCCCCGGCACTCGTCCTCCCCTCCCCAGAACTCGCTCTCCCCCCTCCCGGTATTCGCCCTCTCCCCCCTCCCCGGCACTCACCCCCCCCCCCCTCCCTGGCACTCGCCCTCTCCCCCCCTCCCCGCACTCGCCCTCTCCCCCCTCCCCGGCACTCGCCCCCCCCTCAACCGCACTCGCCCCCCCTCACCGCACTCGCCCTCTCCCCCTCCCCGGCACTCGTCCTCCCCCTCCCCGGCACTCGCTCTCCCCCCCTCCCCGTATTCGCCCTCTCCCCCTCCCCAGCACTCGCCATCACCCCCCTCCCCGGCACTCGCACCCCCCTCCCCGGCACTCGCCCTCTCCCCCCTCCCCGGCACTCGCACCCCCCTCCCCGGCACTCGCCCTCCTCCCCCCCTCCCCGGCAACCGCCCTCTCCCCCTCCCCGGCACTCCCCCTCTCACCCCTCACCGCACTCGCCCCCCTCCCCGCACTCGCCCTCTCCCCCCTCCCCGGCATCTCGTCCTCCCCTCCCCGGCACTAACTCGTGCTCCCCCCTCCCCCGGATTCTCGCCTCGTCCCCCCTCCCCGGCACTCGCCCCCCCCCCCGGCACTCGCCCTCTCCCCCCTCCCCGGCACTCGCCCCCCCCCCCCCCTCCCCGGCACTCGCCCTCCTCCCCTCCTCCCCGGCACTCGCCCCTCTCACCGTACTCGCCTCGCCCTCCCCCCTCCCCGGCACTCGCACCCCCCTCCCCGGCACTCGCCCTCTCCCCCCTTCCCGGCATTTGCCCTCTCCCCCCTTCCCGGCACTCCCCATCTCACCCCTCCCCGGCTCCCGCCCTCTCCCCCCTCCCCGGCACTCGCCCTCTCCCCCCTCACTGGCACTCACCCTCTCCCCCCTCCCCGGCACTCGCCCTCTCCCCCCTCACTGGCACTCACCCTCTCCCCCCCCTCCCCGGCACGCGCCCTCTCCCCCTCCCCGGGACTCCCCCCCCCCCGGCACTCGATTCCCCCCCCCCCCCCCCACCATGGGCACTCGCCCTCTCCCCCTCCCCGGCACTCGCACCCCCCTCCCCGGCACTCGCCCTCTCCCCCCCTCCCCGGCAACCGCCCTCTTCCCCCTCCCCGGCACTCCCCCTCTCACCCCTCACCGGCACTCGCACCCCCTCCCCGGCACTCGCCCTCTCCCCCCTCCCCGGCACTCGTCCTCCCCTCCCCGGCACTCGCTCTCCCCCCTCCCCGGTATTCGCCCTCTCCCCCCTCCCCAGCACTCGCCCCCCCCCCTCCCCGGCACTCGCCCTCTCCCCCCTCCCCGGCACTCGCACCCCACTCCCCGGCACTCGCCCCTCTCCCCCCCTCCCCGGCACTCGCCCTCTCCCCCCCTCCCCGGCACTCGCCCTCTCCCCGGTACTCGCCATCTCCCCCCTCCCCGGCACTCGCACCCCACTCCCCGCACTCGCCCTCTCCCCCCTTCCCGGCATTCGCCCTCTCCCCCAATCCCGGCACTCCCCCTCTCACCCCTCACCGGCACTCGCCCCCCCCCCCCCGGCACCCGCCCTCTCCCCCCTCCCCGGCACTCGCCCTCTCAACCCTCGCCGGCACTCGCTCTCACCCCCCCCTCCCCGGCTCTTTCCCCCCCTCCCCGGCACTCGCCCTCTCCCCCCTCACTGGCACTCACCCTCTGCCCCCTCCCCGGCACTCGCCCTCCTCCCCCCTCACTGGCACTCACCCTCTCCCCCCTCCCCGGCACTCGCCCTCTCCCCCCTCACTGGCACTCACCCTCTCCCCCACCCCCCCCCACTCGCCCTCTCCCCCTCCCCGGGACTCCCCCCCCCCTCCCCAGCACTCGATTCCCCCCTCCCACCCCCCCCACCCCCCCTCACCATGGGCACTCGCCCTCTCCCCCCTCCCCGGCACTCGCACCCCCCTCCCCGGCACTCGCCCTCTCCCCCCCTCCCCGCAACCGCCCTCTTTCCCCCCTCCCCCCGGCACTCCCCCCTCTCACCCCTCAACCGGCACTCGCCCCCCCCCCCCCGCACTCACCCTCTCCCCCCCCCCGGCACTCGTCCTCCCCTCCCCGGCACTCGCTCTCCCCCCTCCCCGGTATTCGCCCTCTCCCCCCTCCCCGGCACTCGCCCCCCCCCCCCCCCCCCCCCCCTCCCCGGCACTCCCTCGCCTCTCCCCACCTCCCCGGCACTCGCCCTCTCCCCGGTACTCGCCATCTCCCCCCCCTCCACGCACTCGCACCCGCCCTCTCCCGCACTCGCCCTCTCCGTCTCCCGCATTCGCCCTCTCCCCCCCTCCACCGGCACTCGCCCCCCCTCCCCGGCTCCCGCCCTCTCCCCCCTCCCCGGCACTCGCCCTCTCAACCCTCTCCGGCACTCGCTCTCACCCCCCTCCCCGGCTCTTTCCCCCCCTCCCCAGCACTCGCCCTCTCCCCCCTCACTGGCACTTACCCTCTCCCCCCTCCCCGGCACTCGCCCTCTCCCCCCTCACTGGCACTCCCCTCTCCCCCCTCCCCGGCACTCGCCCTCTACCCTCTCACTGGCACTCACCCTCCCCCCCCCCCCCCCCCCCCCCTCCCCGGCACTCGCCCTCTCCCCTCCCGGGACTTCCCCCCCCCCTCCCCGGCACTCGATTCCCCCCTCTCCCCCCCTCCCCGGCACTCGCCCTCTCCCTGCCCCCCCCCCCCACCCCCCCCCCCCCCTCACCGGCACTCGCCCTCTCCGCCCCTCCCCGGCACTCGCCCTCTCCCCCCTCCCCGGCACTCGCCCTTTCCGCCCCTCCCCAGCACTCGCCCTCTCCCCCCTCCCCGGCACTCGCCCCCTCCATAGCACTCGCCCTCTCCCCCCTCCCCGGCACTTGCCCCCTCCATAGCACTCTCCCTCTGCCCCTCCCCGGCACTCGCCCCCTCTATAGCACTCTCCCTCTGCCCCTCCCCGGCACTCACCCCCACCATAGCACTCGCCCTCTCCCCCCTCCCCGGCACTCGCCCCCTCCATAGCACTCTCCCTCTGCCCCTCCCCGGCACTCACCCCCACCATAGCACTCGCCCTCTCCCCCCTCCCCGGCACTCGCCCCCTCTATAGCACCTCGCCGCCTTTTGGTAGGTTGGAGAATTCAGAGGACGGCGGGGGCGGGATTCACGCCGACCCCCAGCAATTCTCCGACCTGGCGGGGAGTCGGAGAATCCCGTCCAACATATTCATCATCGGTTCGAACAAACAAGAACAAGAACTTGGAGAATTTGGAAGCTACCCTGAAGCATTTCCAGAGCCACAACCCGAGAGCTAATAAGGAAAAATAAGACTTTTGCAAGTAATCCATAAATTACCTTGGTCATGTCACCAACAAAGATAGCTTACACAAAGCACCAAAGAAAATGTCAGCAATCTTAGAAGCACCATGTCCTCAAAATGCGATGCAATTAAGGTTATTTTTAGAAATGATCAATTATTATGGCAAATTAGTGCTGAATTTAGCAACACGATTGAAACCTTTACACACTTTGCTATATGTCAAAAAGGCATGGCACTGGTCAGAAGAATGTGAAAATGCAGACAATGAAGTATAAGAGATTTTAATGAAATCAGAGCTGTTGGTTCATTATAATCCTAAATTGAAGTCGCACATTTCTTGCAATGCCTCAGCCTATGGGGTTGGTGCAGTCGACTTGCACATTGTGCCTTCAGGAGAGGACGACTGAAAGCATTTGCTTCACAAACTCTTTTCTCGCGCAGGAACAAATTATGCTAAACTAGAAAAAGAAGCTTTGATCACCATTTTTGGCGTAAGGTTCCACCATTAGCTATATGGGCGTCATTGTACTCTTTTGATAGATCATCGACCCTTGATGACAATCTTTGAGTTTTATAAAGGAATACCTTCTTTGGCAGTGAGTAGATTGCAAAGATGTTCATTGATATTGTCAACACATACTTATGGTATCCAATATCACAAGTCAGAGCAACATGCAAAATTTGATGCTTTGTCATGATTGGCATTACAAGTCAAACATGACCCTGAAAAATGTTGTATTTCTCGCTCATGGATAGTGTACCTGTGACTTTATCTCAAGTTCAAAGATATACAAGAATCGATCCAATGATGGGGACAGTGATGGTCTTGGCCATTTGGTGACCACAGAGGAGTCCACAATGAGAGGTGTAAAGAAACTTGTTTTTATTGATAAACAACTATTTACACAGTACATGTCAGGTCCCAGCCGGACCTCTCTGCTCGGCTCCTATTGGTCTGTCCCCATAGGTCTCGTGTGTATTATAACAAATTAAAAAGGATGCTGTCAGATATTCATAGGAAAAATCCAGACTGTAAGCCCGACATCACACAGAAACTTGAGTTGACCACGCAGAAAGGAGTTCAATTATGGGGAACCCATATGATTATTCCTCATACGTAGTAAAGTATTATCATAGAATCTTATCATCGCCTCCCCACAGTGCAGAAGGAGGCCATTCAGCCTACTGAATCTGCACCTCTGGAAGAGCATCCCACTTAGGCCCACTTCCCCACCCTATCCCTGTAACCCCACCTAACCTGCACATCTTTAGACACTAAGGCGCAATTTAGCATCCACCTAATCTGCACATCTTTAGACTTGACCAACTGCATAAGGAACATCCAGGTCTGGTGAGGCTGAAGGAACTGGCAGGCAGTTATTTTTTGTGGCCAGGATTAGATGTTCAAATCAAAGAGAGAGTAGGGCAATGACAATCCTGCACAAACTAAGGAACACTCCACCATTATACCCATTACATCTGTGGGAATGGCCGACACAGCTGAGGACGGAATACACACCCATTATGCAGGTCCATTGGAGGGTCACACATTCCTAGTGATTGTGGACGGACACTCAAAATGGTCAGAAGTCGCGATAATGAAGTCAATGACGACTGAGCAGACCATTGAGAAACTAGATGAAATATTTGCAAGATATAGAATACTGGGACAAATTGTCAGTAATAATGGTACTGTTTACTTCAAAGGAGTTTGAGAACTACTTGAAGGGAACAGGATACACCATATCAAGTCAGTTCCATATCATCCAGCAACGAATGGATTGACCAAACGTTTATGCAATCTTTAAAGCATTCTAAAGCATCGACGATCCAGGGGACATTGGCAAGAAGAGCAAACAAATTCTTCATGTCTTACAGGAACACAGCACACACTACAATTCAGGGTTCACCAACAAAGCTGTTCTTCAAGAGGAAACTAAAACCACATTTTGATTTGTTAACTCCACCTGACACTTCAAAGATTGTCAAATGACAATAACAAGCACAAATTGCTAACTACCCGAGGAAAAGTCTGCCGTGATTTTTGAGAGCTGGTAAATGGGCACTTTTCTACCTCGATATTGGTGGGCCATGGCTTCCCACTGATACATGGAAGTTATGGGCCAAAGTATAAGTCTGAAACCCGGCAACAAAAAATGAATGACATTGAAGTTTTGAAGTAACCAGTCTAGTTCTAACAAGCATCATTAAATTCCCCTGAGAGCCACTGATGATCATGCAGGTAGCCTGGGATTATCCGCTTTTGCTGGGTGAGCTGCCTCTGAGACATGACAGGAGCCATTTGCTCACCCTGAATATTTAGGTGAGACCCACGCACCAATCTAGTACAATCTCCAGCCTCTATCTTTAGCTGTTGGGATTGTTTCCTCTGGCCAGTTGACAGATGGCACCAAGCAATTTCCACCAAATGGATCAATTTTCACCAAGTGTGGAGTTGTAATCAAAATTTTATCACTTTTCTTTGTTACATAGTGGCTTAAATCTTCCGAGGGGCAGCAGTCACCATCGGATTGCCACACCGGTCCTCACTCTGGAGCTCAGCATTCCTGGTCAGGATGTACGATCTCAACCTCTTCATAATTGTGGAACGTGCGTTCAGTCCAACAACATCATCATATCACTGGATCATCAAGGGAAGACAAGCCGTGCCCCTTTTTGCAGCACTAGCTGCCATATTCTAAACGTGTTCACTAACACACTGAAAAGCTTGAGCATTTAAACTGCATTCCAGCGAGTTAGTGCATGAGTGTCCGAGTGAATCGGTGAATGTGTAGGAGGTAGGATGGGTGAGATAAGTGATAAGGGTGACAGGTAGATAGGGTAGTTCGTGGGTAGAGTTATAGGGTGGCAGTTGTGATTTATACAGTATTTGTACCTTTAAATGACCTTGTTAGCTGAATAAGTTTTTTTTTAACTGGTCTTATATTTCCATACATAGTCATCAATTTGTGAAGCTTCAGCCAATTGAGCTATGCAATACAGCACAATATGCTGTTGGGACATTACTGTCACAAGATCAAAATAAAATGGCTATGGTATATGCGAGTCACGTCCTCACTGTCACAGAGAAGCACTCTGCTACTTATGACTAGGAGCTGCTTACAATTCTAAACAGAGTTTCCTTTTACAGTTATTACCGACCACAAGACCCTTGTTAGACAATGACCTGACAACATGGAGGGCATGTTTAACACTGGAATTGGATGTACATGAGTGGATGTTTGAATATAGAGGAGGGTTTAATCACACCAATACAGATTCTTTACCACAGTGACTCCCGCCAAGTCCTCAACAGTACAATGTTCTTTACCAATTCCAGAGAGCTTTCTGCATTTCAAAATTCACATCAACATGCCAAAGTAATACAGTAATTGTTTACTATAAGCCCTTAGAGAAATAAACAAAAACGTGTCATGGAATTTCAATGTTTAATGTTACCACGGATCAATTACTAAACTTTTCACCAGCCCTCAAAGGATATAGGGCTGTGTACATAACATACCTGAACTTGAAATTTAGACAATGCTGCAGATGCACAGTTAATATTATAACTTTCTATAATTGATAAGTATGTGCCGATATTTAAAAGTAAATATTATTTTTAAACACGACAATTGTTTCCAGGTGCAATCTGAGGTTACATGAGAAAATATGAAAATCAAAAATACCTTTCTTCTGTTTGGGGAAATTGCTCTCGTTAGCTTGAGGGAAACTGAGATTCACAGCACAAAGAGGCTGCGCGGTCCAACATGTCTGTGCTGGTCAAAAAAGCGCAGCTTAATCCCTCTTTCCAGTTCGGAGTCCGTAGCCTTTTCACGAACAAGAGAGAAACAAATCATTCATAGGATGTGAGTATCACTGGCTAGGCCAGCAACTTCAGCCCATCGCTAACTGCCCCTGAGAAGGTGGTGATGAACCACCTTCTTGAACAGCCGCAGTCCATCTGATGCTGTTGGAAAGGAGTTCCAGGCTTTTGAGTCAGCAACAATGAAGGATCGTGGTACCAAGTCAGGATGACTCATTCCGATTGACTCCAGTTTTACCTGGGCCCCTTGATGACACACCGGTCAGATGCTGCCTCGATGTCAAGGGCAGTCACTTGCACCTCTCAAATTCTGCTCTTTTGTCCATTTTTGGAAAAAGGTTGCAATGAAGTCTGGAGCTGAGCAGCCCTGGGGAAAAAACTGAGCCACGATAAGGAGATTATTGCTGAGTAAGTGCCAGTTCACAACACTTCAAAGCCAGAATATTGTCAGGGTCTATAGCCTTTGTAGCATCCAGTTCCTTCAGCTGTATCTTGATGTCCTGCAAAGTAAATTGAGTTGCTGAAGACTGACATCTGTGTTGCTGGGGGCTTCAAGAGGGTACCGAGATAGATCATCCACTCAGTACTTCTGGTTGAAGATTGTCGCAAATGCTTCAGCCTTATCTTTTTCACTGATGTGCTGGGCTCACACATCATTGAGGATGGGGGTATTTGTGGAGCCTCCTCCAAGGTTTGTTGTTTAATTGTCCACCACCATTCACAACTGGATGTGGTACAACTGCAGAGCTTAGGTCTCATCCGTTGGTTGTGGGATTGCTTAGCTTTGTCTCTCACATGCTGCTTGTGCTGTTTGGCATGCAAGTAGTCCTGTATTGTAGCTTCACCAGGTTGATACCACATTTTCAGGTATGACTGGCGTTCGTCCTGGTATGCTCTCCTGCAATTTTCATTGAAGCAGTTTTGATCTTCAACTAGAAGCTAATGGCAAAGTGGGGGTTAGACTGGGCCATGAAGTTATAGACTGTGGTTGAATAGAACATAACACAGAACATACACTGCAGAAGGAGGCCATTCGGCCCATTGAGTCTGCATGACCCACTTAAGCCCTCACTTCCACCCTATCCCTATAACCCAATAACCTCTCCCAACCTTCTTGGACACTAAGGGCAATTTAGCATGGCTAATCCACCTAACCTGCATGTCTTTAGACTGTGGGAGGAAAGCGGGACACCAGGAGGAAACCCACGCAGACATGGGGAGAACGTGCAGACTCCGCACAGACAGTGACCCAGCGAGGAATTGAACTGGCCAGTATGGGACCAGCTAGAGAGGAATGAGCAACAAAAGAGTACTGCTGATGCTGTTACAATTATATGTAATTGTAAATAAATGTTATTTCTTTCTATTCTACAAACTTGTGCTGGATTCTTCGTGGCCCTCACAAAACTGGCGACGAGGGTTTAAGTGGACAGCTGTCTACGCTGCTGAAGCCACTGCTCTGGATTTTTGTTGGATACAGGTTGGAAGTTTTTTTTCTGTTACACCATGCCTCTTTATCGATATTTGGATGTCTTTGATGCTGTGCTGCAAAGTTGGAACCAGTACGCACAATGGATACGTTACTATTTCCAGGCAAACAACATCATGGAAAACGAGCACCTGGTGGTCATTTTGCTCACCGCCTGAGCTCCGCATACGTTTGGGGTGATTAGGAGCCTTACGTACCCGGCTGCGCCGGACACCAAGACGTTTGATAAACTTGTGACCTTAGTGGTGATGTGTTATCTGTGTTGGCCTAACATTGACTGCAACTGGATGCAGTAAAACGAGAAACAGGCTTCCGATACAGGAGATGGTCCAACACTGTTTTATAGAACCTGTTGATTGTTGTACATAATCTGCTGTGGGTTGGCACTTTATTAACTTCACTGATAACCTCCTACTGGCTTGACCAGATTAGCTCTCTATCACATGGTGATGATGTTCATTGGTGGCCAGGCCTCGACACTGACATTGAAAAGGTGGCCCAAAACTGCTCCATTTGCCAGAAGCATCAGAAGCTTCTGCCGGCCACGCCCCTACAGCACTGGGAATGGCCAGGGCGGCCTTGGGCGCAATTGAATGCAGATTTCGCCGGCCCTTTTCAAGGATCCATGTTCCTTCTATTAATCGATGCCCAGTCTAAATGGTTACAGGTGCAAAGATGGTAGGCACATTGTCCTGCGCAACAATCGAGAAGATGCTTTGTCTTTCAGTACGCATGGCCGCCCTGAGGTTCTGGTCATGGACACCGGCACTCAGTTCATAAATGAGGAGTTTGCGAGGTTCATGAAGATGAAGATGAATGGCATACTCCATATCCGCACCGTTCCACACCACCCTGCTTCCAATAGGTTGACGGAGCGTGCAGTGCAGACATTCAAACGGGGCCTAAAGAAACAGTCTTCCGGGTCTATGGACACAAGACTGGCTTGTTTTTTGTTTTCATACAGGACTACTCCACATGCGGTGACTGGGGTAGCTCCCGCAGAACTCCTAATGGGCCGGAGACTTCGCACCCACCTTAGCATGGTTTCCCTGACATTGGCGCAAAAGTACGCCGCACACAAGAATGGCAGGGACGTGACCTTTCTCGGCATCGGCCGATTCGGCGGTTTGCGCCCGGTGACACAGTGTCCGTTCAAAATTTTGCTAGTGGTGCCCAGTGGGTCCCTGGCATTATCTCTCGCCAAAAGGGCTCTATCTATTACCAGGTGCAAGCCCAGAGTCATCTCCAGCGCAAGCATGTAGACCACATTCGGTCCAGAAGACCGTTTCTTACACAGATTCCATGCCCCTGGAGCTCATATCTACAGCCGCAGAGACCAGATACAGTGGAGAGTATTCCCTACGATCTTCCTCTGGTGCCGCACTCAAAGCCTGCGCAGGTCGTTGCAGAACCGCATGGAGATAGGGACGCCGAGATGACGGAGGCAGTGGACTCCGACTTTGAGGTGGAGACACAGGACGCCTTAGAGGAGGAGTCCTCGGTCCCACGGGCCATGGATGTACAACCGTTACGCAGTTCATCACGGAAGCGCCATTCTCCATCTCGTTACACACCGCCCGATCCAGCGCCTTGTGCAAATGGTGTCCGGCCTGCGGCAAAACAAGTCCAAAACTCTCCTTCGCCAGGGTCTTCGGTGGATTCCTTGGACTTTCTGGGGGGAGGGATGTTATAACCTGCCTGCTTACCACTGGCTGGGGATTAATGGCAATCCCACAGTCCTTAGGGAGTATGAGATTCCCCAATGAGGTGGGCGGAGAAACATTAGCAGACTCCCTGCATAAATAGAGCTGGCTAGTATGGAATCAGCTAGAGAGGAGTGAGCAGCAAGAGAGCACTGCTGCTGTAAATAAATGTTATTTCTTTCCATTCTACAAACTCGTGCTGGATTCTTCGTGGCCCTCACAAAACGTGACCCAGCGGGGAATCTAACCTGGACCCTGGTGCTGTGAAGACACAGTGCTAGCCACTTGTGCCACCATGCTGCTTTCGTCTGCTCTTTACGGTCACAGTGCTTCATGAATACGCAGGTTTAGGTCTGTTTAAAATTTATCTCATCAAGCATGGTGATAGTGCCACACAATGTGATGTGAAGGTTGGACTTTGTATCCATAAGGACTGTTTGGTGGTCATTCCTACAAATAGATCATGGGCAAATGCATGCGTGACAGGTAGATTGGTGAGGATGAGCTCAAGTATGTTTTCCTCCTTGTTGGTCCCCTCACCATCTGTCGCAGACCCAGTCAGCAATTAAACCAGTCGGAGACCCAGTCAGCAATCATTTCCTTTAGGACTCAGCCAGTTTGGTGGGAGGTGGTGCTACCAAGCCACACTTGGTGATGGCCATTGAACTTCCCACCACCCAGAGTGGTGTTCAACCGGAGGAATCCATGTTGGTAGGTGGCTATCAGCAGGAGATTTTCTTGCCTATGTTTGATCGGATGCCATGTGGCTTCATAGGTTCTGGAGTCAATGTTGAGAACTCTCAGAGCAAGTTCCTCCCAACAGTATATCACTGCCGCCACCATCTCTAGTGGGACTGCCCTACTAATGAGATAGGGCATACCCAGTGATGGTGATGGTGGTGCCTGTGACATTGTCTGTCATGCCCAGTGTGTGGCAGATTATTGCTAGTCTAGTCTCACAGAATCATAGAATCCCTACAGTGTAGAAGAAGACAATTCCTCCCATCAAGTGTCCACCAACCCTCCGAAAGAACACCCTACATATGCCTAATCCCCCACCCTATACCCGTAAACCCGCCTAACCTAACTTTTGCTGGTTTAGCATAGGGCTAAATCGCTGGCTTTGCAAGCAGGCCAGCAGCACGGTTCAATTCCCGTACCAGCCTCCCCGAACAGGCGCCGGAATGTGGCGACTAGGGGCTTTTCACAGTAACTTCATTTGAAGCCTACTTGTGACAATAAGCGATTTTCATTTCATTTAATTTTGCACACTAAGATGCAATTTAGCACGGCGAATCAACATAACTTGCACATCTTTAGACTGTGCAAGGAAACCGGAGCATCCAAAGGAAACTCTCATAGACACGGGAAGAAAGTGCAAACTCCACACAGTCACCCGAGGTCAGAATCGAACCTGCATCCCTGGTGCTGTGAGGCAACAGTGCTAACCACTTTGCCACCGTGCCACCCTGAGACAGCTCTCCCAATTTTGGCACATGCTCCCAGATGTTAACAAGGAGGAATTTGCAGGATTGACAGGGCTGGGTGTGTAGTTTCCAGTTGATGACAGGTGATCCGTCCGGTTTAATTGCTCTATGACAAATCTTTAGTTGTTTTGATGCAACTGAGTGGCTTTCTCGGCTATTTCAAAGGTCTCTTAGAGTCACTCACATTGCCTGCAGTCACATGTAGACTAGGCCAGGTAAGGATGGCAGATTTACTTCCTTGAAGAACATTAGTGAAGCAGATGGGTTTTTGCAACAGTCAACAATGGTTATATGACCACCATTACTGAGACTAGCTTTTAATTCCAGATTTACTAATTGAATTTAAATTCCATGAGTTGCCCTGGACAAATTTTAACTCTTGCCCTCAGAGAATAAGCCTAGATTGCCAGTCCAGTGACATTACCAATATACCACCTTGTTCTGTCAAGGTACCACTCAAGCATCCATGTTGAAAATTCCTGCCAACATGTTAGAGGAAAAAAAATTAGTGCTGATCAATAACGACACAATATTGGGTGAGCTGGACATAGGATATAGGCAGCCAGATTTTTAAGAAGTTGGAGCTTACTGAGTAAAAACAAAAAATGCTGGAAATATTCAGCAGGTCCAGCAGAATGTGTGGAGACAGGCACAGAGATGTTTCAGGTTGATGGTCTTTCATAAGAACAGGGGAAAGCTAGAGGTGTAGTAATTTTATGTAAGTAAATAGTGTGTGTGGTAATAGGGCAACCTGTCTGCCCTTGTCCGTCCTGCCTTAGTGTTCCAGTGAAACTCAATGTAAGCTCAAGGAACAGCTCCTCAGATTTTGATCGGGCTTTTACAGTTTTTAAAACTCAATATTTTCTTCAACAATTTTAAGTTGTAACCTCTGCCGCTATTTTGTTTCCTTTCTCTTTGCTGGTTTTGGCTTTTCTCTCTTCATTTTCTCTTTTTCCTTTGCCTCTTCCTCAAAACACAACTGTTATTTCTATACTTGTCCTATTGCCACTCCCTTTGACTTTGCACAGTGAACCTTTTTGTCATTTAATCTTAAATCTTTAATGGGGCTGGTTTAGCTCATCAGGCTAAATCGCTGGCTTTTAAAGTAGACCAAGTCGGCCAGCAGCACGGTTCGATCCCCGGACAGGCGCCGGAATGTGGCGACTAGGGGCTTTTCACAGTAACTTCATTGAAGCCTACTCGTGACAATAAGCGATTTTCATTTCATTTTTTCATTTCTCTCCTGCTTTCCATCTTATTACAGACCTTCCCCTTCGTTCCTTTCTCACCCTCCCCAACTTTGCTTAAACTCATTACAAACCTAACTTTCCCCAGATTGGATGAAATGTCATCATCAACCTTGTTATGGTGGCCACGAAGGACACGGGGATAAATAGATCTTGCGTAGGCTTTGTAGAGCATGAATGTCCCTATTGGGTGGGCAGGAGCTCACCCAATGGGAAACAAGCAGCTAGAGTGTAAAGCCCTCTGCATCAACCCTGGCCACTGTTCTGTAAATTGCTGGGCTTGGACTTGTGCGCTGCAAGCTGGGGTTGCAACTTTTTCTGTTATGCAAATGAAAGTGTATGGTGTAGGAAAACAGGCTTTGGTGTAATGATGACATTGGCAACAAGGAGTAAGCAAGTTTTTTTTTCCAAGCAACCTTTATTGAACAAGCGGCTTCTCTGGTAAGAAAAAAAAATGCATCTCTTTTTTAAACTTGAACATTATGATGTAAGTAGATAACACTGGGCCCAATACACAGAGCGTTACTTGTCTGGGCTAACAATATTGAGGGAGATGAAAAGGAGAAAGCTATCTCACTGACAACATGTAGGGCCTCAACATTCAGTGTGATAGAAAGTCTGACCTATGGCCCTGAATTGAAGAGTTTTTGAGTTGGTAAAAAACCACTGTGATCCAAAGCCCTTTATTTTACTCCAGAGATACCACTTTAACACAGCAGGGAGGACCCTGGGGGAACCTGTCACCAAGTCTTTGGCCAGATTACAAAAATTGGTAGAACATTGTGAATTTGGAACATCCCTGAATAAAATGTTGCATGACAGATGGTATGCAAAATATACAACTTGGCAACCCAAAGAAGATTATTGGCAAAACCCAACCTGGATTTTAAAAAGGTCATCAAAATAGTTCCCTCACTGGAAAATGCAGAAAAAAAAGCTCAGGATCCAGAAGGATCATCAGATA
The DNA here is from genome assembly GCF_902713615.1 of Scyliorhinus canicula. NCBI lineage: Eukaryota > Metazoa > Chordata > Chondrichthyes > Carcharhiniformes > Scyliorhinidae > Scyliorhinus > Scyliorhinus canicula. The sequence goes on from NC_052148.1 coordinate 147,197,941, forward strand.
GCAATGTCCTCTGGTTAGAGGGAGTGGCCTCATGTAACAGTGACCATTCCTCAACTGAGGGCACTTGTGTAAGTATGATATCAGATACTCCATTAGAGTATCGGGCCTCAACTCGCATCACCTGCATTCAAGGAAATACAATGATGGCCCCAAGAATACTAGGGAACATGCGAGGGAAGGTTGCAGATGCCAGGCGATGAACTATTGCAAGCACTGCCAAACGACACGACCAAGACAATGTTATAGGAATAGGCAAAACTTGTTCTGTTCAGGGAAGAAGCCAGTACTGGTCCGCACCATGCAGGAGTACCCACTTCCAGAAATTGGGACAATGCAACTAAACCGCGTCATTATGACAAAGACCACCCCAATAATGGTGGAACTGCTGGTGAATAGTCATCCATTGAAAATGGAGGTGGACACAGGATCTGCGGTCTCCATTATCGGGGAGCAAACTGATATTCAACTCTTTGGCTTAGAAGATATGAATGCCAGATTAGCCACCTACACAGGGGAACCATTACTAATAAAGGGCAGCACAATGAGCCCAGTGACTTACAGGCAGCAATCAGCCTAATTCCCACTTATTGTTGCGCAGGCACAAGGACCAGGTTTAATGGGGAGAGATTGGCGCCTGTGGATCAGGCTGAACTGGCTGGAAATCTTCAGGCTGGGCGTGGGAAGACTGAATGAAGTCATCAGCAAATACCCTGATATTTTCCTGGAAGGACATTGGAAAATTAGAGGAGCCAAAGCCAAGATACTTGCAAATTTTGATGAACGTTTAGAGAATTGCTGTGGAACATGGATAGCTAATGCCGGTGCGTGATCGCCTTCCACTGCCTTCAAGCCCGGCTCCTTTACCAGCTTTGGAAGATGTCGTGATGACCTTAAGTATTTTAAAGACTTTGTCGGTATCCGCAGGGCAGATTAAAGCCTGGATGTAAAAAGATTTAACTCTGTCTAAATTAAGGTACATGATGCTGAATGTTAGATTCAGAGAACAACACTCAGAAGAAATGAAACCCTATCTGATTGAGAAATAGGGGCTCAGCGTTGAGGATGGGATCATTTTCTGGGGGACCCCAGGGCAGCAGCCAACACTGATGGAACTACATAATGGCCACCCCAGAGTATTGAAAAAAAATGCATGCCAGGAGTTACGTCTGGTGGCTCAGCCTCAACTCTGACATCACAACTTTGGAGAGACAGTGTGATCTCTGCCAGGTGAATCAAAAACTCCCTCCTTCAGCCTCCCTGCATTCATGAGGGTGGCCAGGCAGTCCATGGGTACGAGTGCACGCGGACTTTGCCAAGCCTTTTATGGGTTCCATAATTTAAATCCGGGGAGGTGCACACTCCAAACTTTTGGAGACACACTGCATGAGCTTGACTACCTCCCATGCTACAATCGAGAAATTATGACAGTTTCTGTAGCACAGAATAGCAAATGGGCTGGTTTCCGATAACGGCACTGCCGTCACCAGCAGTGAGTTCCAAACCTTCATGCTATTAATGGTGCAGACACATCAGAGCAGCACCTCATCATCCGTCATCAAATGGGCTGCTGGAAGGGGCGGTACAGACTTTTAAAACTAGCATGAAGAAACAACCTGCAGCATTCATAGAGACTAAATTGGCACAATTTCTATTCGACTACTGCACCGCTCCTCACACAACAACAGGAATTGCCCCAGCAGAATGTTAATGAGATGGCTGCTTTCTACAAGACTAAACCTACCATTCCCAAACAAGAGAACCAGAAAATAAATCATGACTCTGCTAGAACAGAAAGAACATTCGAAGCAGGCAATCAGGTTTAGCTGAGGAACTTCGGAGTTGGTCCCAGCTGGGACCTTGGAGTTACAATGGAGAAAACAGGGCCAGTTTCAAACAAAGTGAAGATCCAGGGTAAGGTTGTAAAGAAACATCTGGACCACATCAGGAACAGGGAGACCACCCCTGAACAAGCCTCGTTACACCAGCTGAAGCGGACTCATAAAGAGGAACCGGGTCAGTAACTCTTCGGCACTCCCTCCAGAAATAGAGATCCTCAATTTGGTTCACACCACCAGGTCTGTCCCCAGCCTCGACTGGATTCAGGTCGATCGTCAGGCGACAGATGGAACTTTCTCGCAGCGTTGGTACTGGGGAGAAATGGACTTAAGGGGAGAGGGATATTATAGTGGCCACAACCAGGATCAACCAGGATTCCCCATGGGATTCGTGGAGTATGAATTTCTCTGTTGAGTGGGCAGGAGCTCGTCCAATCGAAAATGAGCAGTGGGAATTTAAAATGCGTTACTTCAACACAGGTTAGTATTCCGTAGGTCCCCGGGCTTGGATTTGTGTACTGTAAGCCATGGTTAGGCCCTTTTCTGTTGTGTAAATAAAAGGATATGGTGTCGATAAACTGGCCTTGGTGAGATTACAAGCTGTAAAGTTAGCCCTGTGTGAGGTGATGCATTTTGGTAGGAAGTGCAAGCGCCACACAATCACCCAAGGCCAGAATTGAACCCGAGTCCCTAGTGCTGTGAGGCAGCAGTGCTAACTACTGCACCATCATGCCGCCCAGCAAGCTTCCAGCAGGCTCTGGGGTAGGTCCCTCCTTTCAGGCCACTCTTCGGACCACAGTGCTGCCTTCACAATATTAACAGTGCCTGCCCTCAAAACCTCCATCCTTCTCTGTCAGGGCCTGTCTGAATAGCCCCAGTGCCTCCAAACCCCACATCCTTACGTTGCAGGTACAAGGCCATTGATGCACCCTCATCATCCAGGAACACCCAGGTAGTGGTCACTGTTCCTGGTGGTGCTGCTGAACTCTGGCTCTCTGATTGGACTGACAGAGCTTGGGTGCAGTCCCCATCATTAAGAGGAATGGCAACCCGACCAGCAGCTAAATAATTGGCTGCTGCCCATAAAATATGGCCCCGAATCCCACTGCCTGCCAAAGTCAGATCATCCCACCGGGGGACCACTGTTGCCTCTCAGAAAAACAAGAATGGCTCAGATAGATCATGTGACTGGAACAGGAACAAGGACAGTGACCAATTCCAAAATTTGAGTATTGCTGAAAAAGGGCATTTTGTCAAAACCATTTGTCTTGCACATGTCAAGACGGTCACAAGAATACCACTGTCAATGAAAAAAATACATTTATGCACTATGAGAAAAGTGCTGATTGGTTGGCAAATAGACTCTGATTGGTCGAGACTTTGTCATGGAGAGTGTACCAGTTGGTGGTGACTGACAGTTAACTGCCAAGTATTGTTTGAAAATGTAAATTAGGCAGCTTGACTCTAATTGGCCAAGTCATTGCTCTGAGGAATGAACCAGCGAATGGCTATCACTTATATTTTAACTGAAACAGCCGCAATGTGCACCCATGTTCTTTCTGTTAGGAAAGAACAGGGCCTAGTGTATTAAAATATATTGTTTTCAGTACATGCAAAAGCTTCAAAAAAACATTTTTCTTTTCACCAATGCTCAAGTGCTATCTGTCTGCTCAGGAAAATTCAAATTATCCCATTGGCAACATTTTGAAGAAGAGCATGAGAATTATCCCTAGTGTCCTGACTACTGTCAATCAATGTGACAAAAGCAGGTTTCCTGGTCATTCTCACATTTCTGTTTGAAGGAGATTCATTTGTGCAAATTATCTATCATGGGTTGGATTCTCCATTTGGGAGATTAAGTCCGTATGCCGGCGTGAAAACGGTGGTGTTTTACGCCCGGAAAACTGGCGCAAAATGACCACCGATTCCCTGCTCCAGGGGGTAGGGGCTAGCAGCCAGGTAGCATAGAGCTCCCAGCTTTAGCTGCCAATATGGCCCGGAGCAGTGCCAGGTCCGTGGCCCACATGTGTACGTCGGTGGCCTGCAGCGACCGCACCATGCTTCATGGCAGACTTAGCCTGCAGACCCCCCTCCCCCCTCGACCAGCTCGCGTGCCCCGGACTGCAGCCCCACAGTGACTCCAGCCCTGAATAAAGCTCCCCTGCCCGCGAATCAGCCCTCCCTCGATTGTGGTGGCACTGGACTGAGTCCACAGCCACCATGCTGAGTTCCCGACAGGTGAGACCATGACAGTCCCACACCCTCAGGAACTCGGCCAGTCGAGGACAGAGCATCACAGGGCGGGCCTCAGGCAGTGGCCTGAGGCCGTGGATACGGCATACGGCATACACCTAGTGTACACCGCTTTTCAGGGGGCGGAGCATCGCAAATGCTGCGGCGCCCCCGATTTTGTCATCATCAGGGATTCTCCGCCCTGTCGCCAAACTCGATTTCGGCGTCGGGGATCGGAGAATGAAGCTTTCTCAACAAGTAAGTGCTGTATTATTTGGAAATGCGAGTGTTATTTAATGCTGATAATGTCCATTGCATCTTTTCTTCAGCTGCTGCCAAAGAAAAGTCTTCGACACAGAGTGCTTTGGAGTGGGATCATTTATATGTCCAATACATTCCAAAACATGCCACGATTCCACAGCCTGAATTGCAGAAACAATTCCGTGATTGTATGTTAGACTTGTTGCGAAATAGAATTTAAATCTGTGTTTAACTTTCCACTGATGATGTAATTATCCAAAACAGCAGCAATTATGAACAAATTATAATACATGCTCACCATCGCAGGCAGCTTGAGTTGCCTGTATTATCAAGGATTTTGACATTTTTGAAATACTGACTGTGATTTAATGGGACAAAACAGAATCCTGTTTTGGGCACATTTAGCAGAGTGTTTCTCGAGAACGACACTGCTATTTATCGGCGCTTTGCTGGTTTCTTTGGCCTCAGCAAGGAACGGCCCCCAGGCCGCACTTACATCATTTCCTGCACTGGTGAGCTGGAGAGTATTTGCAAATCAGGGAACCATTTTTAAATGCTGTTCCGATCTTTCGATCCACCTCAGCCACTCCACACCGGCCTCCAGACCCCACCCCCACACCCAATTTACCTCTTATGGGATCCTCGAGCACAACCCCCTCCCCCTTACCCAAGCTCTTAAGAGCAAGGCACCTAAGCCCGATCCCTAGCATGGACAACCTGGTACCTGCGCACCTTGGCACGGGCAGAATGGCAATCTAACCTGAGCCAGGGTGGCATTGCCAGCTGCCCAAGTGGCAGTGCCAATGTGCCAGGTTGACAATGCCAAGGTGCCAGGTTGGAAGTGCCAAAGTGCCCGGTTGTTAGTGGGAGTGCAAGGGTACCACCCTGCCCAGAGCCCGACTGCCCAGGGGCCTCCTGGGTGCCTGGTTCACGTTTGTGGGAACCAGTACTAAAGGCACCATGGCGAGATCTCCCAGATACGGCCGTTTGTTCCCGAGATCCGGGAAAGTCTGGTGCGGACATATTTAAATGAGCCTAATGGCTCACTTAAATATGATAATCTGGATCTCGCCCTCGCGAGGTTTGGTTGAAGCCCGCGAGGCGTTTTGAGGCAAATCTCACAAGATTCAAGGGCCTTGTTGTGCCATCAAGTCGGGCATGATGAAGCCATTAAGTTGCGGCCATTGTTTATTTGGCCAATTTATCTATGTTATTTGAATAAGCGATCTCACAGTTACACTTACATATTAATTTATTTTTAAACCTTGAACCTTGCAAAAATATTTTTTCACTATTGACCAATCAATTTGATGAGAGGATGGGTTGGTTACAAGCAGTAGAGTTTGCAAATCTCATACCATTCTAAAATAATGATTTTAAAAAACACCCATCTCATTCAACAAGTATTAAAACAATGAAAACCAAATGAAAATGTAAACTTACTTGCAACACATTTTTCATGTTTGCCAGGACAACACGGTAGCATAGTGGTTAGCACATTTGCTTCACAGCTTCATGGCTGGGTCACTGTCTGTGCAGAGTCTGCACGTTCTGCCCGTGTCTGCGTGGGTTTCCTCTGGGTGCTCCGGTTTCCTCCCACAGTCACAAAGATGTGCAGGTTAGGTGGATTGGGCAAAAGGTTAAGGTCCAAGGTTAAGGTCCAAAAAGGTTAAGTGGGGGTTACGGGGATAGGGTAGATATGGGGACTTGAGTAGGGTGCTCTTTGTAAAGGCCGGTACAGACTCGATGGTCCGAATGGCCTCCTTCTTCACTGTAAATTCTATGATTCTATGACATCTTTCCAGAAGTTTCCAAATAACCTTGTTCTGCCTATTATGACTCCTGCTCCCAGTTTAAACTTGTGTCTCTTGTTCGTAACTTATCTTTTCCCCAATCTTTTCTCAACCACAGGATATACGAAGGACTAAGGCACAGAAACTATTCCTGAATTGAATCGGAACATCACAGTTGTGGCCCAAGGTATAAAAATAACCTGATAAAGTCTCGCTCCTCCTCAAAAGGTAGTTTTGAGAAAAAGACTAAAAACAAAAATAATGCTCAGCAATTTCCTGACAATTGATATTCAGGGAATTATGAAGGAGCATTTTGTTTTCTTCTATCTTTTTTCCTGCTGACAGCTGAAAGACAGCATGAGCAGATCTAATGTGAAATTAGGCAACTGCAGGAAAAGAGACAAAATGAGTATCTGATATTTAAATAGCTACTCTATTTGCATGTAACAGCTTAAGCATCATGCAAATGTTAAGGTAATGATAAATGTAATAATTCAATATGTTAAGGCTGTGGCGTGTTTATGTGTAATCTCTGGAAAGAGATTAATTTCCTGAAAGGCCTGCTAATTGTGTCTAATGGCCCAATTAGCAGGTGGTGTAGAAACAAAGCAAATAATTTTGCAGCCAAAAGGTTGATGGGAAGTCCAGCACACTTAAATTTGCCTGGCACTGATCTTGTTCACACTAAGCTGCACAGGCATCTTTGCAATCATCTCCCCCTCACCAGAACCATTGATGTTGCTGTCACCATGGTGATGGGAATTTGCAAAGGGAGATGCAAATTCTTGGTATGGTTGCTCTGGCAAAGTTTGATCGGGAAGCTGAACAGATGGTCCTTGTCTCTTTGCACAACACATTCATAGAATCATAACAAGAAGCAGCACGGAAGTAAGCTAGCCCTCAAATTATGTCTGCGACTTTTATAATGGAGCAATTGTCTCTAATTCCAGTTCCTTGCTTTTTCCACTTGACCTTAAATATTTCACTTCTTCAAGCGTTTATATAATTTTGTCTTGTTATGATTGATTTGTCTTCAAGAGCCACTTGTGGTCATGCATTCGACATAGTTACCCTTTGTGTGAAAATAAAATGAGAACACTTCTTAAGTTTTTAGTGCTGATTTGAACGTCATGCTGCTTTATTATCAATTCTTATACCGTGCTAACTCACCTATTGGGTCCATTAACCCCTACTTCAGCACAACATAGTTTTTCAAATTGATTTGTAATGATATCCTAACATATCAATATCTCTAGTTAGATTTTCTATAATGCAGTGTATCAACTGTACTGAACAAGGTGTTACAGTTATGGACAGTTAGACAGCCAGATGAGAAAAACAAAGAGTATTGAAATGAAGATATGTGCCGCATGGTGCGGTAGAGTGGCCATTTAAAGGCCAAGGAACATGCTAGAATTCAAGTCCTTTCTAGGGATGGTCAATTATTACGGTCCCTTTTTACCCACTCAGTCTGCCATTTTGGCAACCCTGTATCACCTTCCTGCCTGCAGCATGAGCAGCCTGATCTACCGTGCATCCCCCCTGCACCCCATTCCTCCCACCAGCCTCAAAATTGAGACTGGGCAGGAAGTGGTCCATAAGTGGCCAGTATTTGCCGACTTAATGGCCTCAATGGGGTGAGGGTGAGGAGGCGACCCGAACCTCGCCCACCCCACGTAACATTGCAGACAATTTTTTAATCTTAAACACTCTTGTGTGTTCTGTAGAAAAAGGAAATCTGGTTTGAGCTGCTACCAGACTGTTCCTGCCTAACTTGTGGTAGTTAGAACATAGAACAGTACAGCACAGAACAGGCCCTTCGGCCCTCGATGTTGTGCCGAGCAATGATCACCCTACTTAAACCCACGTAACCCGTATACCCCTAACCCAACAATCCCCCCATTAACCTTACACTACGGGCAATTTAGCATGGCCAATCCACCTGACCCACACATCTTTGGACTGTGGGAGGAAACCGGAGCACCCGGAGGAAACCCACGCACACACGGGGAGGACGTGCAGACTCCGCACAGACAGTGACCCAGCCGGGAATCGAACCTGGGACCCTGGAGCTGTGAAGCATTGATGCTAACCACCATGCTACCGTGAGGCCCCTAAGTTGAGCTGGTTTATGTTCCATTGGCTCAGAGCCTCCCATCTCCACTCTACCACACCATGCTGCACATATCTTCATTTCAATACTCACTGGTTTTTCTCATCTGGCTGTCTAACTGTCAGATTAACACCATGAGCTACCCACAGCATGTACTTGGGGACTCCTCGGATGTCCCCACACACTTACTTGATTATTTTACCAGCCTGCCATGCCAAACCTTCTGATTCAGGCCAGGCAAGATCCAGGATATGTAGCTTGTCCTCAAGGCCCAGCACCAAAGTGCAAGAGAGTTGGCGTGAAGAGGCCATGCCTCCTTTTTTACAGCGCTAGCTGTGGAGGGAGATCAGTGGGAGTTTGTTCTGAGTTTGTACAATAGTTACCCAGAAATTAGAAGATTTTCTTCTCACTTTTTCTGGCTAACTATTGATGCAATCCGAATCTTGAGTTTTAAATCATATTTTTGGATTGTTTTTGGCAATGACCCAGAGAATGTTCAAACTCCACACAGACAGTGACCCAGGGCTGGGATCAAACCCGGGTCCTCAGCGCCATAGGCAGCAGTGCCAACCACTGCACCACTGTGCCGCCCTTACCTGTGAAGTTCTGAGCAGTATTCCCCAGAGTCTTTGTGGTACCCCCACTATCACATGCCCTCTAGAAATTAACTGAACAAAGACAGAAATGGAAGCAGTTTTTTCCTTGACTATGATTAGATGGGACAAACCTATGTGTGCCTAAGCAATGTAACTTGGATATCAGTGGAGTACAAAACAAACTTGCTGGAGCCCCATATTCTGAACTTCTGCCGCGACCAGGAAGAGTTGTGCATGTGCTGGTGGCTGCAGTGTAGGCCGAATGTGCATGCATAACTCTTCCGGACTCCTTTCTAGTTGGCGGCAGGTGTTGCAGCGTTCGCAACTTGGCTGGAGTTCTCCGACCATCCACTGGTGGTGGCATTCTCTGGTGCCACTGGCAATGGACTCCTATCCACGGGTTTCCCGGTGGCATGGGGTGGCTTCAAAATGAATTCCCATCGACAACGGCGGATCAGAGAAATCCGCCGCCAATGAACAGTGAACCACAAAGAAACACGCGGCTGGGAGGCCAGGGAATGCCACCCCCTTGTGTTTATGGAGTGATTTGAACATAGTAAAATGCCCCAAAGAGCTTCATTACAACATTGTGAAGTAAAGTTAGACACTGAGCCACATCACGAGATATAGGGGTGGATTCTCCGCCTCTGGTAGCGGGGTTCAGATTAAAGGGTTGACAAGTGAAAAAACAGTAATGCTTCACTGTTTCTTCCTGGACTACTCCTTCCCTTTCAGGCAGGGGTTTCTGATGGGGAGGACCTCGGATGGTTGTCTCTGATGGCTGGGTCAGATGGTCTAGTCCGGCAGGAGAACTTAGTCTCCCAAATGGAGAACCCTGCCCATTGAATGGACAGTCGACAAAATCCTTTTGTCAGGAAAGAGTTTAAGGAGCATTTAAGGGAAGAAAGAGAAATAGAGAGGTTTAAGAAAGTAATTCCAAAACTTTAGGCTGTTGACTTTGTTTCATACAATGACCACAATGCAATTCTATTTTATTCAATTTGGATATTCTCATCAGACAGTTAGCACTACTGCTTCACAGCGCCGAGGTCCCCAGTTTGATCCTGGCTCAGGGTCACTGTCTGCATGGAGTTTGCACATTCTCCCCGTGTTTGCATGGGTTTCGCCCCCACAACCCAAAATATGTGCAGGATAGGTGGATTGGCCACGCTAAATTGCCCCTGAATTGGAGAAAATAAATTGGGTAATCTAAATTTATTAAAAAGACAAAAAAAAGACAGTTTAATTGATTTAGCACATGCACAAAGTTCACTTTTGATCCCACATTCAACACACAGCATAGAAGCACAGTGGTTAGCACTGCTACTTCACAGCGCCAGGGTCCCAGGTTCGATTTGCAGCTTGGGTTACTGTCTGTGGGAACTCTGCATGTTCTGCCCATGTCTACGTGGGTTTCCTTTGGGTGCCCTGGTTTCCTCCCACAAGTCCCGAAAGACGTGCTGTTAGGTAATTTGGACATTCTGAATTCTTCCTCTGTGTACCCGAACAGGTGCCGGAATGTGGCAATTAGGGGATTTTCACAGTAACTTCATTGCAATGTTAATGTAAGCTTACTTGTGACAATAATAAAGATTATTATTATTATTTAAGTATTCTAAATGCTAGCCTCTTGGCATAGCTGACGCAGGTCTCTGACTTGTCACTTAAACAATTCTAACTAAAAGCTTAAATATTATCCATAACTAGAAATGGCTGACCAGGCATGATATCCGATGGACAATCCTCCTTCGATCCCTTGGTTCGAAGTCTGAAGTTCTTGTGCGATGGTCGGTCTGTACAGTTGTCGCTGAAGAGAGGCTTTGAAGCTCTACTTTTATATGTTTCCCTTCAATATCCAAGATGTTCAGGTGGGCCCCCTCTAGTTATGAGATCATAGGTGGTGCTCTTTAACTGTTCTTTGTTATTTATCTGTCTTTCTTTGAGTAACTCAATGTTGTGTTTTCACAAGATACCACTTCTGTGAAAAACAGGATAAACTGTTCAACACAGCCATTGTCTTAGTACCTCTCGGCTGTCTTTGCTAAACTTGTTACACTTTGGCGATAGACAAGATTTAAAACATCCATATCAGGCGTCTGCAGCTGTCAACTGACTGTTGTTGTGAACTGCCCACCAAGGAAATAATTCAGACTTCTTTCAGTATTTTGGGTTCAATTTGGTTGGCGATTCCCTTCCCAGCATATTTCAGAAACTTCACTGCCCAGCCATTTTAGGTTACAAAGCCTTGGCATCTGAAGATGTGGCCATCAATGTGGGGTGATTAAAATCAGAGAAACACAGAGGCCAGCTCTGGAGGAGCACGTCGATCTCAAAAGATTTTAAGGGTGATTTAAGGTATAGGGAGGGGTGAGGGCAAGGGGTTGATTCGAAAAAAAGAAAGAACATTTTTAAATCATGGAGCAATGTTTATCAGTGGGCACAGGGTGAATGGGACTTTGTACGAGTTAAAGTACAGAAGCTGGGTTTTGGAAAATCTGAGGTTTATGAAGGACGGAAAGTGATTTAACAATTGGTCAAAGCCTACAGGATCTGGGTCCTAAGAATTGACCCAACTTTATTGCCTTTTCATATGTGGAAGATTTAAAATCTTTTTGCTCCAGAGAAGGATTCAGTGCTCCTGGAACTTTTATTTTCATAGAATGATAGAATCCCTACAGTGCGGAAGGAGACCATTCAATCCATCAAATATGCACCTGTTCTAATTTAATTTCTGAGGTAAATATTGTAGATACATTCAAAAGGAAGCTAGACAAACATATAATGGAGAAAGGAATAGAAGCTTATGCTTGATAAGGTTCGATAAGGTGAGGTAGTAGGAGGCTTGTATGGAGCATAAACACCAGAATGAACCAGTTGCGCTGTTTCTGCACTGAAAATTCTTGTGTAATTCTCCTTAAAGTAACCACAGGGTTTTTATTTTTTCATCTTTCTCTGTTTTTGTTATTTTAAGACAAGAAAGGCACTGGAATCAATACACTGACAGGAACACTTACCAAGTGCACCAGAATAAGCTTTACCCTCCTCACTTAACAGTCTGAGATTTACGGCACAGTATTTAAATGACACCTAGATTTGGCTCAATGAACCATTTTACATCAACCAGTGTAGATTATATTAGCATTTACATTATTAACATCCAATTAGTAGGCACACTGCTGAGTGTTGCTAAGTGAAGAATTATCCATTTTTTGCTTGTAGTTAGCAACGTTTCCAGAATTCACACAACGTTCATAAGGCAAGCTGGATAATTGAGTTGCCTTGCCTTCCTCTGGGAAAATGTGGTCGCATTCGGAGATATCAGGGTGCTCAACCTTCATCTGCAGAGGCCTTAATCCTTCCTTTTGGATTCTGGTTCCCTTGTTAAATCCACCTGATGCCCTGGTAGCTGCATCTGGACCAGCTGGGTTTTCCAGAAATACCCCAAGAAATAGAAGACCAGCTATCAGCATTGCTTTATCTTTTTCATATATCTGCATTATTTCATTAAAGAACTCTTGAATACCAATTCTCATTAACTGTGTGCTGGTCTTTTAGCATGTTGAGTGTGGAACTGGACTTTAGCATTAACTCAAGAGGGCAGTAAATAACTATGAGCCCTTTTACCTCTCATTAAGTTTTTCATTTCCTTCAGCAGAGCTCTTCACATTCATTGGTCCTCATTGCCAAAAGATCAAAGCCTAGAGAATGACATTGAGTCCCTGTGTTCATAACTTCATTGATGAACCATCAATCGAACGCGAGACGAGTTGCTGTACAAAGGTTAGGCTTTAATAAGCTAGAAGTTAGCCCTGCGGTCGATTACAGTAAATGGACGACCGCCGGGCGTTCTGACTATTTATACCTCGGTATGGAGGCGTGGTTAACTCAGCCTCTCGACCAATCGGAGAGCCGTCACATGACTGGTCTCAACCAATCGGTCGAGATGCACATGACCGGCCAGGGCCAATGGTAAGCCGGTGTTCTGCACCAATGGCAGACAGCTATGCAAATCATACCACCACATTCATGTTCCATGCTTTGGTCTATCTACTTGAACTGGGTTCATATCTGTTTCAGAGACAAAGCCAAAACTGAAATGATATAATAAATATATATCTTATCCCATTACACACAATTGGGTAGCTGATATTGTTGAACAATCTATCAGAAATTTGATTTCCTCATGCTGGCTAACAAGTAATATTAGTCATCCCCCTCGAAAGAGCATTAAATACCAGGGTCAAAATAGATGTCGACCTTTTGATGTTACTTTTAATTATTGTGCTGAAAGAGTGTGGCAGTGAGAGGATGTACACAAAACATTCTTTGATCTCAAGTAACAAAAGAGAAATTAGATTCACTTTGGAAGTTTCATAAATGCTAAGAGGCCTCCTAAAGGCCCCAAAAAAATCAGAACCTAAATGTGCATGTACACTTCTGATGGGAATAGCACCAAGATCCATCTTGGTCAAGAAGAACTTAACAAAGACCTTATGATGCCATTTAACGAGCAATGCTGATTTGATGCCAACTTTTCAAACACCATGCTCCAATTAATGGCCTCTCTAACCTCCTAAAGCGGGACACCTGTTCAACACCAAAAAGGTTCTCCTACCAGCATGACCTTAAACTACTTATGCTTATACTTCAGTTGTTAGATTTTTTAAAATCTTATTTCATAGAATATAGGTCTCACTGGCAGCATTGAGTTCCCCATCCCTATTTGCCCTTGACAAGATGGTAATGAATTACTTTCTTTACTGCTGCTGTCTGTGGAGTTTAGGTATACCTACAATGCTGTCTGACCACCTAAAATGGCCACCCGCAGAGGGTGATGGGAATTGTGGTCAGGTTGGGACAACAACAACTAGGACCTGCCCAGCTGTCAAGCTATCAAGGTATCCGCCCCTAATTGGCCAGAATCGATCAGGATGATTGAAATCCTATCGATCCATTGGATCCCTACCTGGGACCGCACAAAACAGCGCGAAAGATCAGAGGATAAGAGGAACCAGCATTCTGTCTTTTTTGGGGGACAGGCTTCTGTCGTCCAACTGCAGCACATCGACCAGCCAAGTTCAAGGACTGCGATCTCCACCTGAAAGACGACACTCAGCTTAGACCAGGGGTGGGCAAACTTTTCCGTGCAAGGGCCACATTCAGAAATTCACAATTTCAAAGGGCCGCATAGTATATTAAGTAAAATAATTACTTCACCCGGTTATGATTCTGAGCGCCTCGTATAGAACATAGAACAGTACAGCACAGAACAGGCCCTTCGGCCCTCGACGTTGTGCCGAGCAATGATCACCCTACTCAAGTCAACGTATCCACCCTATACCAGTAAGTAACCCAACATCCCCCCCCCCCATTAACCTTAAAAAAAAATGAAAAATTAAAAAGAAACATTAAAAAAAAAAATTTTTTAAACAAAATGTTTTTTTTTATGACTTGGTGGGCCGCATGAAGACCTTTGGCGGGCCACATGCGGCCCGCGGGCCGTAGTTTGCCCACCCCTGGCTTAGACGAACCAGAAAACCTACGCAGAGCCAATCACTTGGAAGTTATGTAAAGGTCTTTTAAACTGCTAGATATAGTCTCATGTGTAGTAGAGTGTAATTTATTAAGTATAGAACTAATCCTATGTAATAATAAACCGTGATTATACTGAAATACTTGTGTGGTCATTTGCCCAATACACAGAACACACTCGCATATTGTGGTCATTAATATTAATAAAGATATAAGTCAACAGCTGTTAGGTGAGGAGTTTCAGGATCTTGGCCCAATCACGTTGAACAAACAGTCAGAATGTTTTTTTTTGTACGGGTGGGGTTTTGATTTGGTCGGGGGGGTGGATTTGGCTTGCAGGTGGGACATTCTGCTGCCCTTGTTCTTCTCGGTTTCTTAGGTGTTGATGAAGACTGGTTGCTAACATAAGAACTAGGAGCAGGAGGAAGCAATTCAACCCCTCGAGCTTGCCCCGCCATTCAATGTGATCATGGCTGAGCTCATCTTGGCCGCATCTTCACCTTACTGCCTGCTCCCCTTATTCCTTCACCTTGCTACTACTTTAAAACCTATCTATCGCCTCCTTAAATTTGTTTTGTATTCCGACATCTGAGGTAGAGAATTCCACAGATTCATATCCCTTTGAGTAAAGTAATTCCCCCTCATTTCTGTTTTAAATCTGCCACCCCTTAGGCTGGAACTCATTCTGAAATGTCCAGCAAGGGGAAATACTCACTCTACGTCTTTCCTGTCAATCCCCTTTCGCATCTTATATAATGTGCACCTACAACTTTTGCAGCATCTCAAACAGAAGCAAGTGAGGGATAAGGGAGAAGTGGGATGAGAGAAGGAGGGTTAGATATGCATCATATGAATCAACAGTCACTTCAGCCCTGCTGGTTGCTATATAGCCTCAGCCATGCCCCTTCATATGATCAGGACTGTCTCCCTATGGGGGTAAAACGTGCAGTTCTTTGCAGTTGCCTCCTGTTATATGCTGCCTTTGTGGCAGGGATCGTCTGCAGTATGTTTGGGTGATGTAGTTGTCATGCTTTACTCGCTGCAAGAGTATCCAAACTGTGAGTTGTGTATATGAGGCTTGCACACATTCCAAAGTGTGTGATGGTGAAATGAGGCATTAGATATTAATTCTGACTGATAGAGATTGTTGGTAGGTGAGTAATTAGGGTGTAGTGAATGGAGCAGTGGATGAGGCTGTTCATATAGTTAGTAAGAAATGTCATTCACCTCGGTAAATCATGTGAGATAATTCAACTTCTTCCTGCAAGGTATTATTGTTTGGTGAGCAACATTCGTGTTTTGCTATCCATTGCTTTATCTTCCTACTGCCTCCTAATATTGATCTGAGGGCCGATTGCCCCATGCAGGTTCAAGATACAGAATCTCTATAGTGCAGAAGGAGGCCCATGCCCGAACCCTATCCCCATAACCTAGTAACCCCATCTAACCTTTTGGACACTGAGGGGCAATTTAGGATGGTCAATCCACCTAACCTGCACATATTTGGACTGTGGGAGGAAACCAGAGCATCCAGAGGAAACCCATGCTGGCAAAGGGACTACGTGCAAACTCCACACAGAGGCCAGAATTGACCCCAGGTCCTTGTCGTTGTGAGCAGCAGTGCTAACCACTGTGCCACCAAGCCACCCTCACTTCTTTCCATTCTTTCCATCACGATCTCCAGTGCATTGGCTGAAAAACTTGGTGCTTACCCTTTCACATATTCAGCCATTGCTCAAAGTATCAGAACACTGATTCACTTTTGATAAACCCACACTACTTGTTGTATCCTTGAACAGATTGAAATAGCACTAAATAGCACTAAATATTTGCAATATTGGTGCCTTTTATCATCTGTGTCGCCAGTCAATGGTGTAGGTAGTACTGCCTACACACAGTAATAATAAGTAAAGTTGCCATAGTCCCAGGTGACCATAGGCTGCTTTCCCCTATGAGGGGGAGAGCTGACTGGTGGTGATTTAATTTGAGGACCACCACACCTGAGGATCAGGCAAGGGGCAACATTGAGAAGGTGGGACCTTCAAGAATAACCTCAGCCGATACGGGAATTGAACCCGTGCTAGTGGCCACAGTCCACATCACCAACCAGTTATCCTACCAACTGAGCTAAAACAACCCCCAACAGTAATCACATAAAAGAGGAAAAAGCACAAATGTAACATACTGCCTGCAAAGCTGTGGGCAAGCACAGGTTATCTGTGCACCATGAACACTTTATCCAGTTTCCAGTCTCAAGCCAGTTATCCTAAGTGTCCTCACTATTAGCAACAAAACAAATAGAATTTTGTTTTCCAATTAAGGGGCAAAGCAGCATGGTCAATCCATCTACACTGCATATCTTTGGGTTGTGGGGTGAGACGCATGCAGACACGGGAGATTGTGCAAACTCCACACGGACAGTGACCCAGAACTGGGATTGAACCCGGGTCCACAATGCTGTGAGGCAGCGGTGCTAACCACTGCTCCACCGTGCTGCCAACAAATAGCATTTACATAGGCTTGTTAAAGTAGGAATACACCCGAAGCCTTAACACACAGCCAAAGGATAAAGAGATGTTAGGACAGTTAACATAAACAGAGAATGGCAGCACGGTAGCATAGTGGTTAGCACTATGGCTTCAGAGCGCCAGGGTCCCAGGTTTGATTCCCGCTTGGGTCACTGTCCATGTCTGTGTGGGTTTCCTCTGGGTGCTCCGATTTCCTCCCACAGTCCAAAGATGTGCAGGTTAGGTGGATTGGCCATGATAAATTGCCCTTAGATTAGATTGGGTTGCAGGGTTACAGGGATAGGGTGGAGGTATGGGGTTAAGTAGGGTGCTCTTTCCAAGAGCCGATGGGGACTCGATGGGCCGAATGGCCTCCTTCTGCACTGTAGATTCTATGATATGACCAGAAAAAAAAGGCTAAAGTAGGTTTAAGTAGGGTGATCATTGCTCGGCACAACATCAAGGGCCGAAGGGCCTGTTCTGTGCTGTACTGTTCTATGTTCTATGTTCTATGTTAAAGAGCTGATAAATAAAAGGAAAAAAGAAGTAATAGGCAGAGTCGCAGCCAAAATGTGCATACTAATGGCAACAGAAAACTCTGGTTACAGACATGACAAAGATTAGATCCTGAAGCATAGTAAGGGGTTGTCATCTTAAATCAGTGTATCAAATGTGTCTGCCTGTGTTCTTAGCATAAAGGGCAAAACACAGGAGAGAGCAAGCAAATCATTCTGAAAATCTGCAAGTGGAGGAAAGACACAGAAACAAAAATTAAGCCCTTTGAGTAGCTTGTGTAATGGTACTATATTTTAATAGCTCTATTATAAAAAGGTATTATACTTTTTTTCATCAGCTTTTGTTTATTATTTCCATCAGATCCAAGATGCGTTCATTGTAGCTTTCTTTGCCAAACACATTATATTCTGATGAAGCAGTAGATGGTACTTGTTCATGTATTGATTTTTCTGGAATAAAGTACAAACGATATGAAATTGCCAGTTTTGTGATACAGTTGATTTCAAAAGTGAATCAATATAAAAAAAATTTCATTGTGTTATAGCTCACTATATTATTACATTGCAAAAAGCAAATGATAATGTGTAATGTTATTTCTGGAATATGCTTTTGTAAACATAACTTGAAACGTCTATAAAAGGTTAATGCAATTGTTCCTTTATTGAAAAAACACCATCAATTATTGCTGACTTTCCAGTGCAGTAACACCAAATGTACGTGTGCAGGGGGAGAAGTGAGTATTTCTATGCTTTGCATCCAAAGGTAGGCATATGTTCCAAATATCATGCAGCGCATCTTTTTTTGTTAGGAACCAGAATGTAAATGTTGTCTTGGTCAAAGGAAATCCTCAATAATGGACCAACAAGAAATAAATTATAGATCTATTGCTTTATTGCAAACTTTTGATTTGCTGCATGGATTTTCAAATAGCCTTGCTTCGTGATAGCTTTCTATCTTTTTTGACCATAACAATTGAAAGAATGAAGAGAGAATGATGCTGAATTCCTGCTCTAATTCTATTGGTGCGGTTGGTTATGAGGAACTTACAGTTTTAACAAGCAACAATTCAATTGTAGCCCTTTGTGTTTAAGTGTTTAAGAAATCTTCAATAAAAACAAGAGATGCTTATGACAGTCAAGCCTAAAAAAAACAAATTATGTGAAATTTATGATCTAAAAGTAGACTTTGTACAATTGCAGGGGGAATAAAATTTAATGAATAAAGCAGAATTTGAATTGCTTTCTTCTTTTTCTCAAATTGGTAGCACAGTGGTTGGCACTGTTGCTTCACAGCGCCAGGGTCCCAGTTTCGATTCCCACTTGGGCCACTGTCTCTGCGGAGTCTGCACGTTCTCCGTGTGTCTGCGTGGGTTTCCTCCGGGTGCTCTGGTTTCCTCCCACAAATCCCAAAATACGTGCTTGGTCGGTGAATTGGATATTCTGAATTCTCCCTCTGTGTACCCGAACAGGCGTCGAGTGTGGCGACAAGGGGCTTTTCACAGTAACTTCATTGCAGTGTTAATGTAAGCCTACTTGTGACAATAAAGATACTAAAAACAAATTGATGAAATCACATTTTATGTAAACACAATTCTACTTGATTCATGTTTTGCGGGATTTTCTATAAAGTTCCCAATACATCCAATAATGTTTGTTGCTCTCTGATAAAGTCACTGCCTGAGGCCACTCAGGAAGCAGCAGTTAGTTCTACTTCCACAGTTGAACAATGCAGTCTCAGAACTTGATTGCACTCCAAACATTTTGAAATAAGTCTTTAGCATTGTGTCTTCTAGAGGGAATGTGGTGACATGGTAGTCAGCTGAGAGAGAGAGAGACAGAGAGAGAGAGGGAAGGAGGGTAATATTGTTAATAAGCTGTTTCTTTCATTCAAATCCCCTTCAGCTAAAATACTGCATAAAATGCAAAATCTTCCCAGTCCAGTCAGAATAACCAATAATTGGCTGTGGAGATATTGTTTGAAGGTTGCACTAGCTGTTGTTGGTTTACAGATTCTGGGGTTTATTTTAACCTTTAGGCCAATTTACAGATTCCAAGGTGCTCGCCATGCTTTTAGTGTTTATACACAAGATTTTGTGGTAATATGCATATGCGTAGTAATGCATATAGTTAAATATATGACCTCCGACCAGCAGGTGGGGACAGAGATTCACCATGTGACTCCAGAGATCAGGGGTTTGGTAGTAAGTCGTACTAGAGGGCAGTCACATTTGAAGTAATTCCAGGAGAATTCACTTATTCATTACCGTTTGTGTTATAGTTCATTAGTTATCTTTCCACATGTTCATTTTGTTAATAAACTATCATCACTAGTCAAAGTAGATGTTCTGTGTGCATCTTGGCCATGACCACAACACAGAACATAACATGGTGCCAAGAGTGTAGAACAATTGAAGGTAACAATGGAGAAGACGGGATGAAACAGACCGAAGAAAGAAAAAATAAAATTCTTCTACCTACCTGGTAAACTGCAGGCAACGGGAACTCAATGCGTAGCAAAGCTGTGAAGTTCGAGATAGAAGGTCTGAAGGCACCTCACCAGCTTCAAGTCACTGGTAATGTAGACGAGAATTGGCATGTTTTTAAGCAGCAATTCAAACTCTATGTTGCTGCCCTTGGCCTGCAGGCACAGCCAGAAGAGAGGCGTATTGCATTGCTGCTCATGGTAGCTGGTCCTCAAGCCATCAAAATTTATAATACCTTCGTGTTCGACAATGAAGCAGAAAGCAAAAGCTTTGAAGAAGTAATACAATACTTTGATCAACATTACATTCTCCACACCGCATTCAACACCACATTCTCTGACTGTTAGCTTTGACAAAGAGTCATTGGACTCGAAATGTTAGCTCTTGTCTCTCCCTACAGATGCTGCCAGAACTGCTGAAATGTTCCAGCATTTTCTCTTTCGTCTTTGATCAACATTGCTCCTGGAGAAAAAACGTAACGTTTGACCGTTATATCTTTCGCACGCATACTCAGAAGGCTGGCGAATCATTTGATCATTTTCTAACCGACTTGAGGTTGAAGGCGCAGTCATGCAATTTTAGTACTTTAAAGTTGTCGATGATCCGCGATCAGATAGTGTTCAGGGTATCAAATGACAAGGTACTCGAGAAGCTATTAAGGGAAGATGAGCTTAAACTAGAAACCACGATCAAGATTTCTCCTGCCTACGAACTAGCTGCACAGCAGATTAGTACGCTCAATCTGAAACATTTTGGCGCCAAAGTGGAAGAAAATACCAACGCCATAAGCATTGTGACACCGTTAAATAGGAAATGTGGCCCCAGTGCGGGCAGCCATTTTAAGTGACCGACCAGGTCCGCCATTTCATTCCTGCAGTGCGGCAATTGACATTTTCCGCAACAATGTCCAGCATTTGGGAAGGTGTACTCCAAGTGTGGCAGAACAAATCACTTTGCGAGGCATTGTTTTTTGTGTCCAACAGTAGACCAAACAGGATCAGTCTACGTGATTGATGAGATGTGCATTGGAGACGTGTTTTTCATTGATCTGATTTCGACTGAGAACACGATGAGTCCCAATATTCAAAGTGAAGTAGACAACGGAAGTCACATCATACCATTTTCCATAATGGACACGGAATGCGAGTCTATCTTAGGAGCGGAAGGGTGTGAGGCACTTGAGCTCATTGAGCAGCTGTACATTCCAGACAGCACTGTGACAGAGGATGAATGCGAGTGGCAACAAGACGAAGGAAAGGAAAGGAAGCCAAAAGGAATTCCAGAATTCTGGTTGACAGCCTTCAAAAATGTGCATTTGATCAGTGACATCTTACAGGAGCATGATGAGCCTATCTTAAAGCATTTACAAGACTTAAAGGTGAACTTTTCAGATCCTGGACAGCCAATGAGTTTTACTGTGCAGTTTAAGTTTGAGCCAAATGAGTATTTGACAAATGAAGCAGTGACAGAACCATACCATAGAATCATAGAATTTACAGAGCAGAAGGAGGCCATTCAGCCCATCGAGTCTGCACCTGCTCTTGGAAAGAGCACCCTACCCAAGGTCAACAACTCCACCCTATCCCCATAACCCAGTAACCCCACCCAACACTAAGGGCAATTTTGGACTCTAAGGGCAATTTATCATGGCCAATCCACCTAACCTGCACATCTTTGGACTGTGGGAGGAAACCGGAGCCCCCGGAGGAAACCGGAGCCCCCGGAGGAAACCTACGCACACACGGGGAGGATGTGCAGACTCCGCACAGACAGTGACCCAAGCCGGAATCGAAACTGGGACCCTGGAGCTGTGAAGCGATTGTGCTATCCACAATGCTACCGTGCTGCCCAGATGGAGTCGCAGCCAGAAATTATAGGATGCACTAGATGCCAGATCGACTGGAATAAAGGAAAAAACGTCTCAATGAAGACCATTAAAAGGAAGCAGAAGCATAAGAGTTGGTGCATTAGTAGAACAGTTATGAAAATTGTACTAAATGACTCTTTCGTCAATGTTTTTAGTCCTCCTGCAAAGGATGGGGAATTGGATGAAGGTTCCGCAGCAAGGCTCGCTGCTTACTTTGAAATTGGTCGCTTCTTGCATGAACACACAATAATTCCTCGAGCAATGTTATATTTCACAGGAGAAGCAATTGCAGACGATGATGATGGTTACGATGATGATGATTACGATGATGATGATTACAATGAGGAAAGTGAAGAAGCAGATGGTGAGCCAGAAGAGGAAGACCGCAAAAGTTTATTTAGTTTATTTGATGTTAGTGAAGAGATGACAACAAGAAGCATCCAATCTATGTAGGAGAATGATGAGTGTGAAAACATTAAGATGGCAGGTGCAGAGGTTAAAAGTGATATTGCAACAGCAGACAAATTAGCTGAGAGCAAATCAACTGCAAACAGTCAACTGGTAACTGAAGAAATAATCCCTATTTTGACGAAATTGACTCCAGAGAAATACAATGATTTATCCTGTGCCCACAGAAAGGTTCCTGCAGTGGATTCCCAAGTACTCCAGGCCAGTCCATCAAGCAGCAAGAACAGATGGATACATCTTCATTCATTTCTACAACAACATTTGAAGCATGCATCTTTCTATCAGATGAGGATGAGCCACTAATTGAGACTAAGACACAAAGTGAAGAAGTAATGTCTAAGGTTGAGGACAGTGATTTAGCTAAGATACCGGAACACGAGGGTTTGGAGATCATTCCTGAAGTCGCAAACTTGCCTGCAACTCCGAAAGTGTCCAAAAGTATGCCGACATTAGATGCTTCACCAGTTGATGGGCATGTGGTAGAACGTCACTTCCGTCCCGGGTGCATCTGGTGGGCAACGGACTGAACAGGCTGGCACCACGCCATCCCAGTCACCCGAGCCGCAGCCTGGCCCATCTAGGCCGGGCCGCCCCATGAAACGGTCACCAAAGGGATCCCGAGTCACAGGGCAGGAATGACAGGAGTCCACCTCCAGTTCTGCTGTACCGTCTGGGGAACCACCTAGATGTAGTCATAGGGCCCATACGGCCAAAATTTTAGACACTGAGTAAGTTGGCATGGGTGCCGGGGCACAGATTAGTTATAGGGCTAGGGCACGTGTATGAACTGTTTGTTATTAAAATCACTTTCACACCTACAGAAGCTGCCTTTGTGCTTTTCCGATGCGTGTGGGGGTGTGGTAGTGGGGAGGTGAGTACCAGTGGGCGTGTGACGGGGTTATAGAACGTCGGCCTCAGGTGAGTGTGCCCCCCCTCCCACCGAGTCGCCCTCGCCATTCCCCCGGGCAGAGGACGGGACCGTGCGCTGCAGTATCACGGCCACATGCAGGGATGGTCCGGGTGGAGGGTGGTACCGTGGCCATGGGTCAGATATTGTCCAACGATGTAGAGCCAGGAGCTCATCACAGAGCGGGTCGTCATCATCCTCCATGGCCTGCAATAGACATACTTCCACCGGCGACCGTGTGAGCCCGACCCGTTGTGCCGCAGGTGGATCTGCAATGGAGGGGTGGTGTGCATGAAGGTGGGGTGGGGGTGGTTGGTGTTAGGTGGGTGGGGTGAGGGTGGGTGGTGTTGGGTGGGTGGGGTGAGGGTGGTAGGTTGGTGCCATGGTGTGCAGTCTGTGCCCATACTCGGCGATTCCCACGCCCACCCCAGTCCGTGTACTGGGCAGCTTTCAGCCTGTCCCGTACCCGCTGGCCCAGCCGGTAATGGTGGGCAGGCTCCCTTCCATGTCCACCCCGTCTGTCCTGACCATTGCCCCCCATCCTCCTCATCTGGGGAGGTCTGCGCCTCTTCCTGCTGCTCCTCCACTCCCCCCTCCTCTGCCTGCAGCACATCACCCCTTTGCTGGGCGATGTTGTGCAGGACGCAGCAGACCACAACGATGCAGCCGACCCTATCTGGCGGGTACTGGAGGGCCCCTTCAGAGCGGTCCAGGCACCTGAAGTGCATCTTCAGCAGCCCAAAGCACCTCTCTATCACATCCCAAGTCGCTGCATGGGCATCGTTGTAACGGTTCTCCGGGTCAGTCTGAGGCCTCCGTATAGGCGTCATCAGTCACAACCTCAATGGGTAACCCCTGTCGCCCAGCAACCAGATCCTCAGCCGGCAGGGGGGGGGGGTCCCTCAAGCATGGTGGGGATGAAAGATTGCGCCAATACGAATGAGTCATGTACACTACCCGGGTATCGGGCGTAGAAGTGCAGGATCCTCATAGGGCGGTCACAAACTACCTGCACATTCATGGAATAGGTCCCCTTCCTATTGGTGAACATGGCCCTGTTATCCGCAGGTGGCCGCAAGGCGACGTGCATCCCATCGATCGCCCCCTGGACCATGGGAAAACCGGCCACGGCAGTGAAGCCCACTGCCCGGGCATCCTGGCTGGCCCGGTGCACAGGGAACTAGATGTAGCGGTCCGCACTGGCATAAAGGGCGTCTGTCACTGCACAGATGCACCGATGCCTGCGAGATGCCGGACAGGTCCCCACTCGGCGCCTGGAATGATCCCATGGCATAGAGGTTCAGGGCCACCTTAACCTTGACGGCCACAGGGAGAGTGTGTCCTCCCCCAGTGCCACGTGGTGCCAAGTGTGCCATCAGGTGGCAGATGTCAGATAAAGAGAGAGCTAAGACGAGCAAGGAGGGGACATGAGAAGTCTTTGGCAGGTAGGATCAAGGAAAACCCAAAAGCTTTCTATAGGTATGTCAGGAATAAAAGAATGACTAGGGTAAGAGTAGGGCCAGTCAAGGACAGTGGTGGGAAGTTGTGTCTGGAGGCTGAGGAGATAAGCGAGATACTAAATGAATACTTTTCGTCAGTATTCACTCAGGAAAAAGATAATGTTGTGGAGGAGAATGCTGAGACCCAGGCTATTAGAATAGATGGCATTGAGGTGCGTAGGGAAGAAGTGTTGGCAATTCTGGACAAGGTGAAAATAGATAAGTCCCCGGGGCCTAATGGGATTTATCCTAGGATTCTCTGGGAAGCCAGAGAAGAGATTGCTGAGCCTTTTGCTTTGATTTTTATGTCATCATTGACTACAGGAATAGTGCCAGAGGACTGGAGGGTAGCAAATGTGGTCCCTTTGTTCAAGAAGGGGAGTAGAGACAACCCTGGTAACTATAGGCCGGTGAGCCACACGTCTGTTGTGGGTAAAGTCTTGGAGAGGATTATAAGAGATACGATTTATAATCATCTAGATAGGAATAATATGATTAGGGATAGTCAGCATGGTTTTGTGAAGGGTAGGTCATGCCTCACAAACCTTATCGAGTTCTTTGAGAAGGTGACTGAACAGGTAGACGAGGGTAGAGCAGTTGATGTGGTGTATATGGATTTCAGTAAAGCGTTTGATAAGGTTCCCCACGGTCGTCTATTGCAGAAAATACGGAGGCTGGGGATTGAGGGTGATTTAGAGATGTGGATCAGAAATTGGCTAGTTGAAAGAAGACAGAGGGTGGTGGTTGATGGGAAATGTTCAGAATGGAGTTCAGTTACGAGTGGCGTACCACAAGGATCTGTTCTGGGGCCGTTGCTGTTTGTCATTTTTATAAATGACCTAGAGGAGGGCGCAGAAGGTTGGGTGAGTAAATTTGCAGATGACACTAAAGTCGGTGGAGTTGTAGACAGTGCGGAAGGATGTTGCAGGTTACAGAGGGACATAGATAAGCTGCAGAGCTGGGCTGAGAGGTGGCAAATGGAGTTTAATGTGGAGAAGTGTGAGGTGATTCACTTTGGAAAGAATAACAGGAATGCGGAATATTTGGCTAATGGTAAAATTCTTGGTAGTGTGGATGAGCAGAGGGATCTCGGTGTCCATGTACATAGATCCCTGAAAGTTGCCACCCAGGTTGATAGGGTTGTGAAGAAGGCCTATGGTGTGTTGGCCTTTATTGGTAGAGGGATTGAGTTCCGGAGCCATGAGGTCATGTTGCAGCTGTACAAAACTCTGGTACGGCCTCATTTGGAGTATTGCGTACAGTTCTGGTCGCCTCATTATAGGAAGGACGTGGAAGCTTTGGAACGGGTGCAGAGGAGATTTACCAGGATGTTGCCTGGTATGGAGGGAAAATCTTATGAGGAAAGGCTGATGGACTTGAGGTTGTTTTCGTTAGAGAGAAGAAGGTTAAGAGGTGACTTAATAGAGGCATACAAAATGATCAGAGGGTTAGATAGGGTGGACAGTGAGAGCCTTCTCCCGCGGATGGAGGTGGCTAGCACAAGGGGACATAGCCTTAAATTGAGGGGTAATAGATATAGGACAAAGGTCAGAGGTAGGTTTTTTACGCAAAGAGTGGTGAGGCTGTGGAATGCCCTACCTGCAACAGTAGTGAACTCGCCAACATTGAGGGCATTTAAAAGTTTATTGGATAAGCATATGGATGATAATGGCATGGTGTAGGTTAGATGGCCTTTAGTTTTTGACTTCCCATGTCGGTGCAACATCGTGGGCCGAAGGGCCTCTACTGCACTGTATCGTTCTATGTTCTATGTTCTATGTGTCCCACGGTTTCCTGGCTCATCCGGAGTCTCCTCCTGCATGCCCGGTCCGTGAGGTCCTAGTACAGCGAGCGAGGGCGGTACACATGGGGCCTCATCAAGCGTCTCCGTCGCCGTGGCACCACCACCACCTCCTCCTCCTTGTCCTGTCGTGCGGGCGGCCCTCCAGCCTAGGCAGCTACCACCTGCCTGCCTACGGCACGCCCCTCTGCGGCAGCCTCTGTCGCCTCCCAGGCACGCTCCTGCTCCATCACCCTCAGGGCAACATGAGCAGCTCCCGCCATGGCAGCCAACTCGCTGGGTGATGACCAAACATATCAGCCTGCAGGGGGTGGGGGGTGGGGGAGGGGGGTAGGCGACATGTCATCTCCCCAAAACCCCCCCCTCTCCTCCCTGGCACGCACACTCCCCAACACCCCCCCCCCTCTCCTCACTGGCACGCACCCCCCCCCCCTCCCCCCCCCCCCCCCCCCCCCCCCCCCGCGCCCCACAGATTGAAAAAGAATGCTTGGGCCTCCTTACAGGGATCAACAAGTTCCATGATTATGTGTATGGCCTCTCCAAATTCACGGTCGAGACAGACCACAGGCCATTGGTTCACGTCATCCAAAAAGACCTCAATGACATGACGCCACGGTTACAACGCATCCTTCTCAAGCTACGCTGCAACGATTTTGACCTGGTTTACACCCCGGGCAAAGAGCTCATTGTTGCAGATGCACTCTCCAGATCTATCACCACACCGTGTGAGCAGACTGACTTTGTCTGTCAAATAGACGGGCAGGTGCAATTCTGTGCCTCCAACATTCCGGCCTCTGATGAGCGGGTCGTGCAAATTCGTGAGGAGACGGTCAGGAATCCTCTGCTCCAGCGGGTGATGCAGCACCTCACGGATGGTTGGCAAAAGGGGCAGTGTCCCCAGTTTTATAATGTCAAGGACGATCTAACGGTGGTAGACGGCATCCTTATGAAGCTTGACAGAATTGTGATCCCACAGAGCATGCGAGATTTGGTCCTCAGCCAAATCCACAAGGGTCACCTGGGAGTCGAGAAATGTCGCCGTTGAGCCCGAGAAGCAGTATACTGGCAAGGCATCAGCCAAGATGTCGCCAACACGGTCCTCAATTGCCCGATGCGTCAAAGATTCCAGCCAGCACAGCCTAAAGAGACTCTACAGCTGCATGAAATGGTCACCTCCCCATGGTCCAAAGTTGGTGTTGACCTGTTCCATGCCAAGAGGCCTGACTATGTCCTCCTAGTGGACTACTTTCCCAACTACCCCGAAGTGGTCAAGCTGTCTGACCTCACGTCAGCGACGGTAATCAAGGCATATAAGGAAACTTTTGCCCGACATGGGATCCCACTCACGGTGATGAGTGATAGCAGCCCCTGATTCTTCAGCCAGGAGTGATCAGATTTTGCCCGCCTGTACAACTTTCGGCACGTCACATCCAGCCCCCACTACCCCCAGTCGAATGGGAAGGCCGAAAAAGGGGTCCATATCGTTAAAAGACTGTGGTGCAAAGCTGCTGACTCGGGTTCTGATTTTAACCTGGCGCTGTTGGCCTACAGAGCGATCCCTCTGTCCACTGGGCTGTCACCAGTGCAGCTCCTCATGAACCGCACACTGCGAACGACAGTGCCGGCTATCCACATTCCGGACCTTGACAATTTCCCGGTCATACAGAGGATGCAGCAGTCTCGGGCCCGTGCAAGTCGGCGTACGACGCCCATTCCACAGATCTCCCCGAGCTGGTCCCTGCTGACCGAGTTCGTGTTCAGCTACCTGACGGTGGCTGGTCCGCCACAGCTGTCGTGGTCAAGCAAGTGGCCCCGAGATCATTCTTTGTTTGCACGCCTGACGGCTCCTTTCTCCGGCGTAACAAGCGGGCACTGTGTAGACTTCCACGCCCGCCACCCAACCATGATGTCCCACCTCGCACACTGCTTCCTCAGGACGCGCCACGAGGCCACCGATCTGCCAGTTATTCTGCCGACTCTACGACCACCGCATTGGAGTCAGTTCCGCCCATTCAAGTGCAGGCGGCCCCTGACCCACCCTTGAGGCGGTCAACCAGAATTCGTCACCCGCCACAGAGACTAAATTTATAGACTGACTGTTGCATTACCTTGGTATCTCATCGTTTACACATCTGTACATATCGTTTTTTTCTCATGTGTTATCTGCCCTCTATCTGCACTAGACACCTTCCCATGTATATACGTTAGCATATTCTGTATATAGTCAGATTCCTGTGCACATATTCATTATTTATTGACCTGAACACATATTTTGTTTTTAAAAGCGGGGGGTGGGGGGGGGGGGGGGGGGGGGGGGGGATGTCATAATATACATCCAGGTATATGATGGAGTGCAGACAGGCAGTCAGGCAGTCATTGACACACAGGATGACCAGTGAGCACACAGAACACAGCAGCCGATCACCAGACAGGACACGATCACTATAAAGCCAGAGGGCACCAGTTTTCCCCCTCTCTCGGGATCCAGCCTCTGAGACAGTCAGAGCTCGTGAGCAGCAACTAGTACAAACACCATGTGGTAGTAAGATAGTCTGGTCAGGCTAGCCTCAGGTCTCCAGTCAAGTCAGCATAGTGTCAACCCACAGTCAAGCATGTATTATAGTTAGTTAATCAATAAAATCGTGTTCCATTTCTTCAAGTGTTGGAAGCCTGTCTCTCTTCACACTGCATCAAACGCAGTCCACGTAGACCCAGCTAACCCAGCACATCACCCCCCCTCCTCCCCGGCACGCACCCTCTCCATCGCTCGCCCACCCCCCCCTCTCCTCCCCAGCACAGACCCACTCCATCACGCACCCTTCCCAACCCCCCTCCCCCCAGCCCCTCCCTCCCCATCCCTTCCCCCAGCCCCTCCCCCTTCCCCCCAGCCTCCCTCCCCCCCCCCCCCCCCCCGGCACGCACACTCTAACACCTCCTGCGACTCCCCCCACCACCTGCGGCCGTGCCGTCACTTCGCCCCACGCCGACCCCTACCTCCGTGCTGGCCGGCGTCAACCAGAACGACTGGTTGACGCCGTTAAATAGGTGGTTTGATTTACGTCGGCGTGACCATGGGACTTCGGCCCATCTGGGACGCAGAATTGGGGCAGCCCCAGGGCCCGTTGTGTCGCGCCGGTCCTTGACATTCTCCGAGGCGCGCAGCCGATTCACGTCGACAGGATTTTGGGGGGGGGCCGGATAATATCGCGGGGCAGCCAGACGGGTCGGAGAATCCCGCCCCAGATGTTCTGTGTGTATCCTTACCATGGCCAGAACACAGAACATAACAGATGCTTTCTTCAGTTTAGCATTCCTGGCAACTGCCTTAAGGATCCCTACAATCAAAAGAATTCCTTAACCTGACCAACAGATAGTTGTATTATTATTTGCCCAAATCACAATAAAGAACCATGAACCAAGAATGTATCATACACTGTCAAGTGAATATTTTCAAAGAACGATACTGAATCTCGCTCCATCACACGGAGAATATAGCGTAGTGGTGATGTTCATAGAATCCAGATAGCGCAGACTACTAAACTAGTACTCCATAAGCCCAGGCTAATGCTCTGCGGACATGGGTTCAAATCTGACCACGTAAGCTTGAGGAATTTAAATTCAACTCAGAAATCTGGCATATATAAAGGTAATCCCAGTAATGGTGACCATGGTCATTGATTGCTGTAAAAACACATGCATCAGGTTCACACATACCCTTTAGGGAAGGAAAGCTGTTGCTCTTACCCGGCCTGGTCTTGTCTCTAAGCCCCGCTGTGAAATAGCCTGGTCTATGACTCAATAAAAAGGCAACAAAGGCCGGCCTTACCAGGGATGCCTAAATCCCATGAAAGAAAAGAGGGGGGAAAAATCAGACTGAAATTCAGGGATGGAGATTCACCATTGAGGTTCTCCCAATCATCTGCTCTGGCTTAATCAGAGGATTAGTGGAAAACCCAGAGAAACAACATAAACAGCCAGAATCTGCCACCTTGCCGCAAGTGAAGGATGGGGTTCAGCAACTCGCCTAATTTTCCTGCCCAGTGTCATTGGGAACACTGGTCATGTCTGAGACAACAGCAGAAGGCCTGCTGATACTCAAAAGTACATCTCTCTCTCTCTCTCTCGGAACAACGGAAATACAATCGACATCACTTTACATAGAGGTGATTGGTGAAAGAGGGATGTTCAAAAGGAGCTTTGTCAATCTATGTGTGACATTGATTTGCCAGCGTATGCTGCAATATGTTGCAGAGTGATAGTCTGTGAGCAAATGTTAACATACTTCTAATTAAAATGTGCATTTTAATTACAACTGGAGTTTGAAATTTTGAATGGCTTATGTGACAGTAAGTCATTGTAAATTTAGATTGAAAGAATGAAGATCAACCCATATTGTCCTTACCTTTGCAGCATGCATGTCCTTCATGTCCTTCAATACGTGACAAAAATATTTCTGGAAAAATATTTGAATTAGTCTAAATTAAATTCTATGATGGTGTTCTGCACTGGAGAATAACATTTCAAATCCCTCCCACCCACTGTCCTTGCTGGTGACCCACCAACATCAATTTTACTTACCCAGGTGGCAACTGGTGTTGGATTTTTATTTGCCTGCAGACAAAGGCAAAATTATTTCAAATGTAACTCATTAGTATGCTCTGCTAGTAGGGAATAAAATGCATTTTACTGTCTGCCTCCTTAACTCATCAACCCCCACCCTAACTCCCAGCCAGTTTCAGAATGTTCAGAACGATCCCATTTCATTTCACCATTCAGATTGAGCGTCGCTAAATGTCACCAAGGTAGCTCGAGAGACAATAAGTTGACTGAATGTGACATTCGTACAGATGACTCATTCTGAATGATTCTCCGAAAGCTCCTTCCCTGGCTGCATTAAATGGTCTGATTAGCACCACACACTAGCCCGTGTAATAAATGCCACAGTCAATTTCCACTCATCTATTTTTAAAATAAATTCTGCTGCCTATCAACTACAAAATGTCTTACCTTTATTTTTTAAGAAGAAATCAATCCCCCAATACTTTTTAATCCAGCTTTTGACAGCAAAGCCTTCTAAAATTGTTTCTCGATAATGACCCTTCTGCCTGCAGATATTGATCTACATTGTGTCTAATAGGTACAGTTAAGGTCAGGGCTATCCTCAGAATTGAATAGGTGAGTGTATTGAAAGTACACGGTAAGTGTGATAGCCCAGAGCATATGCAGAAAGGCTCAGTGTATATTCTAGTCCAACTATTTCACAGGTGGATAATTATAGGTTTCATAACTTCTTAAAACAAATATTTACATATTCTTCGAATTTTTAAAATCAATTTGCCATAAAGATGATTTTCATTAATATCAAATTGAAGCTCTGAAAACTGGCGATTATTTCACCAGTATTCTCCAGATTTAGTTAGTGGTGTGGATCACTGACGAGGAGGAGTTGTCAGGCTTAAACACAAGCTTCTTAATTTCTGCATGAAAAATGTGATTATGTGAAAATGCTATTTTCAAAGGCATTTTAATAAGTTATCGCGTCAAAGCTGCTGTGCTGACCATTGATGAGCCTTTCAATCCCACCAAAAATATAATATTACCTTTAATATTGTCACAAGTAGGCTTTCATTAACACTGCAATGAGGTTACTGTGAAAATCCCCTAGTTGCCACACTCCAGGGCCTGTTCAGGTACACTGAGGGAGAATTCAGAATGTCCAATCCACCTAACAAGCACGTCTTCTGGGACTCGAGGGAGGAAACCGGAGCACCCGGAGGAAACCCACGCAGACACGGGGAGAAAGTGTAGACTCTGCACAGACAGTGACCCAAGCCAGGAATCGAACCGGGGACCCTGGCCCTGTGAATCAACAGTGCTAACCACTGTGCTGCCAAGGTGGCTCCACTCACCAGCAATCTCTGCTGCCGACTCAGCCAAGGTGCCCTGGGTCCATTTTGAATGTTACTGATATGTGTCTATGATACCACAGCCTCATCTCAGGCACGCATCATATAAATGGGGCAGGTACCATTCGTTTTGGCCCTGGCCCCAGACACAGATGTAGCAGAAGCATAGGATTCTCAATGCTCTGTCTGCCCCATTGTAAAAGGGCCCAATGCTGTCGGAGTTTATCAGGGGCCAAAAACAAATAACCCAGGGAGAGGCTGCCAACTCCTATAAACTGTCGGTCTTTACACCTCCTTTCACCCATAGTGTACACGAATCAAAGATTGGAGTCAAGTGATCGTCCAGCATTATAGCCCCCCCCCCCCCCACCCCCCACTCCAGAAGAGCGGCAAGTTCAGATAAACTGAGATCCTGTCCCAAGGAAGATCCCGTGATAACTGGCAATTGAAGTTCAGTATGTCCAATATTTCACAACCAATCACTTTCATCTCAGATATCTCATCAGGTATGAATAAGTGCTTAATAAATGTTTAGAATTGACAAAGCCAAAAATACATATTTAAAATATTGAGAGGGAGGGTAACTACAGGTGTTAGATATATTTTTCAGAGTGCATTAATGGAAAATTGTCTTTCTGGTATTCTCCCAGAAGTGGGCAGAAGACATGCCATACAGGAAGCACAAAAAGCAAACCATGTCAGGGTTCCTTGTGATCTTCCGGGGGTTCAAAGGCACTCAGTGTCTGATTGAGGGGCTGGGCATCAGGAATGGGGGCACCACACTGAGTTCTATATCCTCTGCTCTTGCTGTCAAACCATTTTCGCCCCCCTGCCCCGTGACCACGTTCCCATGACCCCCTTCCACCATCACTCATCTGTGGCTTGGGTCGCTCGGCGACCCTGGGCCTCCGGTGCGTGCATTACTGGCAGCAGCCACCATCTTCCTGGTGTCACTAATGAGTACTGAACAACTGCCAGCCTCTGATTGGCCAGCAGCTCTTGGGGAGCAGAATTTCAACACCAGGGTCCTTGATGTCGGGGAGGCCCACCATGGCACAGCCAAGTGCCTCTGTGGCACTTAATTTGGCAGGCCTTCCTGAAAGTAGGCAACATAGATAAAAGAAGCAACACAAAATAGGTGGAAATGATGGTGAATTAGAAGTACAATTGAGTCACAACCTTTGAGAAGCAATTTGCAAGTGTCTGCCTCTAAACTGACAGGAACTTCGAGGAGTAGGTCAAAACCTAGTCAGAGGCACGGAACAGAGAAAAATAGATGAAATTCAGCAAAACACTGTGGGAAGAAGTTAACATTCTAGGTAAAAGAATTTAGGCGAGCAGCTTCAACAAATCTCTGAAATGAAGTAATTTGTTTCATTACATTACTACACGCAACCCACTTTCTATTGAGTTGTCATTGTTTCCAAGCTGTTTCCTTTGCATCTGGTCACAGCAGTACTTATTTATTTAGACTATTTAAGTTGACAGCTAGTGCAGTGTGAGAGAGTTTAAGCTAATTGGGCAGAGAGATGGGAACCATTAAAAAAGAATAAAGTACACAAATGATTGAGAGGGACAGAGAGTACTAGAGTTAGAAATCGTAAAGTATTACTTGGGATCAGATAAAGAGGGAATATAATATGACCTAATTCAGTTTAAGATGCATGTTCATAAATGCACAAAACATGGTAAATAAGATGGGTAGGCGGCAGGGGCAGATAGACACTTGGGGATATGATTTCTTGGCAAAACGGAGATCTGACTCATAAAAACAGCAGAAATGGGTACTAAATATTCATAGATACAAAGATGTTTCTGACAGATCAGGAAGGAAAGGAAGGAGGGGGAGTAGGGGATGTGGAGACAGTGGTAGAATTAATTGAGGAGAGTGTCATAATATACACCAGTGTATCATGGTGCAGACACACACTGATGGACACACACAGCGACCAATCAACATGTACAAACACCGCAGCCAATCACCAGTTAGAATACACACACTATAAAGGCAGAGGGCACCACGGTTCCCGCTCATTCTGGGTGCTGCCTCTGAGTGTAACAGGAACTCATCCAGCCCAGCACAGACTTACAACACGTGCTGAGAGAATCAACTGGTTCGGACAAGCCTTACGTCTCTAGTTTAAGTTCACATCATTTAGACCCACAGTCATCGTGTGTTAGTTAGTTAGAAGCAGTTAATAAAATTGAGGAATTCAGGAAGTTGGACTACGCAGGCTGCTTGATTGACACCCCATCTAGCACCCTCAACATTCAGTCCCTCCACCACCAACCCATTGGCAGCTATGTGTGCCACGCGAACGATACACAGCTGCAAGACCCCAATGTGGTATTATCATAACTATCAGCACTGCAAGGATTAATGTAGTGTCGAAAGTAGCCACTAGAGGGAGCTACAGTTACAACTATCTACGGCAGTGATGCTAAGCCTGGGGGGTGAATGTGTGCTAGTGAAGGTCAGAAGAGCAGACAGTGTAAGTGAGTGTAGATCATAGTTTAAACCAGTAGTGAGATTACCTGTAGATGAGTGTAGTTTTGATGTTATTAATCAACTGTGTATTCTTATGAAGTACATATCGAATTCAAGTCAGTAGTGTTCATAAATATAGAGCTTTCTTTAAGTTAAAACAATTTTGTGGTCTTTGTGAACACTACATCAACTATCCTGAAATAAGCAACACAAAGAACACCACATCCAAGACAACATCAGTTTTCCCCTCCAGACCTGCATGTGTAAGCAGGAAAAGGATAAGGGTAGCAGAGGCAACAGCAGCATCTGTTGGTTGACATGGTCAATGAGGCAGCACCCCGGAACCTTCTGAAGGGCTTTAGGAATGAGCAGCACAGATGCTGGCCTTGCCATTGACACCCACATCTCAAGACCCATTCAGTGAATGAAGAGGTGAAGTATGGAGAGTACAGGGATCACTTACCCTGGCAACATGGATTAAATCATTCCTTTGTTTTCTGAACTACAGGTCGGTCGTCCTCTGCATCTCTGAAGCACTGACCACCCTGGCAACCTCCTCCCAGGCCACTGTGCGGAGTCAGGTGGGTCTCCTGTTCCCACTTCTAGAGAGGAGGATGTCCCTCCTTTCTTCCATGGACTGGAGGAGAATCTCCAGGGAAGTATCACTGAACCATGAGGCCAGTGCTTTCTGCTTTCTGGCAGCTATGTCACAGTCCTAGACTACATTGCTGTCTGGGTGTCTTTTAAATATGGCGCCCAGACATATTGGCTTCCTGCCTGCCCTTCCACGTGATTCGATATACAACCTCCAGCTATGTAATTAATTCAGTGAGCAGTGCATAATTTGACCTGCTCGCCCGCCCTGCTCTCCAGCAGGAGTCCCTCCGAATCCCGCACCCAGCTTCCGGACATAGGCCCATAGTGATAAATCGTGGCCTATGATTTATCTTTGACCAATTTCAGTTTGTAAGTGTTGAATCAGCTGGTCACTGGCTTGTAATGCAGAACAAGACCAGCAGCGCGGGCTCAATTCCCATACCGGCCTCCCCAAACAGGTGCCGGAATGTGGCGACTAGGGGCTTTTCACAGCCTGAATCTACTTGTGACAATGAGTGATTATTATTATTATTATTAATCTCTATACACTGCAGGCAATACCAATTGTAGCTTTGACTCCATCCCTTCATCCCTTAGAAATGTTCGGTATTGTAAATCAATATATCTCTGGGCAGTGTGTCACATGACAACATTCTGGCATCATCAGAGGTACTTGGGAGATTTTTCCTCCCGTTCATCTCAGACTGAGCAAGCAACACCTCTCTAATGCATTCTGATGATCTGGGTAAGTAACCTACGGTGCGGCAACCTGGTTGTTCTTTGTTTCTACTGTAAAGAAAAACAGAACAAAAATAAACAGTAAAGACAAAATTGGCGGCGAGGATGGTTTTCCAGTAAAAATAGTTAGAAGAAACAATTCAGACCCACAATTGGAGTCAAGGACTGATTTTCAGAAGACTACCCCACCATCAAGTGTTGTAAATCTAACTGTTGGATTTTTCTCAGCAATCTCGTCAACGGTATTTTTGAGCAATTCAAACAATCGATGCATTCGTAAACCTCCTGGAAAATGAGTAAAGAAAGAAAATAAGCCTGTAGGCTGTTCAAAAACAACTTTACTACTGAAGCTGGGGAATCTTTTCCAGCTGCGTGCCTTCGCACGAGGCGGCTACAGCACCGGATCCTCGATCTCAGTGAGAGAGAGAGAGAGAGACCTGGGAATTCTCCCCTACCCGGCTGGGCGGGCGGTCTCGGCGTACCGGAGTGGAGAGAACCACTCCGGCATCGGGCCTCCCCAAAGGTGCGGAATTCTCCTTTGGCACCACGCCGACCGGCGTCAGGGCTGGCCGAAAGGACTTCGCCGGTCGGCGTAAGTCAACACATGCGCCGAAGCATCAGCAGCAGCTGACATCACCCTGGCACATGCGTGGTGGAGGGGGTCTCTTCTGCCTCCGCCATGGTGGAGGTCGTGGCAGCGGCGGTAAAGAAAAAGAGTGCCCCCACGGCACAGGCCTGCCCGCCGATTGGTGGGCCCCGTGGGGGCACCTCCCGGGGTCAGATCGGCCCCCCCCCCCCGGGCCCGCTCGTGCCGCCTGCTCCCGCCGCCACCAGAGGTGGTTTAAACCACGTCGGTGGGAGAGGCCTAACAGCGGCGGGACTTTGGCCCATCGCGGGTCGGAGAATCGCTGCGGGGGGACCGCCGACCAACGCGGCGTGATTCCAGCCCCTGACGATTCCCGGGTGGCGGAGAATTCCGGCCACGGCGGGGGCGGGATTTACGCCGGCCCCGGGCAATTCTCCGACCCCCGGGTGGTTGGAGAATTCCACCCCTGCTTCTGGAAAAACAATGCTGATTTAAAAAAAAATAATAATGTGATAATAATCAAGGCTAAGCAGAATTAAAGCTGCAGTCTCGTGATTTTAAAACAGATTGGTGTTGGCAAAAATGTTTTTTATTAAAGCCACAGTCCAACCAGGAAGAGAAATTAGAGAAGCGGAAAGGTTAAAGACAGGACTAAAGAGAGAACTAAAGATCAAGAACAGATTTCTGCAAAGCCAGGAAATGGTGGTGCTATGGAATCATTCGAAGAGAATGGGGAAGTTTGAAGCTCCTATGAAGACAGATTTCAATATTACCTTGCTGCAAGCAGGATACCGAATTAAATTAAAACAGCAACTTTCTTGAGTGTAATAGGATGGAAAACATTCATCCTGTCACAAAGTCTTGCCCATCCTGCAAAGCCTCGTACAAAAATGTATGAGGAATTGACAAACACCTTGATGAATACTTCTCACCCAAACCATTGATCATTGCAGAGAGATTCAGATTTCATCAACATACCCAAGGAGAGGGTGAAAATACTCAACAATTGATAGCCATGCTACGGAAACTAGCAAAGAATTGTGAGTTTGGACTGGCCCTTGAGGGCCCACTGCGAGATGTACTTGTGTGTGGATTGTGAAATTAGGTCATTCAGAGATGTTTGCAACCAGTGCACTCTCTAACACTCAAACCTGCTGTTGAAGTAGCAGTGTCTATGGAGTTGGCAGTGAAAGAAGCTTCTCAAATCAGAGGTGGCGCCAAAATAAACAAGATGAATACTGAGAAAAGAGAACCTCTCAACATGTAAACATGCCATATGTGTGCACAGGTGGAGCATTCTCCACAAAAGTGTTGGTGTCAATAAAACAAATGTCATAATTGTGGAAAGAAAACGTGCATAACAAAGGCGTGCTGAACCAGGCAGAATTCTCAATGCTCGAAGATGAATAAATGCAAGGACGCACCCAAAGCCACACAGGAAGTCGATAGATTAACCGAAGACAATGAAAATTCCCAGGAGGACACAATGTCCAGTGAGATCAAGGAATTCAAACTGGAACACTAACTCACTGTATCATTGATGCAATGTGATACAAAGATATTTTGGGTCCATCCAAAACTGAATGGGAACTAAATTAAAATAGAAGTTGTGACAAATACAGGACTTTAGTTATATTGCGTTATGAGCATTTGACAATTTAAGGGTCAGTGAGTGTTTGAGTGCAGTAGTCAGGCTTTTAAAAATAATCTTGTTTTGCAAGACCAGAAAGCTTTTGGAGAGAGAGGATAAATTGACCAGTGTAATGTGTTTTCAGCCTGGGCTAATACAATGTTGTTTGAATAGGGGAAATGACCAAGGAGTTACGGGGCTGAATTCTCCGTTTCAGCGACGAAGTGCCGGCTCAAACAGAGAATGCGCGGGATGTTTGCAATGAAAAAATTGTCGCCGACCCTTCACCAATTCTGGGAACGATGAGAGGCTAGCAGCAGCGCCAGGTGAAACCACCGGCTCCTGTGCCGAAAACGGCCAAAGAATGGCCAGGTCCTGGGCCACACATGCACATGGCTGATGATCTGCAGCGGTTGCGCCATACAACATGGCGCCTGCCATGCGCGGACGCAACCCGCCATCTGTGACCCCACAGGCCAACCACTGACCACCCTCTGGCTATCCCCCGATTTGGGCGTCGGAATCAGTTCTCCACCCGATTGCCAATTACAATATCGGCGTCAGACAATGGAGAATCCCACCCAATGTATTTCCAGCCTGGAGATTAAATATGTTTCCAGCTTGGGGAAATCATGTCATTGCTGGGTGGAGCTAAGGTATTTAGACATTTTAAGAAAGCTTTTTGAGTTGAATTCTAATCTGGCTACCCTTTTAGCCCACAACTGAGACATTTTTCTCCCAGTAGGAGCGTTAAAGAAAATAGTATTTTAAGTAGAGCAGACTTGTCTGAGGACAAGTGGAAAGCTGAAACAGACCTGTTGAAACAGCTTTTTCAAGACATCCATCCAGAGTTTGTGGGGGTCAATAGGAGCCAAATCTGTTTTGGAAAGCAAGTATTGATCTGTGCCATTTGATATGTGGGATGGATTGAGAGCTGGTTTTTTTTTCCTTTCTTGTTGTTTAATTGGGAATAGATTAAGTAAATAAGGGGTATGGGTATTTACTGTATTCAGTAGTATTGGTAAGGGGTAATTGGAAGCTATTTTCTGGTGTGATGTTAAAGAGTGTAATAGTGTATTAATAACAATGTTTTGGTTCAAAATACCAAATCCTTATTTCTTTGTGCA
Source organism: Scyliorhinus canicula (assembly GCF_902713615.1). Taxonomy (NCBI): domain Eukaryota; kingdom Metazoa; phylum Chordata; class Chondrichthyes; order Carcharhiniformes; family Scyliorhinidae; genus Scyliorhinus; species Scyliorhinus canicula. The sequence goes on from NC_052148.1 coordinate 147,237,422, forward strand.
ATCACTCCCGGAGTGAAGTATTAACTCTGCACAGTCTTACAAAATAAAACAAAATATTTGGGATTTGGCCCAGTAACCTAGCCACTGTCTGGTCTGGTCTTGGATCATAATAATGTAGATTTAGGAGCTGCTGTATCTCTCATCTCTGAACATTTATACCAACAAAAGCTAAATAATGTGCCATTAAAGCCATCTGCCATAATCTTTTTAAAATAAATTTACAGTACCCAATTTTTTTTCCCCAATTAATGGGCAATTTAGCATGGCCAATCCACCTACCCTGCACATCTTTGGGTTGTGGAAGTGAGACCCACACAAACACGGAGAGAAACACAGATAGTGACTCGCAGCTGGGATCGAATCCGCGTCCTCAGCGCAGTGAGGCAGTAATGCTAACCACTGCACCACCATTCCGCCAGTATCTGATATAATCTTGAGAACTTGGAAGGGGTGATTCCAGTGACAGTTGCAATAGAAGTAAATGGTCAATCTGTAAAATTGCCCATTACATGTAGCAAAAGGAAATTTCCCTCCACTTTTTGGAAGAGCGTAGTTGAACAAACTCAAACTAAATTGGCAAGCCGCGAACCAATTGGTTATTGGAAAGAACACATTACAGAAACTCTTAGAAAAGTATAAGAAGGTATTTGGAAACACTTTAGGAGAAATGACCGGTGTGGAGGCACGGCTTAAGATAAAACCTGATCGCATCCAAAAACGCTTTAAGGCAAGAACTGTGCAATGTGCTATCAAACTGTAAGTTGAAATGGAACTTGGAAAATTAATAAAAGATTGAGTGATCAACTTTGTGATGACAAATGATTGGGCAATTCCAATTGTCCCCATTATTAAGCCAGATGGCTCAGTAAGAATCCAAGGTGACAATTAACCCAGTGTTGTGCGCCGACCAGTATCCCTCACCATTGATAGAGGACCTATTTGCTACATTGTCGGGTGGACAATAGCTCAGTAAGATAGATTTTTCCCAAGCGAACCTCCAGATGAAGATAGCAGCTGAGACGTAACTTCTTTTAACAATTGTAACATACAAGGGTGTTCAGGTGCAAGCATCTACCATTCGGAATAACATCAGCACCAGCCCTATTCCAAAAGTCCATGGACCAGATCCTTTGTGGCTTCAATGGTTCATTGTTATTTGAACAACATTTTATTTACCAGCACGACTGAACAGGAGCACCTAAAGAATTTAGAATACACATTCGAGCGTCTTTCACGTCAAGAGAGAAAATGCACATTTTTCCAGTCATCAATAAGCTATCTTGGCCATGTAATTGTTAAGGACAGGCTCCACAAGTAACCTAAGAATAAGACTGTGATTCTAGATGTGCCAAGACCACAGAATGCACCACAACTGCAATTGTTTTTAGGACTCATCAATTACTATGGAATATTTATTCCAAATCTTGCTACTGTTGCTCGTTATGCTTTTCCTTAATTTGCTCTGTTTTAACTATGCTTGCTCAAGAGTCGCCAGGTATCTTTTCGATACCGCCACAAGGTTCAAAACCGAATACTGATCAAAGACTCGATACACCAGTTAGTAAGTTTGAAGTCAATGCACATTTATTTACACACACAGTCAATTATACTCATGCACAAATTCTACACACTAAACTACAACTACTACTAAAAGCCTATACTTAACTTCGGGTGCCCACTCAGTCAGAGGAACAATGGCCGTTGTCCGGTTCTGAGGCTGCTGGCATCGAACTGGTATAGAATAGTAGCTAGGAGCACCTATCTTGTAGCGTGCGTTGACTTTAGACTTACTTAGCTTGTGCTTGGCGGGTCTCTCGTCGCTGAGAGCCAAGGCCAAGATGAAGGTGAAGAAGAAGAGCGTGATCTGTCTTGGGGGCTCCTCTTTATACCCCAAAGGGGCTTCGTGCCCTTTTGGGCGGTCCTTGAACTTGGTCCCAATTAATTGGACCATGTTCTAATCATTTGTATTGATTTTCTCCAATAAAGGGGTCGTTGCTTGATCGCTGGGCGGGCCCTAGGTGACCGTTGGCCTGCCTTTGTTTTAGTCTCCATTGGCGCCGGGGAGTCTGTTCTGGTATCGTTTGCTTCAATGTTTCTCTTTTGTCCCCGGAGATAGCTCATTACTATGCTATTGGTTGGTAGTATCGGTCTTGTCTGGGAGCTGCAAACTTCAATCCACAGACAAACCTTGCACCTGCTTGCTTTCTTAGCATTGTTCAATTTTCCCTTCATTCTCTGCAACTGTCCATTTTGAAATCGGGACGTGGCCACCCCAGGTGGCTACACTACCATATAAAACCACTTCATATGTCATTATATCTGAACCAACAATGGACTTGGACAAAAGACTGCAAAGAAGTCAAAAATTTCCTGAATAAATCGGAAGTCCATTTTGGCCTAATTTAAAAACACAAATTGCATGTGATGCATCACACTTTGGGGTGGTTGCAGTTTTCCCTCATGTAATGCCAAATGGAGACAAAAGAGCAATAGCTTATGCTTTGAGAAATTTGACAAGTTAGGAACAGAGTTATGCTCAATTGGAAAAAGAAGCCTTGAGTATAATTTTTGGAATGAACCAATTTCATCATTTCCTGTATGGAAGACATTTTCTGTTGTTAACAGGCCACGGTTTGGTCCATACAAAGATATACTGTCTCTAGCTGCAAGTACTTTGCAGAGATGTTCCTTCACCTTATCAACGCATAATTATGAGATGAAATACAAAAGATCTGAGCAACATGCGAACGCTGATGCTCTATCACGTCGACCAGTGCGGGACAAAGCCAAATGACAGGAGAACTGTGTGCACTTTTCCCAGGTAGATATTGTACCTATTACTGCATTTCAAATGCAAAGATACACAAGGTCAGATTCAGTGATGAGGAAGGTTATGGACATGATTTTGAACGGTGTACCACTGGATAAACAGAAGAGGAATCTGGAATTCAAGCCACATCAAACAAGTGAATTTGAATTAAATGTACAAAACCGAGTACCTCTATGGAGTACCAGGGTTATCATTCCTCCATACTTGCAGAGTCATATACTGGATCAGATCCATGAAGGACATCCAGGAATCATAGAGATGAAAGAACTAGAAACTTGGTAAAATATTATTGTTCATAGTGAGTAAGAGTTAAAGTTAATGTTAGTTTCTTTCACATGAGTACAGAGGTGACGATTTACGGGGTGTCGGAAGACCCGGGAATCCAGGAGGAGAAAGAGGCAGACGTTCTGGATTTTGCTTCCCAGAGACGGATACTATTAGCTTGGAGGGACTCAAAGCCCCCCAAGTCTGAGACCTGGCTATCGGACATGACTAGCTTTCTCTGTTTGGAGAAAATCAAGTTTTGAGAGGGTTCGCCCGGAGCTGGCAACCGTTCATCGACTTCTTCGTGGAAAATTAATCGTCAGCACAAAGTGGGGGGGGGGGGGTCAGTAGCGGAGTTCCTGATGAGGCCAATCCTGTCCCAATGCTCTGTTGCCCCGCTGATGGCGGCATCAAGGTTTGCGCTCCATGTCAGCAGTAGGATGTAACTAGGTCTGGGCACCGGATTCTCCAAGCTCATGTGATTCTCCGGTCCTCTGGGCAGCCAGGCTGAGTAGGCAGCACTGTTCCCCTGGCACTAACCTGCGTCCCACACACACGTAACCCAGACGACGGGTGAACCCCCAACCTAGAGTCCAACCATGTGCAGGAAAACCGCTTATTGTCACAAGTAGGCTTCAATGAAGTTACTGTGAAAAGCCCCTAGTCGCCACATTCCGGTGCCTGTTCGGGGAGGCTGGTACGGGAATTGAACCGTGTTCCTGGCCTGTCTTGGTCTGCTTTCAAAGCCAGTGATTTAGCCCTGTGCTAAACAGCCCCTAGTCAAGCAGGAGATGGTGCCGACCATGTGTGCCACCCAGGCCAACACCGCACGGCTGGCGTCCGCATGGAGACATTGGCCGCGATGTTTTCAGCATGTCCAAGGCATTGGGCAGTCTGTGCAGGTGCTGGCTGAGGCCCAGGACAGGCAGCCATGTCCCAGAGCCACCTGGAAATTGCAGCAGAGCTCCTGAGCATGGCTCAGTCTCAGCAGGCCATGGCTGGGAACATCGGTGGTATTGCCAGGGTGCAAGTATATAGTATAGAGTGATTCTGGAATAAAAAATGGCTGCCACTATCTTTCAGGAAAATGTTATCAATCTGAGTCCATCTGTTCCTACCCTTGTAACATGCCGATTGGCTTAGATGAGTCTTAAATGCATTTGATTGGATGGTTAGTTGTCAATCATCAATGTGCAACATAGGTATGACTATGTTGCATCTTGAGGTGTCTTCTGTGTGTTGGAAAACTTACACTTATTATCAGGTCTGGTATTTGCTGACTGCTATACTATTCAGAGTTGAACAATGATAGATTCATGTTAACTATGGTGCTCATTTGACCTTGGTGCTGTTCAGTACTTTTACAAATGTTTCAAATGAATTCTGTACACCGTGCAGATTTCTCTGTCAGCTATGTGCTTTTTTTAAAATTGGAATGAAACTAATTCAACCCTGTGGTTTAAGACAGAAACAATTTTTTTAATGATTTTTGAACTGGGCTTTAGTATTTATAACAAAATGGCTCAATCAATTATCCTTTTACTATCAGAAATAGCAGGTTTCCTTCAGTCCTCCCTTTGATAGATCGAAAGATTCAGTGAGATGTATCATAATAAAATAAAAGGAAGAAGAAATGCGATAGGATAGGCAAAAGTGCAAAGAGGAACTCATTCCCATTGTCTTTGATGGTTTCCTTGTTTGAAAACAGCCTTCAACAATAGAGCGGGCAAGCTTTGCATGTCAAGCATCACAGCAAAAATTCTTAAAATCCTTAAAGAATTATTATTATACAATAACAATTAATCAATTAATTAAATTTGATTCTACTGATTCAGTATTAATCTTTTAGCAATACATTAGTAATACAGTCAAATAATTGATAGGTTAGTAATGGTTCAACAATAATATTTTCGTTCCATTTCATTGACTGGTGGTGCAGTGGGATTAATGTGAATCATTCTGATTGGTGGGGCCCTGCGTTTAGTGAATAGTTGGCTCACTTATTTGATCAACAGGAATGTTATGTAGATGATGAATCCTGCTGCACAAAAGAAAAGATTCCCTGTACCATGGACATTCCTGTGGGTCCCAACCACCTGCAAAGTTTCTCCCAGATAGAGATAACTGAGGGTGTGTCAAGCTTTCTGACTTCTTGAATGTGTGCTGCCAGATCTTTGACTTCTTTTGAAGTATCTGGAATGAAGGTGCAATACTCTGCACCAATCAGGGCGCAGGTGAAACCTTTTTCGGCTAACACATAGTCAAGTGCCATTCGATTTTGTAATGCCACGGTTCGAATTGCTCGCATTTCGTCAGAGATTTTATCTAGGGCAGTGGCAGTATAATCAACTACGTTTTGTATGATGGTTGTTATTTTATCCAATTCGTTGGTCACTTTTGTCTTCCAATAAAAGGGAATAATTTTAGCATAGACTGCATCTCGTGCACTGAGGGCACGTTTATTTCTTTGAGTGGGTAGTCCTGATAGAGAAGGGAGATGAGGGAAATTACTTAGTAAAAATTGATAAATTGCTTAAAACATTGATATACTGATTAAAAATTGATATCATGATTACATAATTCAGTAATAAACGATTAACAATAATAATTTCAAGTATACAAATAAAATGATTATACAATACAACAACTGATGTTGAGTATATGATTTAGTACTAATTGGTAAAATGATTATCAAAATTGATTATGTAATTCAGCAATAAAATTATTAATAATAATTCACTAATAAATGAATGATAATGCAGTAAATAATTGTTCAACAATACTGAAGGAACTGATGGATAGCTGGCACTGCATATCCTAAATAGCAAGATCCTGCCCAAAATTTTGGAAGCCATGCTTTGTCAGGGACATGCTTAGGAAATCAGAAGCACAAAGAAACTTGGGAATCCTTGCTAAAGTTAATGTGCATGTTCAGTCAGTGGTTAAAAAGGCTGATTACTAGTGATATTCTGTAGGCTTGTTAAAACTGAGCAATGAATTGTTAACTGTCTCTCAAATATTTTAGAACAAATAACTTGTTAATTTCTGTACAGAGACATAAAAGGGGCAGATCTTGGAATGATGCCATTTGCATCTCTCTCAACATTTTTTTTCATCACCCGAATGGTCTGGATAGCTGCCAAATTCTTTTTTTTAAATATTTTTTATTCTCCTCCTTTTTCACATTTTCTCCCAAATTTACACCCACCAACAACAAACAATAATCAGTAATAAATATGTCAATCCCCATATCAATAACAACGATCCCATCCTCCCACCAAACCCCAAACGTTAGCCCGCATGTTCACATAAACAAATGACAAAAAGGAATCAAGAATCACCCATGGTCACCATTAACACACACCACGCCCTCCCCCCAACCCTCCCACCCACCCCCAACTAATGTTCGATGTTATCCAGTTCTTGAATGTGCACAATGAATAATGCCCATGAATTGTAGAACCCCTCCATCCATCCCCTCATTTCACACTTAAACTTCTCAAGAGTGAAGAATTCCAACAGGTCCCCCCGCCATGCCAGGGCACAGGGTGGGGAGGTTGCTGTCCAGCCCATCAGGATCCGCATTCGGATGATCAATGAGGCGAAGGCTACAACATCTGCCTCCGCAGCCGTTTCCAACCCTGGCTGGTCCGACACCCCGAATATGGCCTCCCGGGGGCCGGGGTCCAGTTTCACGTGCACCACTTTAGAAATTACACCAAGAACCCCCTTCCAGTAATCCTCCAGCTTTGGACAGGACCAAAATATATCAATGTGATTAGCGGGGACCCCCCGCAATGCTCACACAGATCTTCTACTCCTTCAAATAATCAGCTCATCCTCGCCCTCGTGAGGTGTGCTCTGTACACCACCTTCAGCTGTATCAGCCCAACCTCTCGCACGAGGTGGAGGCGTTCACTCTCCAGAGCACCTCACATCAGACCCCCTCCTCCATATCCTCTCCCAACTCTTCCTCCCACTTTGCTTTGATCCCTTCCAGTGGTGCCTTGTCCTCTTCCAAATTATCTCCATAAACCACTGACACTACCCCCTTCTCCAGTCCCCCTGTCGTCACCACCCCCTCCAGCAATGTGGAGGCTGGTTCCTCCAGGAAGCTCTGTATCTCCTTTCAGGCAAAATCTCGAACCGGCATGTATCTAAACATTTCCCCCTACTCCAGCCCATACTTCGCTTCGCTCCTTCAGACACCCAAACCGACCCATAAGAAACAAATCTTTTAGTGTCTTAATCCCCTACTCCTCCCATTTCCGAAAATTTCCATCCCACCTCCCTGGCTCAAATCTGTGGTTCCCCGAAACGGCTTTTCCCTTGGCCCTGCCCCTAATTGAAGTGTTGGCGAAACTGCCTCCAGATTTTCAATGAAGCTATTATTACCTGACTCCCCCCCCACCCCTAGTACCTTGGCGCCCGCCCGCGCCGCCAAACCCGCCGGTCACTTAGGTTTTTTGATATACGCCGGTGGGAGAGGCTTGACAGCGGCGGGACTTTGGCCCATCGCAAGCCGGAGAATCGCCGCGGGGAGCCCGCCGACCGGCGCGGTGCGATTCCCGCCCCTGCCGAATCGACACGACGGGGGAGGGATTGACGCCGGCCCTGGGCGATTCTCTGACCGGCGGGTGGTCAGAGAATCCCGCCCAGTGTTAGAGTGGAAATATGAAAATACAAAATAAAGATAGTAGATAGCCAAGCACATAGTATAGAGTGATTCCAAAATGGAAAATGGCTGTCCGGACCACTATCTTCAAGGAAAATGTTATCAATCTGAGCCCATCTGTTCCTACCCTTGTAACATGCATTTGGCTTAGATGAGTCTTTAATATTTCCACCAAAATGGGTGAATCAATGATCCTTTTACCTATCAGAAATAGCAGGTTTCCATCACCCAGGCATTGACCTGCGTCCCACACACACATAACCTGGAGGACGGGTGACCTCCCACCCTAGAGTCCAACCAAGTGCAGGAGCAAGAGATGGTGCCGATCATGTGTGCCACCCAGGACAACATTTCACAGGTGGCGTCCGCATGGAGACATTCGGCGCATTGGTTTCAGCATGTCCAAGGCCTGAGGCATTCGGTGCTGGCTCTGGCCGAGGCCCAAGATAGGCATCCATGTCCCAGAGCCACCTGGAAATTGCAGCAGAGCTCCTGAGCGTGGCTCAGTCTCAGCAGACCATGGCTGGGAACGTCAGCAGTATTGCCCGGGTGCTGGCCAATGTGGTGCAGATGTCACTGACTGATGTGGCACAACCCCAGATGCAGGTGGTCCACTTCCAGCGTGCAGACCCTGGTCGAGACCAGAGGAGGCCTCCAGGATTGACAGCACCAGATTGCGGGGAGTCTCAGGGCTCTACTCACCCCCCCCCCCCCCCATCCTATGGAGTAGCCCAAGGGCCATCGGGCACCCTGAGGGAGGAGGAAGTGATGGGGCCCACGCCGGTGACTCCCGCAAAGGAGGTGCCAGAACAGTGCAGCACCTCGGACTCCCCCCCACCCCTCCTGTTCCTGGTGCATCTGGTGGGCAGCGGGCAGAATGGGGTGGCACCACGCCACCTGGGACACCTGAGTGTCCCATCCATGCCCAGACGTCCCAGAAGATGCCCAGCAACGGGGACCCGGGTCGCAAGGCAGGAATCACAGCAGGCGCCTCCTCTCCTGCTGTACCATCTGGGGAACCAACTAGAGGTAGTGTTGTTAGGCCAGGAGATTATACACTAGTTAAGCTGGCACGGGTGCAGGGCACAGTTTAGTTAAAGTGACTAGGGCACAAATCTGTACGAACATTGTCACATTAAACACCTGTTCACAGTGTTCCGCATACAGTCAAACTTCTCCATAACCAATCTCCTCTCGTCCCTCAGCAGTCACCACGCCGGTTTCACGATTTCTGAAAGCACAAGTGAACCGCGCCATTGGAGGAAAAGAATTGCGGAGCCCGTGGAGAATACTGGGTCACGCCCACTAATGATATTGCAAACGGTGTTTACTGTACATGCATTCCGGTACACATTGATGCTGCTCTCGAGGTGACCAAGAATCATGGGCCGGGATTCTCCCCTACCCGGCGGGGCGGGGGGTCCCGGCGTAGCGGAGTGGCGCCAACCACTCCAGCGTTGGGCCTCCCCGCCCGTGCCGGAGTGGTTTCCGCTACGCCGACTGGCGCCAAAACCGGCGCCAACGGCCTTTGGTGCAACGCCGCCCGGCGTTGGGGCTGGCCGAAAGGCTTTCGCCTGTCCCCGCATGCGCCGTGCATCAGCGGCCGCTGACGTCACCACTGGCGCATGCGCGGACAAGGGTCTGCTTGGCTTCCACAATGTTCGGACCCTTGTGCTGCTATTAACCCATTTCGCTATCTTATCTTTGTGCCATTATTAGCTGCTTCTTTAGTCTTTTACACTGACAGATAGATAGGTTCTTTATTAATAAGGGGATCAGGGGGTTATCTATTCTGCTCCACCTTCTCCATCCATTAGTAGGATTCATTAGTTTGATATTTCTGATATTAAAAATGGGTTAAAAGGATATGGGGAACAGGTAGGGAGGTGGATTTGAGACCAGGAACAGATCAACCATGAAGTGATTTAATGGTGGCGCTGGCTCGAGGGGCTGAATTGCTTACTTCTGCTCCTAATTCCTAAGTTCCTATTTTCCTGCGCCAGGATTTAAGGGTTAAATTGAGGGGGCATAATTACATGTTAAAGCTTGGCCTGCTTCAACCCTGCACCATTCCTTGTTCACATTGTGAAAGATCACAAATAGGAAAAGGAAGCAAATCCAGTGTAGATACCAAAAAATTATGATGGTGCTTATTTAAATATTTTTACTGTAAATCTGGGTCACAAGTGAGTGTTCAGATTGTAGCCAGGAGATGGATGTTGGGCCAATGAGGAAACAGAACCTACTCTCCCAGTTTGAGAACTCATTACATCCATAACACATTTGTTTGCCCAGTGCACCGCACTGCAGATTAGTCCGAGTGGTACTTCAATTCCAATCATATTCTCCTGTCTCCTGATTCGAAGGCCCAAAAATACCATCAGATGATACATACAGCTGAAATGAATAGATTTATTTACAGATTGTATTCGGCACAGCAGCAGTGAGATACAGTAAGATATGTGAGGGATAACTTTACAAATTCACATGCCAGAAATGAGAATTCATTATATTATCCTTATACCGTATATTACTTGGAAAACAAGAATGATAGCATCAATCCAGAAAAGATTAAAGAATTCATTTTAGAAAATATTTGTCAATTTGATAATCATCAGATGATAGAGTCATTTGTAGACCTACACAAAGTCATCATTGGCATGATTCCCAGTCAGCCCACAGAGTTCAGACATCTTGTGAGAATTGAAAACTTGGGCCTGAGAATGAAAGGTTGTCTGAATGGGGAGGCCCAAGGTGCACCAGAAGTCGAGCCCTTGATGTCATTGACATAGAACCAGTGAGCTGTAGGGATGAGAAGATTCTTGAGGAAGGTCGCAGCAGCCACTATTAAATTATTGTGCTGTTGGCTGTAGTAGTTTCAATAAATTGTCAAAGACTGCTGTTTGCAAAACATTGTAATCTATTTACAGTTGCTCAAAAAAGAGACAAAGCAAAGATCTTTATCTTGGACTCATCTGGACACTTCGCAAGAATGCCTGCATATAAAAATTTACTCTGTATGAGAAGAGGATGCTCTTGGTTGGCAAGCGGACTCATTGGTGGAGTCATTGCCATGAAGAATGCAGCAGTTGATGGTGGCTGACAGATAACTGTCAAGTATTGTTTAACATTTAAAAAAGGCAGCTTGACTCTGATTGGTCAAGGCATTGCCATGGGAAATGAATCAGCAAATAGTTGTCATTTATTTTATTTAACTGAAACAGATGCAATGTGTGCATTGATGGTCGGCAGGATACGGTCTCGCTCCGGGACCTGGCACCTGCCGGCGTGCGGCCTTCTCCTCTTCCATCAACACCCCCCCCCCAACCCCAATTCCCCCCAGCGCCCCCACGACCCATCGCATATACCCCCCCTTCCCCGATTACAGCGTCTCCACCACCGGCCCGGGGTACGGAGATGCATCTACGACCGACGCTCCCGGAGGCAAGGACGACCATCGTCCCAACGTCACCGGCTCCACTGCGACGGTCCACCAGAACATCACGGGCACCCGACAGGCTGATCGTGACCATCTGATGCAACCATGGGACTTTATTGGACTCTATTGTAATTTGTTTTTGCATCCTAATGTAGTATGTAGTATTGTTTATTTTCCCATGAGCCAGTGGGCAGCCCATATCTTCTCGATTATCTCTACTCATACCACCAGTCCTCGGACCCCCCCTCTCTTCCCCTCACACCCCCCCCCGCCTTCTTTCTCCACAAGGGGTGAATGTGGTGATATGAGTGGGAGCACTGCCATTGGTGCAGAGCATTGGTTTCCCATTGGCTCTGACTGGTCATGTGCCTCTTGTCTGATTGGCTGGGACTAGTTATGTGACTGCTCACCAATTGGTCGAGAGGCAAGTAGACCCTGCCTCCGACGCGGGGTATAAGTACCCAGGTTTCCCGGCGGTCGGCCTTTCTCTGTAGTCGACCACCGGGCTAACAACTAGCTGATTAAAGCCACAATTTGGATCTTCATCATGTCTCGCGTCCAATTGATGGTACATCAATTAGCATCGAGCCAATCAACACAAACAAGGGGCGGAATTCTCCGCTCCCGTGCGGAATCGGGAAGGCCGTCGTGAACTCGGCTGAGTTTCATGCCGGCCTCGGAGGCCGCTCCTCGCCCCCTTTTCTCCCCTCCCGGCGGGGCTAGGAACGGCGCTCCGTAACTCTCGGACGCGGGAGCGTCGCGCCAAGAATGAAGCGGCCGGCGCGCCTAATGATGTCAGCCGCACATGCGCAGGTTGGCCGGCTCCAACCCGCGCATGCGTGGCTGACGTCATGACGCTGACAGCACGAACCCGTGCATGCGCGGTTGCGGTCTTTCCCCTCAGCCGCCCCGCAAGATGTGGCGGCTTGCTCTTGCGGGGCGGCGGAGGGAAATAGTGCGTCCGATTTGGACGCCGGCCCAACGATCGGTGGGCACCGATCGCGGGCCTGTCCCTTCCCGAGCACAGTCGTGGTGCTCTTTCCTTGCCAGGCCACCTTCAAGTCCCAAACGGGCTTCACACCCGTTTCACGACGGCAGCGACCAGGTGTGTTTGCCGCCGTGAAACGGCCGTGAACGGCAGGTCGCTCGGCTCATCCGGGTCAGAGAATCGCCGTTCGCTGTGGAAAACGGTGAGCGGCGATTCTTCCAAGCGGGGGGGGAGAATCGCGGGGGGCGCCAGGGGGCGCATGAAATTTGTCGGGTGGCCCTCCCGCGATTCTCCCACCCGGCGTGGGGAGACTTTAGGCTGAGAACAAAGTCTGCCTCAAGACCAAACATCCACAAAGTCTGGCACTCGGAATGATTCTTGCCAACGTCTGTAAAGCAGATCAAGTCTGTGTTTTCCAACCTCATCTTGCTGCGACCTCATCAATTTTGAAGGAATCTCTAAATTCTTGCATTTGGCTAGCTGTGTCTGCCTGACTTTAACTACTACATGACCAAACCCTTACCGAAATCTCACATTCTGGAATCTTCATAGAATCATAGAATCCCTGCAATGCAGAAGGAAGCCATTTGACCCATCGAGTCGATACCAACTCTCTGAAAGAGCACCCAACCTAAGCCCTATCCCTGTAACCCCTTAACCTCACCTAACATTTTGGATACTAAGGGGCAATTTAGCAAGGTCAATCCACCTAACCTACACATCTTTGGACTGTAGGAGGAAACCGGAGCACCTGCAAAAAACCCATGTAGACACAATGTGAATGTGCAAACTCCACCCAGTCACCCAGGCTGGAATTGAACCCAGGTCCCTGGCACTGTGAAGCAGCAGTGCTAACCTCTATGCCACCCTTTTCTTCTTTTGTTTCCTTTTGTTCTAAGTTATTCCTAGTAGTAAAACTATTTTCTTTCCTATCCCATTATTGTGTGGGTGCTGGGCAGCACGGTGGCCTAGTGGTTAGCACAGCCGCCTCACGGCGCTGAGGTCCCAGGTTCGAATCCCGGCTCTGGGTCACTGTCCGTGTGGAGTTTGCGCATTCTCCCCGTGTCTGCGTGGGTTTCGCCCCCACAACCCAGAAAATGTGCATAGTAGGTGGATTGGCCACGCTAAATTGCCCCTTAATTGGAAAAAGTAATTGGGTAATCTAAATTTTTTAAAAAATAAAAAATTATTGTGTGGTTGTCTGTGTATGTATATGGTTGTAATGAGTATCTCCAGGGTTTGAACGTATGAATAAACAATACTGATTTAACACTAAAGAGAGTTAATGCAAGTCACTTTAAAATTGAGTTCACAAACAGAGGGTTTGGGGAAACAGCCAAATCTGTTCATAAATTTAAATATCTCTGCTTACAAACAGATGGTAAGAAAAAGAGAGTTTGCCTCTCTGCTCTGTCTGTAACACATTCATCTCAGTGTCAGTGCTAGAAAGCACTGCAGGCAACTTCCTGTGCTGACCCTGCTAAAGTATATGGGAGATAGCCCTAATGATGTCAACTCAGTGGGCATTCATATTTCTAAGGGCACATCTAGAATACCCATCAATGGGAAAAATACCACAAAACATGGAAGATGACGTGTGCCTTGAGGTGTGCTGCCTTTTCCACCACAGAAAAATGTTGTATGTAGTCCATTGGAATTCACAGAGACAAAATATCTTTGAACGTTCTTCAGATATTTGGAGGACTTTGCTGTGATCCAGCTCTGGAACAGCAGGTGTTCCCTGTGTTTATCTGGCCACAGGGCAGTACTTCTCCTTTCACTCATCACAACAATCCGGCATCATTATACCAGGCTAGAGATAAGACCTGCCCTAGGAATCCCCTGCCCTCAGGTTTAAGGGTCATATTTGGGGCAGACTGAGACTACGTCGCCAAATAATACTTCAGGAAACTGGTAGAGAAGACTCATACTTGGCATTTCCAAGTCCTGGCCTAGTTTCAAATCTTCCATTGCACTCACTACAGACTTAAGGTAGAATTGCACCAAATGGACTGAAGATGTTTGACAAAGAGGGCAAGGTTTTCCATTTCATAGAATCATAGAACCATAGAATTTACAGTGCAGAAGGAGACCATTCGGCCCATCAAGTCTGCACCAGCACTTGGAAGTAGCACCCGACTGAAACCCATGCCTCCAGCCTATCCCAGTAACCCCACTTAATCTTTTTGGACACTAAGGGCTATTTAACATGGCCAATCCACCTAACCAGCACATCTTTGGACTGTGGGAGGAAACCGGAGCATCCGGAGGAAACCCTCGTAGACACAGGGAGAGCGTACAGACTCCGCACAGACAGTGACCCAAGCTGGGAATCGAACCTGGGATCCTGGAGCTGTGCAGCAACTATGCTAACCACTGTGCTATTGTGCCGCCATGTCGAAAACTTGCAACGGGATTCTCTCTTCCGGCACCAACCACTCCGGCGTCAACAGCCCCCGAAAGTGTGGAATTCTCCACACTTCAGAGGCTGGGTGGATGCCACAGGGGTTGCCACTGCTCCAGCCAGTGGCGAAGGGACTGCCGAAGGGTCGGCGTGATCTCGCGCATGCTTAAACCGGCCAGCGTATTTTGGCGCATGAGCGGAGCCCTACAGGGGCTGGCGCGGAAGGAAGAAGTGCCCCCACAGAATAGACCTGCCAGCAGATCGGTGGGCCCCGATCGTGTGTCCCCCCCCCCCCCCCCAGGGTCAGATCCCCCCGCGCCCCCCCCCCCCCCGAGGACCGCCTCCGCCGACGTACCTGCCAGGTCCCGCCACCATGTGTAACCCGCGCCGGTGGCACTGGCCAAAAATGGACAGCCATTCGGCCCGGGGAATTGCCGGGGGGGGGGGGGGGGCGCTGCCAACGGCCGCCGACCGGCGTAGCGTGAATACCGCCCCCCGCGTGAAAAACTGCACCGGAGAATCCGACAGCCAGCATCAGGGTGGCAGGGCGGGATTCGTGCCATCCCCCGGGGATTCTCCAACCCGACGGAGGGTCGGAGAATCCCGCCCTTGTGGTGTCAGGGTCGAATGCCATTCCCAACTCCATATTGTGTTGGGAATAGTCAACCAACAGTGATTGTCCAATTAATAACAATGTGCTTGCCATCCAACTAAAGATAGGGGTGGGAATTCAAAGCTGGAAGGCAATTAAGAAGCTTTCCAACATGAGGGAGGTTGTTGATGAAGGTAATGGATGAAGTGCGTGCCTACATCTTGAGCTGCCATCTCACATCTTTTAAAAATCTGAGATAAGAAATATCCTGCAACCTGGCACGTCAGCCAGTGGTGCAAAATTACACACCATGGATGAAGGGACAGAATATATGGTTGCTAAATCTGCTGATGACAAAAATTTAGGGAGGAAAGTAATTTGCGAGGAGGGCATAAGACGTTTGCAAGGGATATAGATAGGTTAAGTGAGTGGCCAAATATTTGGCAGATGAAATATAATGTGGAAAATGTGAACTTTTCCACTTTGGTGGGAGGAATAGAAAAGCAGCATTATGGGCCTGTTCTGTGCTGTATTGTTCTATGTTCTATGTTCATTTGGTGAGATCTCGCAGAGGGATTGTACAGAGGGATCTGGGTGCCCTGGTACATGAATGACAGAAGTTAGTATGCAGGTGCAGCAAGTGATTCGGAAGGCAAATAGAATATTGTTTTTTATTGCAAGGGGAATGGAATATAAAGTAGGAATGTTTTGCTACAGTCGTACAGGACATTGGTGAGAGCACATTTAGGGTACTGTGAATAGCTTTGGACTCTTTATTTAATAAAGTACATCATTGAATTAGAAGCAGTTCAGAGAAGGTTCACTTGATTGATTCCTGGGATGAGCAGGTTATCTTATGAGGAAAGGTTGGAGGATTTGGGCCTGCATCCATTGAAGTTTAGAAGAATGAGAGAGTGTCATATTAAACCATATAAGGTCCTAAGGAGAGTTGGCAGGTAGATGCTGAAAGGATGTTTCCCCTTGTGGGAGAGTCAACAACTAGGGGACACAGTTTAAAAATAAGGGATCTCCTATTTAAGTCGGAGATGGGGAAAATGTTTTCTCTCTCATAAGAAGATGATTCTGTGGATCCCTCTTCCCCAGAAGCAGTGGAGGCAGAGATTGAACATTTTTGTGGCAGAGATAGATAGATTCTTGACTAACAAGGGAATCAAAGGGTATCACGACTAGGCAGGAAAGTAGAGTTGAGGCAACAGTCAGATTAGCCATGAACTTATTGAATGGTGGAGTAGATATGAGGGGCTGAAAGGCTTTCTCCGGCTACTAATTTGTATGCTTGTATGTATGTACCTTCCCATGTCTATTCACATCCCCATTTCAGGGTGAAGGCCCTGCCTATGGTCTTCAGATGTTAAAATTTGAGGGATATATACAGTGGCATACCTGTGCTGATGCCATGAGGCAGTGACTGAATATTCATAAAGCATCTAGGGTATATTGAAAAGGTTTGCTGGATGATGGCTCATTAAGATTTCAGTGTGACAGCAGCTTCCAATGGAAGTTGCAGCTTGCATATAATTAGTATGGATGACTATGCAGCAGCACTGCAAACAGTAACAATGTGCACCATTGGGTGAATGTTTTAGGGGATTAGTAAGAGTATCAAGTTTTGAAAATACATTTTGTGCTGTGCACACTTGAGTCGACACTCGTTAAATTTGCAGACAGGTCCTCTGGGTACTCAAGAGAAAACAGTTTGTAGGTGAGGTGGTGGGCGTTTGTACCAACACTGCCCCTAACCTTCAGCAGAGAATTGCAGGTTGGTGGCAGTGTTGAAATCAAGAAATTAGGAAGCCTGATTCTCACCAGCTACCAACAGTCTTGCTTATTTTCAACTACATTGTATTCGGGGACAGCAGTGAAATCTGAGTGCTCCGCTGGCTTCTCAAGCAAACCTGCTACAATAGTGACTTAAAGTCCAACCCTCCACTATCCCAAGACGGGCAGCACGGTAGCATTGTGGATAGCACAATCGCTTCACAGCTCCAGGGTCCCAGGTTCGATTCCGGCTTGGGTCACTGTCTGTGCGGAGTCTGCACATCCTCCCCGTGTGTGCATGGGTTTCCTCCGGGTGCTCCGGTTTCCTTCCACAGTCCAAATATGTGCAGGTTAGGTGGATTGGCCATGATAAATTCCCCTTAGTGTCCAAAATTGCCCTTAGTGTTGGGTGGGGTTGCTGGGTTATGGGGATAGGGTGGAGGTGTTAACCTTGGGTAGGTTGCTCTTTCCAGGAGCCAGTGCAGACTCGATGGGCCGAATGGCCTCCTTCTGCACTGTAAATTCTATGTACCTATATATGTACTGATGTTTCCTAGTCCCCACCTCCTGGTTGCTGGTCCAATCTCACCCCTACCAACCCATGATGTTGCCTGGTTGTCGGGTAGCATCCCCCAAAATCCCCAAATGTGGCCTTCTACTGAAGGCTTTTCCACCAAACAGCCAACCAGGCTATAAATCCATTGGCCTTCCAGATGGGAAATGGATTAAAATAGTGACAATCAAGTCCTGCCTTTAAATTCAATAGGGCCTACGCACTTCTGAGATTTCTGGCTTTACATCCCCGTCAAGCATGCACCTAGCTGGCTTCTCACTTCTCAGATATGTTAAGGCCTCTGTCAGCTATCATCATGTCTTGTAAATGATTCATTATTCTTCTTCAAAGTGCCATGAATAGCCAATTATAGAAATCTTCCTTTGTATCATGAAATGCATCATCATGTCAAGGGCTTCAATTACAAATGCACTTGTGCTCTTTCAACAGCCTCCATTAATGAGAACTAGTGAGAACCTTGAAAAGATTCTCTTTGATTCATATGAAGTGAAAGCCTCTGTAAAGGCTCCTGCAGTCTATTAAACAGTCAACACACCTCCTTAAACTTTCTTGTCACATAAGGCAAAGATGCATGTTCAAGCATCATGGGCGAAATTCTCCGCACCCGCGGAAAGTCGTAAAACCGTCGTAAAAATCGGGAGCGTTTTACGACGGTCGCGAAGGCTTCATTTCCCGACGGATTCACTTCCTGGAAATGGGCTAGTAGCGCGGCCGCGTCAATTACGTGCGTGATGACGACGGAACGCGACGACGACACGATCACGCCCACGTGACGCCGCCCGACGCCGTAAAAAGGCGCGGGCGACCACAGAATCTGTCGGGCAGGATGTCGGAGCCGAGGAGAGCTGCTCCTCGCTTTGTAGATGCTGACGTCGAGGCGCTGCTCGATGCCGTGGAGCAGAGGAGGGGCATCATCCGCCCGCGGAGAGGGCATCGCCAACCTGCCAGCGCGGTACGCCAGGCCTGGCGTGACGTGGCTGCTGCCGTCAGTGCTGTGGGGCAGACCCCTCGCTCAGCTGAGCAATGTAGGAAGAAGCTACACGACCTCACCAGGTCTGCCAGGGTAAGTGCCATGAGGGTGCCCCCTAGTCACAACCATCCCTCCCCCTTAACTTAAGCACCCCCCCCCCCCCCCGGCACGGGAGGGGGGGGGAGAGGGATTGGGGCAGAGTTATTTGAGGATGGTTCACAAAGTTGTCGCAGACCCAGCGCTCTGGCCCCGAGGAGAGATGCAATCGTCTTATGACAACTTGCCCCCCCCAAACTGTGCCAGTATCTGAACGGACTGCTGATACCTACCGTTTTGTAATGATCTAACTATGTTCCCTCCCCCAACAGGCCAAGGCCGCTCATAACCACCGTGAGCGGCACAAGACTGGAGGGGGTTCGCCCAACCTGCACCCCCTCAGCACCTTTGAACAGAGGGCCCTGGACCTTGTTGGGGGGTCTGCCACCCGCGATATCGCGCAATGCGAGGTTGGCGGAACTGCAGCAAGTGAGACAACCCTCCCTGACAAACACTCAACCCTCCCCCATCCTCTGTCCCTTCACACACCCTGCCCACTGGGACACCTCCCCCATCCTCTGTCCCTTCACACACCCTGCCCACTGGGACACCTCCCCCATCCTCTGTCCCTTCACACACCGTGCCCACTGGGACACCTCCCCCATCCTCTGTCCCTTCACACACCCTGCCCACTGGGACACCTCCCCCATCCTCTGTCCCTTCACACACCCTGCCCACTGGGACACCTCCCCCATCCTCTGTCCCTTCACAAACCCTGCCCACTGGGACCGTCCAGCGGCCTGCCGAGCAAATCGAAATAACCCGTCTCATTCTCTTCCCTAGGACGTGATGCCGAACGACCAGGGCCGTCTGCCTCCAGACGGACACAGGAATCTGCCGCCACCTCACCCGGGGCCTCACAACAGAGGGTGCCCGATCAGCAGGCAGCCCTATCCGCCCCAACCCAATCTGCGGACCAGGACGCACAGAGGGTTCGAAGTCCACCACCACCACCAGAAATAGCCAGGGACAACCCTCCTGTCGCTGAGCAGCCCCACACCCTGGAGGAGGCCCTAAACATTGAGAGCGTCGGGCTTGCGGCACTGCTTTCTCCCACCACATCCATCATCCCAGAGACACACACCCCGGCGGGCCTATTTAGTGATGAGTCTCCTGGGGCACAGTCTGGTTGGCACATCACAGCTGAGCAGGTACAGCAGGTGGAGGTCGGAGCAACAGAGGGCCCGGACTCGCGGAGGCCAGACCAGGCCCAGGATGCAGCTGGCTCCCAGACGTTTTCTGAGTTCCTGGAGTTTATCAACCCACCCGCACAGCCGATGCCTCAGGAAACCCAGGGAAACAATGGCGGGAGGAGGGCTGCCTTCCTGGCTCTGCAGACGCTGTTAGAGGAGTCGAACCGCGTCCAAGAGCAGGGAGTGGTGCCGCTCATGGCAGAGACCCAGTCCGACACCGCACGGGTGGCATCCGCGGTGGAGGCAATGGGTCAGGTTATGCAAGACGTTGGGGTTAATGTGCACGTGTCATCCTCGGCCCTGGACAGGGTTGCCCTCTCACAGGCAGCAATGTGCCAGAGCCAAAACGACATTGCCGGCACCCTGCGGGCCATGGCCGAGTCTCAGCAGGTCATGGCCCAGTCGCAGCACGCCATGGCACAGTCCCAGCAGTCGGTCGCGGAGACCATCAACCGCCTGACACATGTGCTGGATGGCGTCGTGCACACACAGGTTGAGGTCGCACAGTCCCTGGTGGGAATGTTTAACTCCCTGGACTCCGTCTCTGCAAACCTTCGGATCCTGGTGGATACCGTTGCAGGCCTCCAGGACTGGCAGCGCCAAGTGTCGGTGGTGCGACGGGGCACCTCCCCGCTCGCACCTCTGTCCCAAAGTGAGGCCCGGGGGCCACCGGGCTCCCCGAGGGAGGAGAAGGTTTCGGGGCCCGTCCCATTAACTCCATCACGGGACGTCCCGGAATTCTCGGCCTCCCCCCGTCCCATCCCTGGTGCATCGGGTGGGCAGCAGGCAGAGCAGGGTGGCACAATGTCACCCGAGACGCCCGCAGAGCAGCCTGGCCCATCAAGGCCGGGTCGCCCCAGGAAACGCTTGGCCAAGGAGAAACGAGTCGAGGGGGGCGATTCGCAGCAATCCTCCTCCACTCCTGCTGTATCATCTGGGGAGTCACTTAGACGTAGTGGTAGGGCCCGTAAGGCAACTAAGATAGACACTGAGTAAGTTGGCACGGGTGAAGGGCACAGTTTAGTTGTAGGGGCTAGGGCACCTGTAAATAATTGTTAATATTAAACGCACTGTTCCACCTGACTTGTAATACCGTGTGATTGTTCCACAGCCACAGGAATCGTGATGGTGACCGAGTGTCGCTGGGGGTGACGGGTGGTGAAACCTCGGTGCCGGGTGTGCAGTCCCTGCCCCTACCCCCCTCCCACAGCTAGCCCACGCGGGCACGTGATGGAGTGTCAGTGACGAACTCAGCGGCCGCCAAGGTGGATGGTTCAGCTATTGCCATGGGTCAGACTCTCTCTAACGATTCTGAGCTCACAGCTCTTCGCAGAGCGGGCTGTCATCATTCCACATGGCACTGATCACACCCGCTGACACAGCCATCAATGTTGTGCCATTCCGTCTGTACCCAGTGATAAGCGTCATGTCGAAGTGGAGCAGTGCACACTGAGGGGGGGGGGGGGGGCAGTTGTGTGGTGACCCTCTGCATGACTAGCGATGCAGGTGGTGGTTTGGTGTTCAGCGGGGACGTCACATGCGATGCGTGAACCGTGCTGCCACCAGGACGTCGCGTGCCCGCCGTCCTTGCCGGGTCCGTCGTGCCGCCTCCTGGACATCACCAGCACCTGGGTCGTGTCTGCGTTCTGCGCCCGCCACTCCGCCAGCCTCCTCCTCCTCCTCCTCCTCCTCCTCCTCCTCCCTCGCCTCCTCCTCCTCCTCCTCCTCTGTGCTGGCACCACTGCCACTAGCTTCTCCCTCCGCCTCCTGCAGCAGGTCATCTCCCCTCTGCATCGCGATGTTGTGCAGCGCGCAGCAGACCACAACAATGCGAGCGACCCTGTCGGCCTGGTACTGCAGGGCCCCTCCGGAGCGGTCCAGGCACCTGAATCTCATCTTCAGGAGGCCAAGGCAGCGCTCCACCACACCCCTGGTTGCTGCATGGGCCTCGTTGTATCGTGTTTCCGTATTGGTCTGAGGCCTCCGTATAGGCGTCATCAGCCAAGACCTCAGCGGATAACCCCTGTCGCCTAGCAACCAGCCCCTCAGCCGGGGGGGACGTCCCTCAAACATCGCAGGGATGAACGACTGCGCTAGTATGTAGGAGTCATGCACACTCCCTGGGAACCTTGCACAGACGTTCATGAACCTCATGTGGGGGTCGCATACCACCTGGACATTAATGGAGTATGTCCCCCTCCTGTTTGTGAACACTTCCTTGTCCACAGCAGGCGGGCGCATGGGGACGTGAACACAGTCGATTGACCCCTGAACCCTCGGTATCCCGGCCACACTGGCAAATCCACGGGCTCGTGAGTCTTGACTTGCTTGGTCCTCGGGAAAGGTGATGTAGTGGTCCGCGATGGCATAGAGGGCGTCGGTCACATCCCGGATGCATCTGTGCACCGATGACTGGGAGATCCCAGAGACGTCCCCGCTCGGAGACTGGAAGGAGCCGGTAGCATAGAAGTTCAGAGCGACCGTCACCTTGATGGCAACCGGGATCGCGTGTCCTCCCCCCGTTCCACGTGGGGCGAGGTGCGACAGGAGTTGGCAGATATGTATCACCGTCTGCTTACTCAGCCGGAGTCTTCTCCTGCAGGTGATGTCCGGCATTGTTAGGAAAGAGACCCGGACACGGTACACCCTCGGCTTTGGTCGTCGCCTCTGGCGCCGTGGCTGCACCCTCACTCTCTCCTCTTCCTCTTCCTCCTCCTCCTCCTCCCCCCCCCCCCCCCCCCCCATGCTGCTCGACGACTGGCAACTCCTCGGCCCTTCCCTCTGCTGCTGCAGCTGGCCCTGCAGCCACTGCGGGTTGTGGCTGTGGATGCTGCTCCATCTCCAAATGCAGTGCAGCGGCCCCAACCACTGCGCAGAACATAGCCGTTCTGTTCGCAGACATCGTGCTAACCTACAGAAGGGTGGTGGGGGGCAGAGAAACGGGACATGTTAGACGGAGGTTAGTCGACACCTCGGCAGCCGCCAGCCATGGGATACCAGTGTGTCCCGGTGGCCTGGTCGCGCTGCTGACACGCGGTCAGCCTAACCCCTGGTCACTTTCTGCATCCAACGGCCAGTAAACTATGGCCTCCTAACGGGTGCGTCAGTGGCCTGTGTCCGGAAGCCACAGGGGAACCAGCGGCCGTGTCCTCGTGACCGGCACACCATGGCATGCTGGCAGACATTTTGTTACGGGGTTGGACGGCTCACTCTCTACCTAACCCCCCCCCTCCGTCGCCCCCCACTGCCTCCCCCGTCGCCCCCACTGCCTCCCCCGTCGCCCCCCACTGCCTCCCCCGTCGCCCCCCACTGCCTCCCCCGTCTCCCCAACTGCCTCCCCCGTCTCCCCCACTGCCTCCCCCGTCGCCCCCCACTGCCTCCCCCGTCGCCCCCCACTGCCTCCCCCGTCTCCCCCCACTGCCTCCCCCGTCGCCCCCCACTGCCCCCTCCGTCTCCCCCACTGCCTCCCCCGCATCCCCCACTGCCTCCCCCGTCGCCCCCACTGCCTCCCCCGTCGCCCCACACTCCCCCCGCTCTGGACCCCCTCCCGTTCTCAGGGATGCCTTCCCCGTTGTGGCCAGACTCGAGCGGTGCGCTGAGCGGTGCGCTGAGCGGTGCGCTGAGCGGTGCGCAGAGTGGTGCCCTGACCTCCTCCAAGCTGTCGTCAGCCAGGCCGACTGGTTGACGAATTTTAAAAGCAGGTGTGTTTCACGACGTGCAAACAGGGCGCCATGACGTCGGGACTTCAGCCCATCCGGGCCGGTGAAAAGCGGGGGGGGGCTATCAGTGGCGATTCTGGTCGTGTCAGGGGCGGGAAGGAGGCGTTTGTCGGGAATGGCGACTCCGACATTTTGCGGGGTTCGGAGAATAGCGGGAGGGCGTCGGAACAGCGTCGCCATAAAAATTTCCGACGCCCGCTATTCTCCGAACCGTCGTGAGTCCGGAGAATCGCGCCCCATAAATATATTATCATCAGCAGAATAGGTTCTGGCCAGGTGACTGTTTGCTACAACATTGCAGACTCTCCCACTTTGCACCATTCTTGCAAAAATATGCATAAGCAAAGTTTTCAAATTTCTACAAAATTAAGATTGAAATTTCCACTATTTGTCAACATTAGGGATAGATTTGAACCACCAGGGGGCCAACCAGTGAATCCATTGGCTGGTGAATGGCACTGGTCAATGAGGGTTGACCCATAGGAACATTGTAATTTCAAGCTGTAAGAAGACCAAGATCCATTTGAATCACCTTTGACCATCTTCGCACTCACATATTACAATGATGATGGGGTTGAAGATTAGTCATAACAATCAATCTTTATCGAGTCATCTACGACTAATGATGTGAGAGGCCTAACAACCTCATTGTCCCTCCACCACATCAGTGGAGCACATCAGGAAGACATAGATTAAAACTGACCTATTCCTCCCAAGAATGCCACAATTAGCACTCGCCGTAACACAAATTATTCGCATGCTGCAGCCCAAAATTTAATTTTCTGAAAATTTGAGGGCCAGTTCTCATGCAGGGGGTGTCCCACTGCAGCTCACCAGTCCTGAGCTGAAGACTACCCAGGCCAGCAGAGAAATAGATACAGTATGGGGGCAGAGGTGGTGCAAATACTGGGTGGAGGGGGTCCCAGAGCATCCAGGGATCCTCCTAGCCCGACAAAAATAATTTCAATCTTGCCTTTCCGGTCCTGCTCAGTTGTACCATTGAGTATAACCCGAGGGATTTTGTATGCCATTCGTCTGTCCACTTGTCTCGCTCAATGCTAGTTGAAGTCCAATGTACACCATGAGACCCTCATTGGGTAATTAAAAGGACTAATCAGCTCCAGCGTCCCAGGTTCGATTCCCGGCTTGGGTCACTGTCTGTGCGGAATCTACACGTTCTCTCCGTGTCTGCGTGGGTTTCCTCCAAGTGCTCCGGTTTCTTCCCACAGTCCAAAGATCTGTAGGTTAGGTGGATTGGCCATGATAAATTGCCCTTAATGTCCAAACAAAAGGTTAGGTAGGGTTACGGGGATAGTGTGGAGGTGTGGGCTGAGGTAGGGTGCTCTTTCCATGGGCTGGTGCAGACCAGATGGACTGAATGGCCTCCTTCTGCACTGTAAATTCTATGATTCTATGAAAAGAAGTAGAGCTAAAGGCTGGAGTGATTTAAGTAAGTATTGCAAGGTTTCCAGGCTGTTTATGTGCAGTGGAATAGAAAATGCACAAGAGATAAGGAACAAGTCACTTATCCATAGACATCTTATCAAAAAATTGCAAACAGCTTTTCGTTTCCTATTTTCCAGTAATCACAGTTGCTTTAGCGCCTTTCTCATGCCATTCTGCTGGGAAAAAATAACATCTATTAGGGGAAAAGGGGATTTCAAACAGGCTTCAGTTTAAACTAATGATAAATGTGGAAAAGCTCACCTACCAACAGAAAAGCTAAATAATCAACTTGAAAAATATCTCAGGACTGAATAAGCAGATATCTTTAAACTTGGCAAGTGGAACATGTGTGTTCTTCCACACAACACAATCAGATTGTTGTTAATGATCACTTCAATTACACAGGCAAAGACACAGAAAAGGGAATTGTGCTGGAAGAGACAAAAGCCTTTTATCATCTCCAATCAATCCGGTTCTTAATTGCAAAGGAAAGTTAAACAGCAACAATTTTTTTTAAGAACTGCAATCTTAGCAAAGCATCTCGTAAAAGCATGCAAAATGTCAAAGACAAGAGGAGAAAACAGACCTTGATAAAAAATACTTGTTTCAGTTGAATCTGAAGACAGCCTTGTGCCCTCTCAGTCAATCTTGTACAAGAATAGAATTTTCACGTTCAATCTTATGATATATGATGTGGCTATATAGAATGAAAACTATCATCGGGCATGAAGTCATCCTGAATGCAGGTCACTTTCCCCAACCTGAATTACAGAATTTGCTCTGAGGCATGTGGGCATTTGAATGTCTGAAATGTAGCACTGCGATGCTGTTACTTAGTCTCCTCTGTAATATATATTTTTGTTAGAAATAACAGTAACAGTAAGTTTAAGTAATAGGCATGCTTGCTTTCAGGACAAAACCACCAATTTTCAATGACATGATTTCTTGGCTTCTGTAATTTGAGTTTACAAGACTGGGTAATAATTTCTGAAAGTCCGAAAGAGGGTGTATGATGCATGTCAGGCAAATTCTTCAATTGAGAACCAGGTCAAATATTGCAAGTAGAAAATGGAAATGAGACTGGTAGGCCAAGGCTAGAATACTTATTCAAGTACTCTGAGTCACTGTTTACTAAGGAAGAGGAATGGTTGAACACACATGTGTGCAGCTGAATGGATCGTTTGCTATTGGTATTGGGAGAAAACCTTAAATCAAGAGGATTTTCCAAAACGTCTCTTTTGTCCTGGTCCTCGTTTTAAATGGATAATTGTAACAATGATGGGCAAAATACACCATTTTGCTGTTACTGCATGTTAATGGTTTGGGGTTCTGCATTAATTTTCCACTCAGATTCAGTGGCTCAAACGATATCCATAAGCAAACTTAGTAAGTTACTGGAATGTAGCAAATGCCAGCAAGTCAATCTCTTTTTATTCAGCGAACAGATTGATTAAGGGTCAAGTCATAAATCAGCAAACAATTTATTTAATATGGATCAAGTAAATGAACAGTAAGCAGTATAATTAGTGTATGCATCATTTTAAAGCTTTGCTATCCTTTAATATATTTAAAAGTAATAAAGCTGATATCATTTCTCTTGTTTCATCACAAAATTCAATTTAATCAGTCAATCATTATGATCTATCTTTTACAAATCTGTGCTGGCTAATATCAGTTAACTCAAGACTCTCCATGTTACCCTAATTAATGTTTCTAAAACCTTACCCACCACTGCTGTTAAACTAACTGACCTGTAGTCACTAAGACTGTCCTTACACACTTCCCTAAATAATGGTGCACATTTGCCACTCTCTAATCCTCTGTGATTTTCCCCATATCTGGGAAAGATTGATAATTCCTTCCGCCTCCTCCACCTGCTCTTGCTTTATAACTTGGGACACAAACCATTTGGACTCAGCAACTTATCCACTCTACATTTAGCTAGCTTTCTCAGTACATCCTGCCTTTCAATTTTCACCCTATCCATTACCTTTACTATCTCTGCCTCTGCAGATATTTTGCCAGATTCTTCTTCTTTAATAAACAGTGATTCAAAGTTCTCATTGATTATTCTAGCCTTGGCCGGCCAGTCTTACTTTCTCTTCATTTTTATTGTCAACTTTCAATATTTGATTTGGTTCGTACTTGATGAGCTTTGAACATGGACAGTCACTGATTTTAACAAAGCGATTAAAGGGATATGGGCAACAGATGGGGAGGTGGATTTGAGACCAGGAACAATTCAGCCATGATCTGATTGAGTCGGCTCAAAGGGCTGATTTGCCACTTCTGCTCCTAATTCCTATGTTCTCACATAGCAAATTCTTGCAAGAAGAAATCTTAAGCGGAACGTCTAAATTGGAAGAGCACTAACTTCAATGAGATGAGATGAGAAGAGATCAAGGCAACATGAAATGGAACCAAGAATTAATATGATATGAAAAAATATAACAGAAAGGGGCAGCACAGCAGCACATTGGTTAGCACTGCTGCCTCACGGCGCCGAGGACCCGGGTTCGATCCCTGCTCTGGGTCATTGTCCGTGTGGAGTTTGCACATTCTCCCATGTCTGCATGGGTCTCACCCCCACAGCCCAAAGATGAGCAGGGTAGGTGGATTGGACAGGCTAAATTGCCCCTTAAATGAAAAAAAAAAATTGGGTGCTGTAAATTTTTTTTTTTTAAACTACAACGAAATAATGGGTGACCTTGAGGGAAGAGATGCTTCAGGGAAAAGCAAGGTATATTCCGACGAGGGCAAAAGATAGCACAAACCAAAGCAAGGGCTACTTGGATAACAAGGAAGAAAGATAATATGATGGAACAAAAACAATATGGTGTATGATGCATGTCAGGTGAATTCTTCAAGTGAGAACCGAGTCAAAGGACTTCGAGACACAGATTTACGGTTTGGAGCTAAAAATGCAAGAGGATATGAGGAAGAACCTTTTTAATGAAGGCAGTTGGAATGACCTGGAATTCACTGCCTACAAAGGCGTTGGGAGTTCAGATTATGATTTCAATTGGAAACTGAATCGACATTTAAAGAATAGAAACATGCAGAGCTAAAGGATCACGGAAATCTCGCCACGCTACAGCGGGATTCCGAATTCGCCTACGGGAGCGGGCTAGTTGCATTGCAAAATGCTTGCCACCTGAGCAGTTCCTATTTTCTGCCTCTCCCGCTATTCACCGGCCGCGTTATGGTTGAGCGCAAGCGTAACGAGGCCGGAAGATCGCACCCAATAGCTACACAAGGGCAAAAGAATTCAGGTTACTTGTAGATTAAAATGGTGAAAAACAAACTTTTCTAGTGGATGTGGGGGAAATGTATTGTACAGCCTGGAGGAATTGATTTTTGACAATATTTTCTTGAAGGGGAAAGCATTGTTCAAGTTAAGCACTTTCTAGGCTGACGATGCATTTTTGATTAAAGTGCCAACTAAGAAATAGCTGCATTGTGAATGAGATGGACTGGTGCCAGATTCTGATCTGTATTGAAACATTAGATTTGCTATCCAGAAGTTGATCTCACAAGTGTTTTCAGTCACCCAGAAAAAACAATAATCAATGTGGTCAATGAAAGCATTATGCCTTAACTCGTTATTCGGTCATGTCTACACTGAATACACTGTCCCTTTAATCCCCTGAACTTTCATTTTGATTGCCCACTATCCCAGCAGCAGTTGTGATACTTTTATCCTGTACCAGTCCAGCAAGCTTCCAGGTGGCTGTTCGGGGACAATATGGCTGAGGTGCGATTACTGCAAATCCTACCACATATGGCCAGCATTCATATAATAAGAGCCATGCAGCCACAAGGAATGTCATCAAGCATAAGAATAATATGTTAAAGTAATGGTTCCATACTGCCTGGATCACCCAGGGGAATCTACCAGTACTGGAGCCTGAATTTGTGGGGGTCTTCTACATCCTCCACAAACCAGCCATCATGATAATACGCCATTTTCCCCAGAGCTTTGGTACCTACCTCAAGGGGAGGAAGAAGGGGAAGCGGAGAAGGAAAGGAGGAGGCAACCAGCACATCCACATTCTGGACAGGTTGTTACTGAGCGCATCATTACACCCTGGTTTCCCCAAAGGATACCTGGCTCCCAGTTGCTCCAGATGTTTCCACCTTACCACCCCTCTGTTGTGGATTATCACAACATCCACTTAGCTAAAAGACACCAAAAAAACAATCTTTCCATATCAACTTTATCCAATAACATATCCAATATTTCATACAATAGTCAGCTACTCACCCTTATGCATTTCCTTTGTGTCTATCTTGTTGAGTTCCTTTTCCTGTCCTCGTACTCAGGCACAGCACCAACCCAGTGGCTGCCCTATGACTGGTGGAAGGTTACTGACTGGAGGAAACTGCACGTGGCCTTGCAGACAATCTCAACTAGCTATGGCCCTAAAGGTCCAAACCTTTGGAGTGTAGCATGGGCAGTAGCAGTCTGGTCTAACTGACAGACAGTCAACAGTAAGGAACTTGCAGTGGTGAAGGGACAGATACTGAGGACCGGAAGAAGGGCAGCAGCTCCTGCCACTCCCCAAGATGGTAAACCTAGTAATGTTTTGGAGGGTAGACTGCTGGACCTCTGTGGACTTGCAAGCCCTTTTACTCATTGGCATCTACAGCTGTGGTGACAGCAGTCTAAGCCTTTAGCTTCCACTGCAGCATTCAGACTTTGAGTGCCTTTTGCTTGTGTTGCCCTGGAAGCTGACACAATGGTCATGAGTACTGGATGAGCAATAGCATGGCAATGGAGTTAACCATCACATGCAACCTAGAAAAATGGGTTTCAAGATGTCCCCACAAGCACAACTGAACTCAATTCATTTTTGGTGATGGTAAACTACTATGGATGTATTTTACCAAACTTAGCGACGGTATTAACCCCCTTGCATATTCTGTAAAATAAACTCAGTCGTTGGTCTTAGAAGGCCCCTCAGGAGGAATCTTTCAACAGAGTAAAGCATTCTTCAAAGCTGTTAAAGCACGTTGGTCCGTCTAAAGAACTGATATTTCTTGATTAATAAGGGGATCAGCGGTCATGGAGAGAAGGCAGGAGAACGGCGATGAGAAACATATCAGCCATGATTGAATGGCAGAGCCTAATTCTGCTCTTATGTCTTCTGGCCTTATTGTCTTATATTGATCTGCGACGCCTCGCCATATGGTGCAGTGTTGCCCCACGAGGTGGATGATGGCTCTGAAAGGCCAAGAGGGTATGTATCAAGAATCCTCGCAGAGGTTGATAAAGGCTACTCACAAATCGAGAAGGAAGGACTAGTAATAGTCTTTGGCATCAAAAAATTCCACCAGTACTTCCATGGTAGGCACTTTACCATTGTTTCTGACCACAAACCGCTGTTGGGTTTCTTCAAGAGGACAAGGCTATCCGGACATCATCTTGGCAAGAATTCAATGATAGGCATTAACTCTGTGAATATACCTTCAGGTACTGACCTGGAATACACATCGCAAATGTAGCCATCTAAGATGGCCACCTGCAAAGGACCATGGGAATTATGGCCAACCTAGGACTCAAACAGATACACAGCCTATGTATATCTAAAAACAGGTAACCAGACCTGACCGAACCCCCTGCTCGTTTTACATTTCAATGACCATTTTCCCAAGGCAATAGGACTCAAATCAAGCAACCGGTACAGCCACAGACTGATTAGCACCACTGCCCTTTCTCAGAAAGCACAACTGCCAAAATCAATGACCGCTAAGGACCCGCCCAGCTACCAAGGCACCCGCCCCTTTATTGGCCGAAATCGAAGGCAGTGATCAGAGCCCTGTCAAACTCTTGGGTCCAAGGTTGAGGACCGCCCCAAAGAGCGCAAAATCCCAGAGGGATAAAAGAGGACACAGCCATGTGTTCTCTATCTTTTGGATCTGGCCTGTGCCAGCCCAATTGCAGCAGGAACAGCCAGCTAAGTTCAAGACCAACGATCGCTACCTGACGGATGAGCCCAGCAGAGACAGAGCCACTTTCGTCGAACCAGCCAAGTGAAATCCAGATAAAGGCCTTATCCATTTGCACAGTTCCAGTCGCCCTGAAGTTAAGTATAGGTTATTGTAGCTGATAGGTGTAGTTTAACTCATAGTAGATATTGTGTTTGCATAAATGTGATTGAGATAACTTTTGTGTATGTAAATAAACCATCTTTTGAAATTACTAACTGGTTGTGGGGTTATTTGATTGATATAAGGGAAAGGCTTGTGGTTCACTGAGATAAATAAATAGAGCAACACAAATGCAGATGCTCTTAGCCACCTATCCTTGCATGAAAGTGTCACATGTACTCCAGTATCACAATAAATCATGATGAAATTTAATTTTTTTAACACATTGCCAGTCTTGGCGAAGCAGATCAGGTCTTGGCCAATCGAGATCCACTTCTGCCCAAAGTGAGAGATAAAATATTTATAGGATGGATAAATGAGCCAGTTTCCAAGGAAATTAAGCCATTCTCTACCCACAAGAATGGATTGAGTTGTACTCTATGAGCAAGAGTAATCATTCCTGTACCAGGCAGAGAGCTGTTACGAACTGAACTACACAGCGTTCATCCTAGCATCTCTAAGATGAAGATGGTGTGGTGTTGTGTGGTGATCTGGTATCAATGCTGATATCGAGACGCTAATCAAGCAACGTCAACAGCATCAACTGCAACAAAGGTTGCTTGCGACAGCCCCACTGCACCCTTGAGAATGACCTGGTCAGTCATGGGTATGGATCCATATCGATCATGTTTGTCCATTCTTGGGCACACTGTTATTGCTCATGAACATTTTTGAGGCGAAGACACCTACACATCATGTTTTCATCAAAAGTTTACACCAATGCTTTTCAACTCATGGATTACCCCTGAAGGGGTCTCACTATCACAGGGGACCCTGCGGGGGTCCCTTTAGTCAGGGGAGTCTCTGTGGGGGGGGGGCTCGCTATCACAGGGGTCCTTGTGTGGGTCTCCCTATTACAGGGGTCCCTGCGAGGATGGGCAGGTTGGGTCAACCCATACTTGAAGGTGGGGGGGGGGGGGGGCACCCAGGCAATCCGGGAAGGGTGGGAGGGCTACTGTGTGTTGTGGGGGGGGGAGGGGTTGATTTGCAGTGACGGGGGGTGGCCGGCCACAGGGCCTCGTTACTGGGTCGCCTGCGTAAGATGGCAGCCCGATAGTGGAATTCCCTGGGAATCCCGTATATTCCACATCATGCATGTTTTGGCATGGCAAGGAATGTGGAATTGCATCCTTCTTTACCACTCCAAGTGGATTGTAATACTGATGCAATTCAGCTCCGGCAGGAGAGAGCATAGTGACTAAGTTGGAAGATCAGCCCTGATCATAACGAATGGCGGAGCAAGCTCGAATGGTTGAATGGCCTCCTCCTGCTTCTATTTTCTATGTTTCTATGTAAAGAAACTGTTAGGAGGAACCTGGGAGACCAAAATCTCATGATTCTTCCTTAGCTATCTTACCACTCCACATGCAACAACAGGAGTTCCACCAGTAGAACTGCCAATGAAATGTCATCAGATGAGACTGAACCTCACGTTTACAACTTTTCCAGGGAGCATAGAAGCCAGCCAAATTAATCAGAAAACAAGCCTTGATTCACATAGAATCATAGATTCCCTACAATGTAGAAGGAGGCCATTTGGCCCATCGAGTCTACACCATCCCTTGGGAAGAGCACCCTACTTATGCCCACGCCTCCACCCTATCCCTGTAACCCAATAACCATACCTGACCTTTTGAATACTAAGGGGAAATTTAGCATGGCCAATCTGCACACCTTTGGACTGCTGGGGGAAACTGGAGAACCTGGAGGAAACCCACGCAGACTCGGGAAGAAAGTGCAAACTCTACAGAGTCAGCCGAGGCCAGAATTGAATCTGGGCCCCTGGAGCTGTGAGGCATCAGTGCTAACCACTGTGCTACCATACTGCCCACACAGTACAACACAATCATTTATGATAAATGAAGCCCTATACATGAGGAACTTCGATAGTGGATCAAGTTGGATTCCCGGAAATATTGTCTGGAAGATCAGATCCCTTTCATACCATGTGGATGTGGTGGGAAGGATTGTTCGAAAATACGTGGATGACTTGAGATGTAGAGAGATGCTCCAGCAGTCAGTGTTGCCATCAAGAAATGTTTTCAAACCCTGAAGCACCGAAGTACCTGATTGGCCAGTTTCTCTATGGAAGCAAATAGTGATGAATCACTTGTGCCAGAACAGGTGCTGTTACGACCCCAGACCAGGCCCCAACACTAGATAATGGACCAAAATCCCTGTATTTTATTTTGTAAGACTGTGAGGAAAGGATAATTCACTCCAGAAGCGATTGCAGAAAGAAATAGGGGTATGGTATATTAAAACAAAACTAACACAGTATTAAAAACTTTAACATCACAGCAGAAAATAGCTTACAGTAACCCCATAAACAATACTACTCAATACATTGAATACAATACCCTTAATTGCTATCTTTAATCCCATTTAAACAACAAGAAAATAGACCATTACAATTTTCAATCCACCCTAAATACCAATGTCACAGAGGAATACTTGCTTTACAGAGTTATTCCTTCAGAAGGGGATCTCTTGACACAGCTTTACTGAACATATCTTAATCCGGTCCGAACCCCTGTAGAAACTCTGGCTAGATGTCTTCAAAAGTTGTTTTCAAAAGGCTTGTTTTAGCTCCCCATTGTCCGCAGACAAGTCTGGACTGCTTTAAATACAGTTACTCTCTTTTAACTAACTTACAGTGAGAACAGAATTGTTTCACTGTGCATACCTTCAGCCAGATCGGAAATGAAACTGAAAATGCTTTCTCAAAAAGTCTGATGTCTTCGCTTCATCCAGAAATGACATCATCTCACCAAGCCAGAAACAAATTATCTCTCCAGGAAATCCTCTTGGTCAAAATAAAATTGCGTTAGCCCAAGCTTTTACCATGGTTATTTGCACCTCAGGTTCCTAAAATCTTTGTTGCCTTTCAAAGCAAGATCATTTTCAGCTGTTAATTAATTGTTATTTAAGACCTCTGTGCTGCTTCTTGTAGGCATTTCACCACCAGAGAAGGCTGCCCAGTAAAATTTGAGAACCTCCTTGCAGACTTGGGGACTGTGGTCCCTCCTGATCAGGCACCTTATGGCCCAAGGAAGGCCTCCCCAGCAGCAAGCGCCAAACCCACTGGAAGACCCCCTCCGATTTCCCTTGTCATTGCATCTCCCACCTCCCCCTCCACACGTTGCCTTGGTTTACCCTGACGTCTCTGGCTGCACCGACATACACACCCGGCCTCCTGCATTTTTGTTGGTTCGGAGAGTGCTTCAATCTCAAGAGTGGCCACCGTCCCCAGTGACATTGCTGGCCTTCTGGTTGTCTGGCACCTCTTGGAGGCAGGACATCCTCCCTCAGAGAGACAGAAAGCACAACTTCAAGCAACTGATTATTTGGACAACATAAAATCATGTTGTGACTTTCAGGGTGGGGCCACCGCCTGTGTGTGAAATCCCAACCAATTTCTAGTACGTTATATGTTGAAAATTGGGCAAGTACAAGAATAAGGAGATATTCCAATCCATCAGTAAACAATGAAATTTAAAATTAACTGCAGTTTACTGAGATGTATCTTATGTTATCTGTGCTCAGAAGAACATGCAGAGATAACTAGACAGAGTCATTGTTGCATTGCAGTTATAAGGAAAAGGATTGCTAATAATATAGATGTATCCACCATCACAAAACTAATCTCAATATGGGTGTTTATCAGCTCTTTGACCATTATTTGAGTATAAACAACTGTGGTTTACCTTCAAAGCTTGTTCTTTCTCAAAAACACAACCATTATCCTGTCAGTCATGACTCAGTTGGTAGCGTGCTTGTCTCAGAGTTAGCAGGTTGTGTGTCCAAGTTCTACTCCAGTATTTGAGCACACAAGTCAAGGCTCCATTGAACGACTAAAAGAGCATTACACCGTCAGACGAGGAGTTAAACTGAGGTTCTGTCTGCCCTTTCAGGTGGTGTAGATGATCCTATTGCACTATTTCAGAAAAGAGCTGGGGGAGAGCTTGGCCGGGATTCTCCCCTACCCGGCGGGGCGAGGGGTCCCAGCGCGTTGGAGTGGCGTGAACCACTCCGGCGTCGGGCCGCCCCAAAGGTGCGGACGTCTCCGCACTTTTAGGGGCAAAGCCCTCACATTGAGGGGCTAGGCCCACGCTGGAGTGGTCCCCACTCCGCCGGCTGGCGTGAACAGCCTTGGCGCCACGGCAGCCGGGCCGAAAGGACTTTGCCGGCCGGCATAAGTCCGCGCATATGCCAGAGCGTCAGCAGCTGCTGACGTAATCCCGGCGCATGCGCAGGGGAGGGGGTCTCTTCCGCCTCCGCCATGGTGAAGACCATGGCGAAGGCGGAAGAAAAAGAGTGCCCCCATGGCACAGGCCCGCCCACCGATCGGCGGGCCACGATCGCGGGCCAGGCCACCCTGGGGGCACCCCCTGGGGTCAGATAGCCCCGCCCCCCCCCCCCCCGGATCCCGGCGCCCGCCTGCGCCGCCTGCTCCCGCCGGTAAGGTAGGTGGTTTAATCTACGCCAGCAGGAGAGGCTTGTCAGTGGCGGGACTTTGGCCCATCATGGGCCGGAGAATCACCGCCGACCGGCACGGCGCGATTTCCGACCCCGCCGAATCTCAGGTGGCGGAGAATTCGGGACACGGCGGGGGTGGGTTTGACGCCGGCCTCGGGCGATTCTCCGACCCGCCCCTTATCCCTGGTGGTCTAGCCAATATTTAGCTCTCGATCAACATCACAAAAGACAGATTATCTGGTCATTATCACACCGCTGATTGTGGGAGCTTGCTGTGCATAAATTGGCTACCACATTTGAACATTGAGTACACTTCAAAAAATCTAATTGGCTGTAAAAGGTTTGGGACATCTGGTGGTAGTGAAAGGCACTACACAAATGCAATACTGTCTTTTTTAACTGCTATGTCAAATGAATATTTATTCTAAATGCAGTACATTTGCACATGAATCAGAATTTAAAAGGTCATCCACTTTGATATCAGGGATAATGTCCTATTTTAATATTTAAGTGACAGTATCATTGCTTGAAAGGTGTTTTTTCATTTTTTAAAAATACAACATGAAGAACCCATGAAAGTAGACTGCTACCAGTAATTGTGCTGTTATTAAAGATTCCATGGGAAGTGCTAAGTATCTCTCTCAGAGACTCTTAATGTTAGCTAAGTGGTAATGAATAATATGCTATCACAATTATGCATGATTGTGTAAGTTGACTTGGAAAAGTGGCTGAGGAGATTTGTTCAATAGTTAATCTGCCTACATCCTTGTTGTCAATGAGACACCCTTATCCCTTTGTTCAAAGAGTGATGCCTGTCAGAATCCCAAAGTTGGCTGGCAGCCAAACGAAAGGGAATGTTGAATCCATTCCTGGAGGCCTTGTACTGAAGTGCCACATGTTTCAGGCCAGCAGAATCCGGTTTCATTGATCCCCTTTCTACTGCCACAGTTCCATATGAAATGAAAGATGAAAATGTATTTTTACAGAAAAAATTGCCAATGTAACAAATTTGGCCAATATTTCCTTTTCCATTCTAGAAAAGAATGGCATAGTGAGTTAATGTTTGCACATCTTTCTTATACAAATCATCGGGCTGCAACGTGGCACACTGGTTATCACTGCTGCCTCACAGCGTCAGGGACCTGGGTTCAATTCCGGCATTGAGTCACTGTCTGTGTGGAGTTTGTATATTCTCCCTGTGGCTATGTGGGATTCCTCCAGGTGCTCCAGTTTCCTCCCACAGTCCAAAGATGTGCAAGTTAGGTGGATTAGCCATGCTTAATTACCTCTTAGTGTCCAAAGATGTGTGGGTTGGGTGGGATTGTGAGGATGGGACGGGGGTGGGTGAGTCTGGGTGGGATGCTCTTTCAGGGGGTTGGTGCAGGCTCGATGGGTGGCCTCCTTTTACACCGTAGGAATTCTATGATATTAGGACCCTAGATTAATTTCAAGCAAATGTGTTCCCAAAGTATGCTACCTCTGGTAAATTGCGGCATAATGCCTGCACAGTATAAGGAACTTGGGTCCAGAAAAGGTGTCCAAGATGTAGTAAGTGATTTAGGGGTTAAACAGACTGAAGGAAAAGATTGCTAGGAGCAGAGTGAGAGGAATATACCCACAGCCTGAGATACCTTGTCCCATTCAGATTTACCCTAGTTTGTGGGAAAGACAGGATACCCTGGTTCAGCCGGGATGATCCACTCAAGAACCATTGTCATTCGGAAAAAACTTGTTTGACCAGCCATCAGCCCATCACAGATAATCTATGTGTTCAACATTGGAAGGTTAGTTGCATATAAATGGAATAGCTGATGCACCATCAATTGCACGCGAGGCGAGTGATTTACCAATGTCAGGCTTTAATTAACTAGAACACAGCCTGGCGATCGTCTACAGTGGAAAAGAACGATCGTCAGGCTTCTGAGCATTTATACCTCGTTGGTAGAGGCGTGGTTAACTCAGCCTCTCGGCCAATCGGTCGAGAGGCACATGACCGACCAGGGCCAATGGTAAGCCGACGTTCTGGCCCAATGGCAGACGAGTATGCAGATCATATCATCACATTCACCCCTTACGGAGAAGGAAGGCGGGGGGGGGGGGGTGTGAACGAGACCCGGGGGGGGGGGGGGGGGGGGGGAGAACTGATGATATGAGTAGCCGTCGGGAGAATAATTTTCTCTCCGTACCCTTGTCGAATTTGGGGGCTTGCCACTGGCCCAGACATAACAATATTTACAAAAGGAAGTCCATGGGACCGTAGAACTCTAGATGGATTCGATCAGTCGTTTGGTGGTCCTTGACGTCCTGGCCGAGCGCCGTAGTGGAGGAGGTGTCGTCGGATCGGCTGATGGTCCTGCTGATGTCCTGGAGTCCGGGAGCGATAGACTTCGAGTAGTCTCCGTCACCTGAGCTGGCCGCGGAGACGCCATGGATGAGGGATGGGGAAGCTGAGTGGGGTGCTGGGGTGAAAAAGGGGAGGGGGGGTCTGTGGTGGGGGGGGGCTGCACGCCGGCGGGTGCCAGGTCCCGGAGGGAGACCGTGTCCTGCCGACCGTCGGGGTACTCCACATACGCATACTGCGGGTTGGCGTGGAGTAACTGGACATGCTCCACCAACGGATCGGACTTGTGCACCCGCACATGCTTCCGGAGCAAGATGGGTCCGGGGGTGACCAGCCACGTCGGGAGAGGGGATCCGGAGGACGACTTCCTGGGGAAAACAAGGAGACGCTCATGAGGCGTCTGATTTGTTGCAGTACAGAGGAGTGAGCGGATAGAGTGCAGTGCATCGGGGAGCACCTCTTGCCATCGGGAAATAGGGAGATTTCTAGACCGGAGGGCTAGTAGTATGGTCTTCCAGATGGTGCCATTCTCCCGCTCGACCTGTCCGTTACCCCGGGGGTTATAGCTGGTCGTCCTGCTAGAGGCGATGCCCCTGTCGAGCAGGAATTGACGCAGCTCGTCGCTCATAAATGAGGACCCCCGATCGCTGTGAATGTACGCGGGGTAGCCGAACAGTGAGAAGATGGAGAGTAGGGCCTTAATGACGGTCGATGTGGTCATGTCGGGACAGGGAATGGCGAAGGGGAAGCGGGAGTGTTCGTCGATAGCCGCCAGGAAGTAAATGTTGCGGTTGTTAGAGGGAAGGGGCCCCTTGAAGTCAATGCTAAGACGTTCGAAGGGGCGGGATGCTTTGATCAGGTGTGCGCGCTCGGGGCGGTAGAAGTGCGGTTTGCACTCGGCGCAGATGTGGCAGTCACGGGTTACTGACCTGACTTCCTCGATGGAGTAGGGCAGGTTGCGGGCCTTAATGAAGTGGTGTAGGCGGGTCACCCCTGGATGGCAGAGGTCTGCGTGGAGGGAGCGGAGGCGGTCTATCTGCGCGCTGGCGCAGGTACCGCGGGACAGGGCATCAGGAGGCTCATTGAGCTTCCCAGGACGATACAAGATATCATAGTTGTACGTGGACAACTCGATCCGCCACCGTAAAATCTTGTCATTTTTGATCTTGCCCCTTTGTGCATTATCAAACATGAAGGCTACTGACCGTTGGTCTGTGAGGAGGGTAAACCTCCTGCCGGCCAAATAGTGCCTCCAATGTCGCACGGCTTCGACTATGGCCTGGGCTTCCTTTTCCACAGATGGGTGGCGGAGTTCGGAAGCCTGGAGAGTTCTGGAGAAGAAGGCCACGGGTCTGCCCGCTTGGTTCAGGGTGGCCGCCAGAGCTACTTCTGAAGCGTCGCTCTCGACCTGGAAGGGGAGGGCCTCGTCGATGGCACGCATCGTGGCCTTTGCGATGTCTGCTTTGATGCGGCTAAAGGCCTGGCAGGCCTCCGTCGACGGCGGGAAGGTCGTGGTTTGCATGAGGGGACGGGCCTTGTCCGCGTAGTTGGGAACCCATTGGGCGTAGTATGCGAAAAACCCTAGGCAGCGTTTGAGGGATTTGGGGGTATTGGGGAGAGGGAGTTCCATCAGGGGGCGCATGCGTTCGGGGTCAGGGCCTATCACTCCGTTACGCACTACGTAGCCGAGGATGGCTAGGCGGTCGGTGCTAAACACGCATTTATCCTTATTGTACGTGAGGTTAAGGAGTTTTGCGGTTTGGAGGAATTTCTGGAGGTTGGCGTCATGGTCCTGCTGGTCGTGGCCGCAGATGGTGACATTATCAAGGTACGGGAAGGTAGCCTGTAATCCGTACTTGTCGACCATTCGGTCCATCTCCCGTTGGAAGACCGAGACCCCATTCGTGACACCGAATGGAACCCTAAGGAAGTGGTAGAGGCGCCCGTCAGCCTCGAACGCGGTGTACAGTCGGTCACTCGCGCGGATGGGGAGCTGGTGGTAAGCGGACTTAAGGTCCACAGTGGAGAAGACCTTGTATGTCGCGATCTCGTTTACCATGGTAGAGATACGGGGGAGAGGATACGCGTCCAGTTGCGTAAACCGATTGATGGTTTGGCTATAATCGATGACCATCCGGTTTTTCTCCCCCGTGCGGACCACCAGCACTTGGGCTCGCCAGGGACTGTTGCTGGCCTCGATGACCCCTTCCGTCAGCAACCTCTGGACCTCGGACCTGATGAAGGATCGGTCCTGGGCGCTGTACCGTCTGCTCCGTGTGGCGACGGGTTTGCAATCGGGGGTGAGGTTAGCAAACAGGGAGGGAGGGTCCACTTTGAGGGACGCAAGGCTGCAGACAGTGAGGGGGGGTATAGGGCCGCCGAATTGAAAAGTCAAGCTCTGCAGGTTGCACTGGAAGTCCAGTCCTAGGAGTGCCGGTGCGCAAAGGTCAGGGAGGACAAGGAATTTATAATTTTTAAAAACCTTCCCTTGGACCGTGAGGTCCGCGATGCAGCACCCGGTGATGTGGACGGAGTGCGAACCTGAGGCTAAACCGATTTTGCGTGTTACGGGATGGACAGGGAGCGCGCAGCGTCTTACCGTGTCAGGGTGAACGAAGCTTTCCGTGCTCCCGGAGTCCAGCAGGCAGTCCGTCTTGTGGCCGTTGAGGTGTATCAGCGTAGTCGTTTTGGCGAGCGTGCGTGGATGAGACTGGTCGAGTTGAACGGCCGCGAGCCGTGGAGAAAATCCGTCGTCGCTGTCCGATTCCATGCTGGAGGGACCTTGCGTGGCAGATGTGGAAGTCGGTGGCCAGGATCCATATGTGGGGTGAACGGCCGCGAGCCGTGAAGAAAATCCGTTGTCGCTGTCCGATTCCATGCTGGAGGGACCTTGCGTGGCAGATGTGGAAGCCGGTGGCCAGGATCCCCAGGTGAGGTCTGTTCCCCAAGATGGCGGCGCCCAGGACCCGCACGTGGGGTCGGGGCCCCAAGATGGCGGCGCCCAGGACCCGCACGTGGGTTCGGCACCCCAAGATGGCGGCGCCCAGGAAGCCCTCGTGGCCGCTGGAGGCGGAGCTAGCGTTCCCGGCGCTGTGAGCGGAGAGGCGCGCAGGCCGGCTCCAAGAGGTGAGTGACCGGCATCAGCTGTGGGGATGCACAAGCCGGCTCCAGGACGCCGGCTAGGTGCATCAGCTGTGGGGATGCACAAGCCGGCTCCAGGACGCCGGCTAGGTGCATCAGCTGTGGGGATGCGGAAGCCGGCTCCAGGACGCCGGCTAGGTGCATCAGCTGTGGGGATGCGGAAGCCGGCTCCAGGACGCCGGCTAGGTGCATCAGCTGTGGGGATGCACAAGCCGGCTCCAGGACGCCGGCCAGGTGCATCAGCTGTGGGGATGCGGAAGCCGGCTCCAGGACGCCGGCTAGGTGCATCAGCTGTGGGGATGCGGAAGCCGGCTCCAGGACGCCGGCTAGGTGCATCAGCTGTGGGCGGAGGTAAGGCGCGCGGGCCGGGCGCGGGGGGCCGGGGGCGGGGGGGAGCCGAGTCGCGCTGCGGGCAGGCAGGGACCGGGGGGCCCGGAGAGGCGAGCCGGTCGGGCGCCGGGGCCCGGGGGTGGGGGGAGCCGGGGTCCGGGAGCGAGGGAAGCAGGGCCGCTGCGGGCAGGCAGGGACCAGGGAGGCCCGGAGAGGCGAGCCGGTCGGGCGCCGGGGCCCGGGGGCGGGGGGGAGAAACGTGCGCGGCGGGCAGGCAGAGGCCTGGAGGGGCCGGGGAGGTGCGCATGTCGGCCGGCGGGGCGCGAGTCGGTAGCAGCTGGGGCGGCCCTGGGGGAGAGAGGGAGG
This sequence comes from Scyliorhinus canicula, assembly GCF_902713615.1. NCBI lineage: Eukaryota > Metazoa > Chordata > Chondrichthyes > Carcharhiniformes > Scyliorhinidae > Scyliorhinus > Scyliorhinus canicula. The sequence continues at coordinate 147,279,198 of NC_052148.1, forward strand.
CACACAGGCCGTTTGCAGAGGCCTGGGGGAGGGGGGGAGAGTGCTGTGCAGCTTCCAGAAGCGCTGCAGCCAGCGTTTTGGCCTGGCAGACCGTGGAGTAGTGGCCCTTCTTCCCGCAGCTCTTACAGAGGGCGGAGCGGGCTGGGCAGCGCGAGCGAGGGTGCTTAGCGTACCCACAAAAGTAGCAGCGGGGCCCCGCGGATTTATCGGGGCGCCCCGCGGCACAAGCCTGAGGGAGGCCGGGAGCGGTGGGTAGCTGGTGGGAAGCGTGCCAGGAGGCGGCCTGGCCAGGGTCATAGGTGCGCGCGCTTTGATCTGCGACCTCCAGGGAGGCGGAGAGAGTCAGTGTCTCCGTTAAACTGAGTTCGTCTCTTTCCAGCATCCGCTGGCGGATCACGGGGGACAGCATCCCAGCCACGTAAGCGTCTCTGACGAGTAGCTCCATGTGCTCTGTAGCGGACACCGCTTCACAGGCGCAACCTCTCCCCAGGGCACAGAGGGCCCGGGCGTATTGGTCTAGAGACTCACCGGGGACCTGCTTTCTGGTGGCCAGCAGATGTCGAGCGAATACCCTGTTGATGGGTTTGAGGAATTGTCCTTTTAGCTTCCGTATAGCTTCATCATAGTCTGTTTCGTCTTCGATTATTGAGTAAGCGGCAATACCCACGCTGGAGTGGAGGACGTGCAGCTTCTGTGCCCCGGTGGGGGGGGTGGTTGTAGATGCCAGGAACCCTTCGAGGCAAGTCAGCCAGAGCTTAAAGAGTTCTGTAGAGTTCAGAGTTTGCGGGCTGATGCGGAGGCATTCGGGCTTGATGCGGAACTCCATCTTCAAAGTTGTAGTTAATTAAATTGATGCACCATCAATTGCACGCGAGGCGAGTGATTTACCAATGTCAGGCTTTAATTAACTAGAACACAGCCTGGCGATCGTCTACAGTGGAAAAGAACGATCGTCAGGCTTCTGAGCATTTATACCTCGTTGGTAGAGGCGTGGTTAACTCAGCCTCTCGGCCAATCGGTCGAGAGGCACATGACCGACCAGGGCCAATGGTAAGCCGACGTTCTGGCCCAATGGCAGACGAGTATGCAGATCATATCATCACAATAGCTGTGTTCTTTTGTATAAGCAGGATAACGATAAGGGATTCAAGTCTAGCCACCTCAGAGGAGAACCTTTGTTTGAGCGGGTGGGCAGAGCTTAGTGAGAGAGAGAGGGAGGAATGTTTTTTTCAATAGTTATAGCAGAAGGCTGGGGTGGTCACCCAGAGAGGTCATGAGGAAGCTACTCCAGATACAGACTTTTGAAAAGGGTTCAAAAGAAACTTGACTTACAGCAGAGAATCTGTTAGTGTTAGAGCTGAAGTAATAGCTTAAATGTTGTTTTATTTTTTTCTGTCTTAATGAAGGGTTTTTATAAAATAAACAAGCCCTGAACACAGATAACAGGCAAAGTCTGATATCAGGGTGTAAATATCCATTTCTTGGTGCACAATGGATCATGTTTGTCCATTGCTCTGCCTGCATGTGTCTATTTTTCTTTTAGAAAGGTACTAACATCACTTCAAACTGCTAGAGTTAACTAATTCATTTTTGACTCATTACTTAATAGTATGGGTTTCCCAATCAAAATGTTTGTTATCTTCATGGAAGAGAAGGCAGAAAAGAGAAAATAAAAAAGAGTGAGAGGTCAAAAGCATCAACTTGCAATTAAGCTGACAACAAATATAAAATCCCTACATATCCGATAAGGAATTAAATGAGGACCTCTGTCTTTATCAATGTTACTTATGGAAGCCCCAGATAGACAAATTGACATGTCTATCAAATTCATCCTGAATATCTGCAATTTTTTTAAAAACTTGAAGTTAAAGAAAAATAAATGCCGAACCAAAGAAAAAGATCTTTGATGAAAAGAGTTATTTTAAACAAGATCTTGGCGAAGGTACAGAGATGAAAATCCAGAGTGTGGATCCTAGATGGCAAGGTGAAATGAAAGGTTTGACCTGACTGGTGAAGAAGTGGTATATGGAACGTGCTGGCAGGCTTCATTTCACAGCACAGTCCATATGGTGCATGATTAATTCTTCCTTAAAATGTGCTGGCTTCTCTCTCTTCTGTTAGCAGATCCTGCAGACACTTGGACAGTGTCTTGTGAGAATGGTGCATTTCCATTCTTTGGTGAGAGTGCTCTGAAATGCCAAACAGGGCATATTCCATCAATGCATCTAATTCAGCATAATGTCTGACTTGAAAAATAATGTTAAGTGTCTGGGAATATATTCTTGCTGGTTCTGCATCATGTGATGTGTAGTTATGTCAGCAGAGTGTTTGCTCGGGCTTTGAGCAGATCGCCATCTTGATTGTATGAGTAACATCCTTAATAAACCTCTCATTGTGTTTTACAAGAATCCAGAGTGTGGGCACCTCTATAGCTTTTCTCTTTGAAGCAACAAAGAAATATAACAAGAGAGAAAACTGGCGACGAGGGTTGAGGCAGAAATCTCACTGGAAAGAAGCTTTTGTTGACTAATTATGGGTTGGCATCAGGAACAACGGAAGATTCTCAGGACCATACGCACAGAGGTTCAGCAAAGCTCTGCCACTGATGTGTAGACTAAACAAAAGTTTTCAACAGCAGCTGTGAGTAAAAAGATCGACAGTCGGGGAAGAATTGCTTGCATTGAAATGCGTACGGTCTGGGTTGCAGGGACCACACATGTGGCGAAGCTACATGGGCGGCGGGAAACTGGAATTTCAAAGTCTGCTGACTCTGCTCAGGCAAAAAAATCAAAATATACTCAGGCGTAAAAGGAAAAGATTTCCAAGTTTCTTGTTCAAGGCATTGCCTGTGCCATACTTTCCAACACAGTGAAAGGGAGGAAGTATAAACCCGAGGAGCCCAGACCCAAAAGTGGTGGGAAAAATGGGTGCCATGGACACCTTTGACCAGGATTATGAAACAAGGAATTCATATGAAGAAAGATTCCAATTTTTTTTAATAGATAATCAGACACCAGAGGGCTAAAGGCTGCAGCATTTCTCAGCTCAGTTGGCCATAAAATGATTGTACTGCAACAGAATCTTGTTCACCCAGCAAAATCAGGAGACAAGCCCTTCAGTGAATTGATAAAAATGTAATAGGGATATTTCTCTTCTTAACGGTTATTGATTGCAGAAAGATTCTGATTCCACCACCGCAATCAGGAAGAAGGTGAAACCATTTTATAGTGTGTCGCATCTTTGAATATAGGGATGATCAGCTATGGTCATAAAGAATGGTGGAGCAGGCTCCGTGGGCCTACTCGTGCTTCTATTTTCTATGTATTTTTCTAACGATGACCTTTCCCTTGAGTGTTCAGGATTCAAAATGAGCGCCATGGGTCTCTGGAAATCATTCCACTCGAGTAGGACCCAATCACCACCTGTTACCGGGCAGAATACAGCCTACTGGCCAATTTATTGGTCAGAAGCAAATCAATCAAACTGAGTTCTGCCCAATCTCTTGGGTGCCAAGAAGTCTGGGTCTTGCTGTCCAAATCTAGCAGCACCATATACTATGTTACAACTTCTTGAATTCCTCCATCTCGCTGCTAAAAGATAAACTTGAAGATATATGTCCAATCAGCCTCCATGTATCAAAAATGATAACAGCAAAAGTAAAGAAAGGGGAAATAAGGAAATCATCAGGAAGGATCCTTACACAAGGAACAGAGCTGCACATGTTCAACCAGGTTATCGTTGTACACAGATTGACACTTAGAAGGAGAATGCTGGAGTAAATCAAATAAATGCAGGAACTGTGCTAAGACAGACCACATTGCCAAGGCATGCTGAGCTCAGAAAACCTCTCCTACATCAAGAAGGTGCAAGAAGAACAATACAAATAAACAGTCTAGCCGTGTCTGTAAATTAGCGGATAAAGATGAAGATCACTCTAAAGGCAGCGAAACTGAGCTGCTACAAGAGTTGAAGCTAGCAGTTTTGTAAATGCAGGGAGATCAACAACGTTTCTGGGCATATCTAAAACTTGAAGGTCATGAAATTAAATGGAAGTGTTACAGGCGCAGCTGTATCGCTAATACTTGAGACAATTTCTCATCAAAAGCTGAAGCATCTCCCTTTAAAACCATCAGATGTGATCCTTAGGACATACATTGAAGAGGTTATACCATCAAAAAGTAGCATTAGGGTGAAATTAGAAGCAAATGGGCAGGTGGCAAAGTTCTCTCTTCAAGTTGTCCGTGGAGATTTTCCTGCTCTATTTGGCAGAGCATGTTGGCTAAGATTTATTATGTTATATTATTTGAGTAACGTAAGTTGCTACTTGCTGTAGACAATGTTGAAAAATACTCCAGCCCTCGAAGTAAGTTGAAAGTATTTATTTGGCAATGACAAAGCTACTAAATGAGTTCAACACTCTGCTGATCTAACTGAGCAACACAGTAAACTTGACTAGCTGTATAAACTGAATCTAAGCTACATGTGGTGGCCTGACTGTGATACTTGCTGCACTCTTTCTGATAAAACGGTCTCTAGCGGGGAGTGAGGGCGAGAGCTTGTGTGAGCTATGTTTTTATAGTGGTCGTGCAATACCCTCTAGTGGTGATGCCACAGCTGGGTGTTCTGATTACCCATTGATTACATGTCTACATATCATTACATCTCCCCTTTTTTTTACATTTCTAGTGTGGTAATAAGAAAAATGGTTGACAATACTAAAAGTAATAACATGATCTGTATGACTTGGATACACAGTAGACATGTTCATAAAGGTCTCATTTTCGTTCATGCTGACCTTCTGAGAGGTGGCGGTGATGTCCTGATTGATGCCAGGCCAGTAGATGGCTTGTCGAGCCCTGCATCTGCATTTTCCTATGCCAAGGTGTCCCTCGGGAATTTGACGAAGCACCATGGGCCTGAGACGCAGTGGAATCACTATTCTGTCCATCTTCAGCAGTATTCCGTTGATCAACGTTGTAGAATTACGGACATAGCCCTTTCAGCCACCCATTGTTGAGGTTATGAATGACACATTACAACAAGAGGTCCTTGTCCATCTCTTCTCTGATAAGAATTATTTTATTGTCCGTTGCAGGAAGGTTGTTTGCGCACATTTGTACCTGAGATTCGATGTGTTGGATTATCTCTAGTGGTTCACTCGGTGAAGTGACTGAGCGAGGCAATGTGCCTGCAATGATTAGATCTTTGCCTGGCGTATATACAAGATTGAAATCATATCTCCGAAGTTTGAGTAGAATTCTTTGTAATTGAGGAATCATGTCATTGAGGTTCTTTTGGATGATGTGTACCAGAGGTCTGTGATCCATTTCAACGGTGAATGTTGGTAGGCCGCAGACGGAGTAATAGAATTTGAATATGCCGGTGAGAAGACCTAAACACTACTTTTCAATTTGAGCGTACTGAGTCTCTGTTGGTGTCATTGCACGTGATGCATATGCTATTGGGACCATGACGACGTGTCATCTTTCTGTAGCAACACTGCTCCAATGCCATCCCGACTTGCATCAGTCGAAATCTTGGTTTCACGATCTGGGTCAAAGAACACCAGATGGGTGCAGTGGTGAGTTTCACCTTTAGCTCCAACCACTCTTTCTGATGTTCCATTGTCCACTCGAACGAGGTTGATTTCTTTATTAATTTTCTTAGAGACGTTGTGTGGGTGGCCAAATTTGGGATAAATTTGCCTAAAAAATTCACCACTCCAAGGAAGCGAAGTACTGCTTTCTTGTACTCGGGGACTTTCATTGCATCAATGGCTTTTATCCATGTCCGGGCGTTCACCATGTTTCGATAACTGATCACCCAGGAACTTGAGCGTGGAAGTTCCAAAGCTGCTTTTGGATTTGCTTAGCTTTAAGCCTGCTTATGTATGCGTCTGAATACTCTCTTCAGTCGCGACACATGTTCCTCTGGAATCGAAGACCAGATGATAACATCATCCACGTAGAATCCGTCTATTCCTTCCATCATCTGTTCCATGGTGCGGTGGAATATTTCAGATGGCGAGATTATCCCAAATGGCATTCGATTGTAGCAGAACCTGCCAAAGGTGTGTTGAAGGTGCAGAGCTTTCTACTGGATTCTTCCAGTTAGATTTGCTAGAATCCTTGGGATGCATCTAGCTTGGTGAAGAAGCGCCCGTGTGCCATTTCGCTCGTAATTTCTTCTCTTTTTGGGATTGTGTAATGTTCCCGCATGATGTTTTTGTTTAGATCCTTGGGGTCGATGCAGATGCATAGGTCCCCGGAAGGCTTTTTGGCGCACACCATCGAACTGACCCAGTCAGTCGGTTCAGTGACTTTGGAGATGCTGCCTTTCTTCTGTAGACTTGCGAGTTCTGATTTTAACTGGTCCCTCAGTGGAGCAGGAACTCTCCTTGGTGGGTGGACCACTGGTTTTGCATCAGTCCACAGCAGAATTTTATATTCATATGGCAGTGTGACCATTCCGCTGAAGACATCTGGTTATTGGTCCAGTATTCCTTCAACGCTGACCTGAAGATCTTGATGAGACAATGTCATGGTGTAGACCCTTTGAATAAGGTTCAGTTGCTTGCAGACTTGCACACCTAGCAACAACGACCTAGCCGGTTGGACAATCTCAAATATCAGGCTCGTCTCTGTGTGTCTGTTGCACACTGTTAAATGGCATGATCCCAGTGATGAGATTGGGTTGCCATTGTAGTCCTGGAGTTTGCAGGCAGCTGGAAGGATTTTGGGAGCCTTCTTGATCTTCATGAAGTTGAGCTTCCAGAGCAGGTTAGCAGAGGCACATGTGTCCAGTTTGAACTGAATGGGGCATCTGTTTACATCTAACACTGCGTTCCCTTCAGCCTCGGCGTCAATGGCATGGATTGATTTCACTTGTGAGGTATTCTATGTGGAGTTTTCAAACTTTGTTATGATTCCCACTTGGAATGTTTTATCCAGGTAGCCATCGTCTTGATCCGTTGCACTACCTTGATCAGACTCATCCTTTTGGAGTTGCACACTTCTGATGTGACTCTGCTTTAAATGCGGTCTTTGACTTCTAAATTGTGGTGCAGATCTGCACTAGGCAGCATAGTGGTTGAGTCTCCTACATTGGAGAAATTGTTTGCCTCTTGCAGGGCATTTTTTTTTAAAGTGGGTGGTTCCACACTTTCTGCATGTCATCGCGTCGACGTCATGGCGTTCCGTGCGTCTTCGCGCATGCGTGGTGTGGCTCTCAGCCGTTTCGTACCTTTGGTCATAATTAGTATGCACGGTGTGGTTCTCGGCCGTTTCGTTTTTTTTTTCATACTGTGCATGCCAGATGCTAGGGCCCGTGTTTGTGCATGCCAGATCCTGACGTCGGAAACATGGAGGCGCTGCATTCGGGAGACGGCCTGGACGCACTCTACCTCGTGGGAGGTTTTTTCACCACTTTCAGCGTTTTTGTATTGTAAGTGGCGATTTTTGGAGTGTTCATGTACCGTGTTCATGTACCGTGCACATTTCTATAGCGATCTCTCGAGTCATATGTTTAATCTTAAGTAGTTGCTCTCTTAGAGGGTCAGAGTGGATTCCAAAAACTATCTGGTCACTGATCATTGAGTCAATTATTGCATCAAAATTGCAGGATTGGGCTAGCAGTCTGTTCGTGCAAAAACTGTCGAAGGATTCCTCTTTACCTTGCATCCTTTGTTTAAAGTTGTAGTGCTCAAATATTTCATTTATCTGGACCTCGCAGTGGCTATCAAATTTTTCAAGGATGGTTTCATACTTTGTTTTATCCTGCCCTTCTGTGTTGTTAAAAGAGTTGTAGATCTCTATCGCGTGTTCACCAGCAGTAGTCAGTAAGAGAGCTATTTTCCGAGCATTGGTCTCGTTCGTCATGTCAGACGCTTCAACATACAGTTGAAATTTTAAACAAGCGCCAGTTAGCATTAAGGTTACCAGTGGTCCTGAGGAGACGAGGCACTTGTGGTCTGTCCATCGTGCCTGGAATCGGCAGCTTTGTTCCGGAGGCAATGCGTCTGTGTGGTCGACAGGCTTTGCTCTGGAGGCGATGCTTCTGTTGCCAAAGAGTTATCTGATTTTGTCACTTAACTTACTGAATTTAACTAGGTAGATGCAGCAGTCACTCTGGCACCACATTACGTTATGTTATTTGAGTAACATAAGTCGCTACTTGCTGGAGACAATGTTGAAAAATACTCCAGTCCTCGAAGTAAGTTGAAAGTATTTATTTGGCAATGACAAAGCTACTAAATGAGTTCAACACTCAGCTGATCTAACTGAGCAACACAGTAAACTTGACTAGCTGTATAAACTGAATCTAAGCTACATGTGGTGGCCTGACTGTGATACTTGCTGCACTCGTTCTGATCCTACGGTCTCTAGCGGGGAGTGAGGGCGAGAGCTTGTGTGAGCTATGTTTTTATAGTGGTCGTGTAATACCCTCTAGTGGTGATGCCACAGCTGGGTGTTCTGATTACCCATTGGTTACATGTCTACATATCATTGCAAGATTAGGCTGAACTGGAAAGCATTCAATCATTTAGTGGATTTAAGAAGGAACTTGTAACAACTCCTGAAAAATTATGAGAAGGTGTTTGAAGGTTCACTAGGCTCTTGTGCAAAACTAAGAAATACTCTACCGTTACAACCATTACATTTGTGGGTATGACCAATTCAACCATGGCAGAGAATACACATCGATGATGCTGGTGAACTGGGAGGATACATGTACATGATGATTGTGGACACACACTCTAATTGGTCAGAAGTCTCGATAATAAAGCCAAACAATGAATGAGCAGACCATTGAGAAACTAAACTAAATATTTGCAAGATATGGAACACCGGAGCAGATTGTCGGTGATAATGGTACTGTTTACTTCAAAGGAGTTTGAGAAATACTTGAAAGAGAACGGTATATACCATATCAAGTCAGCTCCATATCATCCTGCAACTAATGGATTGGCCAAAAGTTTTGTGAAATCATTAAAGCATTCTATCAAAGCATCGAAAGGCCATCGAACATTATCAAGAAGAGTAAACAAATTTCTATGCTACCATGTAAAGTTCACTGGCAATGCTGTTGTTTAAGAGAAAACTACAAACACAGTTTGATTTGTTAACTCCACCCGATACTTCAGAGATACTTCAGAGATTGTCAAATTACAACAAACACAAATTGCTAGGAGGGACAACATTTCTAAAAAGCCAGAATTCATCCAGGGAGAGAGAGTGCTAACTATGAGTTACACCACCAATGAGAAATGAGTACCAGCTATGATCTTAGCAAGGATTATGAAAGAGTTTTGCAACATCATGCTGATCAGTTACTTGCTGCACGAAGTGTGTTTGCAAAAACTTCTCAACAGTTTCTACCTCAAGAAGATGTGAAGAGCGATACTTCAGAACAGTGACCAGAAACAGTGACAAGTTCAAATTCTTTTTCTGAGGACTTTCCAATGCCGATAGTGACAGATACTCAAGAAGTACCATCTACTCAAAGGAATGAGGACACTTCTGATGTCACAAGTAGCTGAGGTGAAGAATTCCCACAACTACAATTGTTAGTTAGGGACAAAGGAGGCAAAATTGGATCGTGCCCAAAAATGGGCAAGGAGATTGCAATGTGTGATTACCCAGGCGTGTTCAGTGTAATGCAGCAGTGTGCCAACTTCATGCTGTAATTTGGATGATTGCTACATGCTCGCAGTATTAACCATGCTGTTCATTGGCTGCACGCATCAACAAGGGAACCAAAAGCATAATCTGTAGCAACCTGCACTGTTTAAAAATAGCCTGCATGTCTCAAAGAGGAGGTGCATTGTGGTTAGAATAAATTACAGTTGTGCAGGAAGAGGCTTTGAAGGAGGATGTCCAAAGGAGGAGAGATATATTGAATCCACAGGATGTCAGGAGACACTCCAGAGACAGACTCAAAGAGCAGTGGGAGGTCAATGGCAGGAACCAAGTTCCATGGACCTGGATACAGTTCTACCAAAAGACCAATGGCCTCGCATGAGTGGTCAAAGTCAGTGAGTACATCTACAAATGCCATATCCTACCAACTGCACCACTAGCCTCAGACACTGCTTAAATCACCACATCCCCATGACTCACTTACCAGCAATCTCCATCAATCACAACTCATACACAACATTCCTAGCTGTACTTCACTCTCCAACACATATCTATGCTGCAAGCCTCATATTCACATGTCACAGCTTGCACACAATGCTAACTGTTCAACCATGCTAGCCACATCAGCCAAATGAATTGTACAACAGTCACTGACACACTTCCCTCTTTCTTGCATGACAAGGTGGCACACAACTGGAGGCAGCAGGAGATAACTGGAGGAGGAAAGATGTGCTTGCAAGTCATAACCATCAGAGGAGATGGGAGGACTGTTGAAGAAACACTAATGCCCTTTTTGAAGCCAACTCCACAAGCATTCGGAAAATATTCATTCAAAATCAACTACAAAGGGGGCATAACTATAATGTACAAAGAACAAAGAACAAAGAAAATTACAGCACAGGAACAGGCCCTTCGGCCCTCCCAGCCTGCGCCGATCCAGATCCTTTATCTAAACCTGTCTCCTATTTTCCAAGGTCTACTTCCCTCTGTTCCCGCCCATTCATATACCTGTCTAGATGCTTCTTAAATGATGCTATTGTGCCCGCCTCTACCACCTCCGCTGGTAAAGCGTTCCAGGCACCCACCACCCTCTGCGTAAAAAACTTTCCACGCACATCTCCCTTAAACTTTCCCCCTCTCAACTTGAAATCGTGACCCCTTGTAACTGACACCCCCACTCTTGGGAAAAGCTTGTTGCTATCCACCCTGTCCATACCTCTCATAATTTTGTAGACCTCAATCAGGTCCCCCCTCAACCTCCGTCTTTCCAACGTAAACAATCCTAATCTACTCAACCTTTCTTCATGGCTAGCACCCTCCATACCAGGCAACATCCTGGTGAACCTCCTCTGCACCCTCTCCAAGGCATCCACATCCTTCTGGTAATGTGGCGACCAGAACTGCACGCAGTATTCCAAATGTGGCCGAACCAAAGTCCTATACAACTGTAACATGACCTGCCAACTCTTGTACTCAATACCCCGTCCGATGAAGGCAAGCATGCTGTATGCCTTCTTGACCACTCTATCAACCTGCGTTGCCACCTTCAGGGTACAATGGACCTGAACTCCCAGATCTCTCTGCACATAAATTTTCCCCAAGACCCTTCCATTGACCATATAGACCGCCCTTGAATTAGATCTTCCAAAATGCATCACCTCGCATTTGCCTGGATTGAACTCCATCTGCCATTTCTCTGCCCAACTCTCCAATCTATCTATATTTTGTTGTATTCTCTGACAATCTTCCTCGTTATCTGCAACTCCACCAATCTTAGTATCATCTGCAAACTTGCTAACCAGACCACCTATACCTTCCTCCAGGTCATTTATGTAGATCACAAACATCAGTGGTCCAAGCACGGATCCCTGTGGAACACCACTAGTCACCCTTCTCCATTTTGAGACACTCCCTTCCACCACTACTCTCTGTCTCCTGTTGCCCAGCCAGTTCTTTATCCATCTAGCTAGTACACCCTGAACCCCATACGACTTCACTTTTTCCATCAACCTGCCATGGAAAACCTTATCAAACGCCTTACTAAAGTCCATGTATACGACATCTACAGCCCTTCCCTCATCAATTAACTTTGTCACTTCCTCAAAGAATTCTATTAGGTTTGTAAGACATGACCTTCCCTGCACAAAAACCATGCTGCCTATCACTGATAAGTCTATTTTCTTCCAGATGTGAATAGATCCTATCCCTCAGTATCTTCTCCAACAGTTTGCCTACCACTGACGTCAAGCTCACAGGTCTATAATTCCCTGGATTATCCCTGCTACCCTTCTTAAACAAAGGGACAACATTAGCAATTCTCCAGTCCTCCGGGACCTCACCCGTGCTCAAGGATGCTGCAAAGATATCTGTTAAGGCCCCAGCTATTTCGACCCTCGCTTCCCTCAGTAACCTGGGATAGATCCCATCCGGTCCTGGGGACTTGTCCACCTTAATGTCTTTCAGAATACCCAAAACATCCCCCTTCCGTATGACAACTTGACCGAGAGTATTTAAACATCCATCCCTAGCCTCAACATCCATCTTGGCCCTCTCCTTTGTGAATACCGATGCAAAGTACGCATTAAGAATCTCACCCATTTCCTTTGAGTCCACGCATAAATTCCCTCTTTTGTCTTTAAGTGGGCCAATCCTTTCTCTAGTTACCCTCTTGCTCCTTACATACGAATAAAATGCTTTGGGATTTTCCTTAACCCTGTTAGCCAAAGATATGTCATGACCCCTTTTAGCCCTCTTTATTGCGCGTTTGAGATTCGTCCTACTTTCCCGATATTCCTCCAAAGCTTCATCAGTTTTGAGTTGCCTCGATCCTATGTATGCTTCCTTTTTCATCTTAGCTAGTCTCACAATTTCACCCGTCATCCATGGTTCCCTAATCTTGCCATTTCTATCTTTCATTTTCACAGGAACATGTCTGTCCTGCACTCTAATCAACCTTTCCTTAAAAGACTTCCACATTTCAAATGTGGATTTACCCTTAAACAGCTGCTTCCAATCCACATTCCCTAGCTCCTGCCGAATTTTGTTATACTCTGCCTTTCCCCAATTTAGTATTCTTCCTTTCGGACCCCTCTTGTCCTTGTCCATGAGTATTCTAAAACTTACGGAATTGTAATCGCTATTCCCAAAGTAATCACCGACTGAAACATCAACCACCTGGCCGGGATCATTCCCCAACACCAGGTCCAGTATGGCCCCTTCCTGAGTTGGACTATTTACGTACTGCTCTAAAAAACTCTCCTGGATGCTCCTTACAAACTCTGCTCCATTTATGCCTCCAACACTACATGAATCCCATTCAATGTTGGGGAAGTTAAAATCTCCCATCACAACCACCCTATTGCTCCTACATTTTTCTATAATCTGTCTGCATATTTGTGCCTCTACTTCATGCTCGCTTTTGGGAGGCCTGTAGTAAAGTCCCAACAATGTTACTGCACCCTTCCTATTTCTCAGCTCCACCCATATTGCCTCAGTGCTCGAATCCTCCATCGTGCCCTCCTTAATCACAGCTGTGATATCATCTCTGACGAGTAATGCAACTCATCCACCCCTTCTACCTCCCTCTCTATCCCTCCTGAAGCATCTATACCCTGGGATATTCAGTTGCCAGTCCTGCCCTTCCCTCAACCAAGTCTCAGTAATACCAATAACATCATATTCCCAGGTACTGATCCAAGCCCTAAGTTCATCTGCCTTACCTGCTACACTTCTTGCATTAAAACAAATGCACCTCAGACCACCTTTGCGTTCATCATCTCTTCCCTGTCTACTCTTCCCCTTAGTGACATTGAGTTTATTGTCACGTACCTTACTGGCTTTAGTTGCTGCTTCTTTACTGACCTCTAACTTCCTAATCTGGTTCCCATCCCCCTGCCACATTAGTATAAAACCTCCCCAACAGTGTTAGCAAAAGCACCCCCTAGGACATTGGTTCCAGTCCTGCCCAGGTGTAGACCATCCGGTTTGTAATGGTCCCACCGCCCCCAGAACCGGTTCCAATGTCCCAAATATCTGAACCCCTCCCTCCTGCACCATCTCTCAAGCCACGTATTCATTCTGACTATTCTTGAATTTCTACTCTGACTGTCCCATGGCACTGGTAGCAATCCTGAGATTACTACCTTTGAGGTCCTACTTTTTAACTTATCTCCTAACTCCCTAAATTCTGATTGTCAGACCTCATCCCTTTTTTTACCTATATCGTTGGTGCCTATATGCACCACGACAACTGGCTGTTCACCCTCCCCCTTCAGTATGTCCTGCAGCCGATCGGAGTCATCCCTGACCCGAGCACCCGGGAGGCAACATACCATTCGGGAGTCTCGTTTTCGACCACAGAAACGCCTGTCTACTCCCCTTACAATTGAATCCCCTATGACTATAGCCCTGCCTGTCTTTTTCCCGCCCTTCTGTGCAGCAGAGCTAGCCACGGTGCCATGAGCCTGGCTACTACTGCCTTCCCCTGGTGAGTCATCTCCCCCAACAGTATCCAAAACGGTATACCTGTTTTGGAGGGAGATGACCGCAGGGGACACCTGCACTGCCTTCCTGCTCTTTCTCTGCCTTTTGGTCACCCATTCCCTGTCTCCGTCACCAATCCTAATCTGCGGTGTGACCAACTCACTGAACGTGCTATCCACGACCTCCTCAGCATCGCAGATGCTCCAAAATGAGTCCATCCGCAGCTCCAGAGCCGTCATGCGGTCTAACAGGAGCTGCAGCTTGACACACTTCCCGCACATGAAGAAGTCAGGGTCATCGGCCGCGTCCCTGAACTCCCACATTGCGCACGAGGAGCATAACACGGGTCTGGGATCTCCTGCCATTTTTACCCTTTACCTTAACTGATTACAAATATAGTATCAAATAATTATTAAGTGAAATGAATAAAGATTTTACTTACCAATCACAATACTCACCAACACACGAAGAGTTAAATTTCTCCCAGCAACTGCTAATTGGAGCACTTTCCTTGCCAGCCAATCAGGTCACTGCCTTGCTGTGATGTCACCCTTCAAGGTAAGTTTTTAAAGAGATAAACTTACCTTCCCGACAACCACGGTTGTTTTTTTTCGGTTAGAGGAGGGGGTAGGGAGGGAAACACTGAGGAAGTGTTTCGGGTTTAATTGTCACTTGACAACAGTCCCTTCACAAACCACCTTCAAATTAGGCTGACCGCACTGCACGTGTGCAAATCTCCCCGGAACAGGCAATCAGTAGCTCCGCTCTGCTGCCCTCTGCTGGGTGGGAGATATAGGAGGGATGTCCGAGGTAGGTTCTTTACTCAAGAGAGTGGTTAGAGTGTGGAATGGACCGTCTGCTGTGATAGTGGAGTCAGACACTTTAAGAACTTTAAGCGGTTATTGGATAGACACATGGAGCACACCAGAATGACAGAGAGTGGGATAGCTTGATCTTGGTTTCGGACAATGCTCGGCACAACATCGAGGGCCGAAGGGCCTGTTCTGTGCTGTACTGTTCTATGCTCTGTTCTAAAAAGGAATAGGTATCCACCACAAACAATGTCGTATTGAATTGTGTATATGTATGGAAATAGCATATCAGGCGTTCTGTTGTATAAATGTATCAGGGCTGGGTTAGCACAGGGCTCAATAGCTAGCTTTTAAAGCAGACCAAGGCAGGCCAGCAGCACGGTTCAATTCCCGTACCAGCCTCCCTGAACAGGCTGCGGAATATGGCGACGACGGGCTTTTCACAGTAACTTCATTTGAAGCCTAATTGTGACAATAAGCGATTTTCATTTTTCATTTCAAATGTTAATTGTTGTTGTTACACTAATGACGTAAAGGGGGAAGGATGTTACATGTCTGGGAATACATCTTGTTGGTTCTGCATCACGTGATGTGTAGTGACATCAGCAGAGTGTTTGCACGGGCTTTCGGCAAAACTCCATTTTGATTGTATGAGCAACACCCTTAATAAATCTCTCATGATGTTAACAAGAATCCATAGTGTGGGCATCTCCATACCTACATAGAAACATACATAGAAAATAGAAGCAGGAGGAGGCCATTCGGCCCTTCGAGCCTGTGCCGCCATTCATTATGATCATGGCTGATCATCAAGTTCAATACCTTGATCCCGCTTTCCCCCCCCCTATTGCTTTATTCCTCTAGCCCCAAAGAGCTATATCTAATTCCTTCTTGAAATTACACAATGTTTTGACCTCAACTACTTCCTATGTTGCTGAATTCCACAGATTCACCACGCTGTAGGTGAATTCTCAGAATTCCTCAATCCTAAAAGATTTACCCCATATCCTCAAACCATGACCCCTAGTTCTGGACTCCCCCACCATTGAGAACATTCTTTCGGAGTCTACCCTTTCTGATCCTGTCAGATGTTTATACGTTTCTATGAGATCTCTTCTCACTCTTCTGAATGAATATAATCCTAACCAACTTAGTCTCTCCTCATATGACAGTCCCGCCATTCCAGGAAGCAGCCTGGTAAACATTCACTGCACTCCATCCATATCAAGAACATTCTTCCTCAGATAAGGACACCAAAACTGCACCCAATACTCCATGTGTGGCCTCACCAGTGCCCTATGCAGTTACAGTAAAACATTGCTATTCCAATACTCAAATTTCTCATTATAAAGGCCAACATACCATTTGCTTTCTTTACTACCTGCTGTATCTGTTTCCCGTTGCCATAACAAAGAAATATAAACACAGTTTTGAAAGTGTCACTCTGTCATTTACCTACAGACTCTTAGAACAGTACAGCACAGAACAGGCCCTTCGGCCCTCGATGTTGTGCCGAGCAATGATCACCCTACTCAAGCCCATGTATCCACCCTATACCCGTAACCCAACAACCCCCATTAACCTTATTTATTAGGACACTACGGGCAATTTAGCATGGCAAATCCACCTAACCCGCACATCTTTGGATTGTGGGAGGAAACCGGAGCACCCGGAGGAAACCCACGCACACACGGGGAGGACGTGCAGACTCCGCACAGACAGTGACCCAGCCGGGAATCGAACCTGGGACCCTGGAGCTGTGAAGCATTGATGCTAACCACCATGCTACCGTGCTGACCACTCTGTTCTGTGCCTCTTTTTATCTTGGCTACCATTTCAATTTTGTCTTTCTGTTTCTCCCTGACCCCTATTCCCATACAGCCAAATCACACAAGAAAGACTCCAACAATTTTGTCAGCCAATTCCCTATAAATATGGCCATTTACGTTACACTATTCCATTCCTTCTGAGAACTTTAAGAAAAGCTGCATTCTCCAGATTTTGTGGCCATCACATCATTAATCTCCCTTCCCAAATCTCAAATTGCAAAAGGACCACACATAATTAATTAATATGAGCTAACTTCACAGAATCCAATTGCACAAGGGCATGCACATCCACAGTGAACCATATGCCAATTTCCCATGGGTCACACAGCCAGACATAAGGGTCCTCAATGATTATATCTAATGTAGTTGATTTGCATTTTGTTATAAGTAATTTTTGAGTCATCTGACATCTTTGACTCCCTTTAGTGTAAATGTGCCTCGGTGCCCTGAAATGATTGAAAGATGTTGCAATTAATTTCCATCATTAAAATACGTTCTTCTGCTGAAAAGCTAAAGATATGAAGTGCAAAATTCAGATGAGCAGCAACACCATAGCAGGCATTATTATTGAAGCCTAACATGCTCCTAAGGATTCAACTTGCACCATCAGCCACTTCCAGCACAGCCTGTCTGGCACACCATCTTGAGAAGGACACTTGCCCTGGCATTCCCTATGAGGGCAATTTAATTCATGATATCATAATGCCACACAGTTCAACCGACCAATGTAATGCATGTTTGCTGGTTTGGATCTTGCAGATCCATTCAACAAATTTGGACGTCACTCACAAAAGGTCATGCTTTCGGCTGCAAGGTGTGCCCTGCACTGCCATTACTTAAAGAGTCAGCACGCAACTATTAGCCAAGGAGATTTTGAAGAACCTCAGCTTTTGCAAAGTGTCAGAAATTACTCTGGAATGCTTTTGGAGGTGTTGTGGTAAGTCCCTGATTTGGCAGGAAGTGTTGCTGTATCCTCACTGGGAAGGGAGAAGATTAGGTGACCTGTCCACATCAAGGCTGAAATAGGTACAGGGACATTCACCTGAGGGAGGAGCTGCCATCTGAAAGCTAGTGATTTGAAACAAACCTGTTGGACTTTAACCTGGTGTTGTAAGACTTCTTACTAGGTACTGTTACAGTGCCCCTGGGCTGTTAAATGACAGAGAGAGGGAGCAGAGGGCGTGAAGACAGCAAGCCAGCCAGCCTGGCAGCCAGTCACCACACCAAGCATCTCCTGTCAGAAACCCCATTGAGGTCAGCATCTGAAGCAAGCATGAAGACAGCTCCTAGCTGGAACCCCTAGGCAGAACTCAGCTATAACCTTGATATGGCACACAAATCCTTCTTTATTCTTCAATTGTCTGCAGTCCACATGCTAATGCCGATTCTAAACCTCTCTCTAAGTTAATTGCAGTGCCTGTATCTGAGCTTATAACTGTGACTGTCAGATCAAGTGATGGGGTCTCTTCATCAGTGCTGTACTATTGCTCTCAGGGGCTGATTTAGCTCAGTGGGCTGGACAGCTGGTTTGTGATGCAGAACAAGGCCAGCAGGGCAGGTTCAAATTCCATACCAGCTGAGGTTATTCATGAAGGCCCTGCCTTCTCAACCTTGCCCCACACCTGATGTGTGGTGATCCCCAGGTTAAATCACCACCAGTCAGCTCTCCCCCTCAAAGGGGAAATCAGTCTATGGTCATCTGGGACTATGGCGACTTTACCTTTCCCAACTATTGCTCTTTCTCTCTTCGCCCTGAGGCTATTAGAACTGGACAGGCATCACTTCTTGGATTTCTGAAAGCAGAAAATTATTGGGGTGGGAAGCAAGAGGTCCATGGTTACTCCATCTGCAGCTTGTTCATCATAACACACAGCAGGATAAAGGTGAGCTGAGAGGTTAGAAGGGACATATAGCAGGAATATGCCATCATCTTCAATGTTTTCTATGATGCCAGATTTCACATACCCAACCATCCCATGAGAGAACATAGAACATACAGTGCAAAAGGAGGTCATTCAGCCCATCGAGTCTGCACCGAACCACTTAAGCCCTCACTTACACCCTATCCCCATAACCCAATAAATGCCCTTTTTGGTCACTAAGAGCAATTTAGCATGGCCAATCCACCTAACCTGCACGTCTTTGGACTATGGGAGGAAACCGGAGCACCCAGAAGAAACCCATGCAGACACGGGGAGAACGTGCAGACTCCCCACAGACAGTGACCCAGCGGGGAATCGAACCTGGGACCCTGGCACTGTGAAGCCACAGTGCTATCCACTTGTGCTACCATGCTGCCCATATGCAGACAACCATCCCCTCCTTAGGATTCAGGAGAGACAGGCATCCTTCAGTCCCACTTGTTCGGCTCTTCTTCCTCCTATTATTGGGTGTAGTATAAGGATCTGGCACATAAAATGTTAATGTGGGACTGAGTACAGTGCAGCCAACACAGTGATGTAAGAGAACATATATGACCCACACCTAGGGGTCAGTACAGTGTTGTGCAGCCCAAACATGGAGGCAGCTTCTAGCCTGGGTCTTTACCAACCATATAGTTTCTAGTAGTTGGTAAGTACTAACTGTTGATCGCGCAAAAATTGTGAATTTGAATAATAAGACCTACCGAACTGTACCCAACACCTTAAAATGTCAACCATCTTGGCTGAAAGAGACCGTGTTGCTATATGTTTGTATGATGTGTCTGCCCCAGCTGAATAGCTGGAGGTATTATGGAAGCAGTGAGCAGAGTGTGAGGCTGCTGTTGTGGTAAATGTGTAAGGATGTAATGGAGTCATGAGTGCCGGGAAAGTTGATGTGTGAGTGACTTGTGTGGTGTATTGAGAAATGCGAGAAGCTGGTGGTGTAGTGAGTAGGAGATGTCATATGAAGGTGCAGTCATCAATCTTTACCATTGATGTTAAGGTCATTAGATTTCTTGTGGCAGTTCTGCCAGGTCCTCGGGTCAAAATGCTTGAAACTGACCTCCCTGTCCATCTGCTCCCAATCCATTCTGAAGGCTTGTCTTTGAGAGCCATCTTACTCCCTCACGGATTCAGGGTGTCTCTCTCCTCCATCCACCTCCACCGCTATCTATACCATATCTATAACCCTGGAGTCCCATCTCTGCTGTAGTGTTCCATTTTCCCTGTTTTGAATTGCAGAAACAGTATTCAGCAGTAACCTCCTGTAATTCAATGCAGCTTCCCTTTAAAACAGTTAGACTGTCTTTAAGAATGGAAGACTAGCTGTGCAACTTGAAATTAGCAAAATTATGCAGGGCTCCTTGATGAACACAGAGGCAGAATAGCAAATGCTGAACCGTAAGCTGCTTTCAGGTAAATAAGGCGTTAGCAACAAATTTTTTTTTGGGGAAATTATTTTGTTGCGTTTTCATATTTGATATCCTATAAATTATACATTTTCAGAAACAAAATGCACAAAAACCAACACGTAGATTTACAAGTGAGCATCTTCGTTACAACAACATTAGCCGTGACCCCCCCCCCCCTTTTACTGGCATACATATTTTACATTCGCCAACATTAATAATAATAATAATAATCTTTATTGTCACAAGTAGGCTTACATTAACACTGCAATGAAGTTACTGTGAAAAGCCCGTAGTCGGCAGATTCCGGCACCTGTTCGAGTACACAGAGGGAGAAATCAGAATGTCCAATTCACCTAACAGCACGTCTTTCGGGACTTGTGGGAGGAAACCAGATTTTTTCAGAGTCCACCAAGGTGGTCACTCTTGGTGTCGCTGCTTTCACTGCGACCATGTGTGACCTGTTGTAGCCAACAATTTACCCGAATTGAGGCTGTCCATCTTTGGGTCCTCTGTGCAGTTGAAATCTCCCAGCTGCTGCTCCCCCATGATGAGTCAGTGTGTATCAATGTTGGGGATTACTGCCAAGGTTGTCTTTATGAATTCTGCATTGTCCCAGTTGGGAGCATACACATTCATGAGGACCAGAAGGCGCACCACTCACCATGACATACCGTATCCCTGGGTCCGTAACCATCGTTGTCACTGTGAATGTTGCCCACTTGTTCAGTAGTATGGCCACCATCTAGCCCTCATCCCATAACATGATTGGTATATCTGTCCCACCCAGCTCTTCCTGACCCACAGTCGCTCCTTCTCCCTCAGGTGTATCTCCTGGAGGAAGATAACATCAGCCCTCAGACCTTTCAGATGGGCGAAGACTCTGGATCTTTTTATCGGGTCATTAAGTCCTCTGATATTCCAGGTGACTATCCTTATGGTGGTTATCTGTGTTCCACTACCCCCCCTGCTGCCGATGGGGTCAACCATACTGACTTTGTGGATGCGGCCCTGCACGCAGGGGTTTCCCTTTATTTGGGGGCTATCCAAGATGATCATATTTTCCATGTGGAAGTGCCCCGGCTCTCGGGGTTTCCCTTTGTTTCAGGGTCCACCAACTTGGTCGCTCTTGGTGTCGCTGTTTTCACTGCCACCGTGTACGACCTATTGTAGCCAACATTTTACCCATCCCCACACATTCCCCCCCCCCCCCCCCCCCCCGCATTCCCCCACCCCCCTTGTTCCCCATCTTGGGTCTGCCTTCCCTCTTGAGCAACAGATTTCTATGTCCATCATAAATTACAAACCCCACATTCAAATAAAGTGCGGCACAGTGACACAGTTGTTGCCTCACAGCTCCAGGCACCCATGTTCAATTTTGGCCTCAGGTGACTTTCTGTGTGGAGTTTGCACTTTCTCCCCCATGTCTCCATGGGTTTCCTCCGGGTGCTTCGATCTCCTCCCACTGTCCAAAGGTGTGCAGGTTAGGAGGATTGACCATGCTAAATTGCTGCCTAGTGTCCAAAAGGTTAGGTGGAGTTGCCGGGTTACAGGGATAGGGTGGATACACGGGCTTAAGTAGGATGCCTTTCCAAGGGCCAGTGCAGACATGATGGGCTGAATGGCCTCCTTCTGCACTGTAAATTCTATGATCTATGTTCTATGATCTATGAAAACAATGCTGGCCCATTGTGTTGAATAGTGGCATTATGATACACACAGCATCTCAAAAAGAAGCATTCAGGTACAAAATAGCACCACAGGTTTCAAAACACCGATAACTTATAAACACAACTTTGTTCAAAGATGGATGTAGGTGGACAGTCATCAAATAAATGTTGCGGTTATAGCAACTTTTACATATGAGACAACACAGAGCAATTCCATTTTTCTGGAGTTATGAGACACAGTGGAGTGAGGCTGAATGATGGGAATGGTAGTTTTCGATCTCAGGCCGTTGATTTATTCGACTGTGATAACATTTGAAGGCCAAATCCATTGATACTGGGAAGATCCATGCAACTTCAATACCATGCATTTGGTAGCTCCCAGCACCATTGATAATTCAGCAAAGGATAAATTAATGCTGAGTTTCAACTGTTGCTCAGTTCCATAAATCCATCGATGGTATTTGTTTTATATTCTCGAGGAGACCAAAAATTGCTGCCTGTAGAGTAAAGGGTGAGCATCAGACAAACCCAGAACAGATGTAACTAATAACATCATTATGGAATGTCACATGACTAAATGACTGTGACCTGGTGGGAAGCAGAAGTACAACCTCACGTAAAGTATGAAGACGTGTATAAATTTGTGAATAAACAGGAATTGTTTTTATGAATAACCGTTAAAGAACCTGTATCTAGGCCTCAAACCAGAGTCAGAACATGGTGGGGGTTCCTGTCAATTGTTTACGTGAATAATCCAAAACATAGCGGATGCAGTCAGAACACAAAAATGCATTAAAACTCCATGAGAGGACAGCAGACCTGAGAGACCTCTGAATACTTGGAAAAAGACAGGAGGATAGATTGAAGACTTTCATGAGAATGGAGCACCGTGGGCGCCTATGCGGACACAGAGTCCAGACAGTAGTGAGCACATATCACAGAAAAACAATCAGTTACAGAAACAGCAGCAGATCTAAGTGCTATTGTAAGCATTGAGTCAACACTGCCACACTCAGAGCTGTTCCAAAGGACAGATGGCTCACAACAGGCTCAGCATTGGGACAGATGGAGGAAGATATTCCCCAGATACACAGCAGCTTCAGGTTTGCATAAGAAAGACCAGAAAGATCAGGTCAGTAATTTACGCTGCACAGCAGAGGCCATAGCAGATTATGTTAGTGCAAAATGAGGTGTCAATGAGGCTTCACGCTCATATGAGGACATACTTCAAGCATTCTATTCATACTTCAGTGTACAAAAACATTTGACAATTGAGTGAGCAAAATTTAATAAGAGAAACCAGAAGTAGGACTAGTTCATGGATTCATTTATAAAAAGCTTGTGCAGGCTCAGAGAATTGCAACTATGGGATCTTCAGAGGTGAATTAATGTGCAATCATATAATGGGTCAGGTCTTAGGTAAAACCTTATCAGATTTTTTGCAAATGAGGGAAAATTTAACTCCCACAAAAGGCAGTACAAACAGCATGACAGATTGAGCTCAGGAAGCTAAACGGAGTAGTTGTTCATAGAGAAAATGATGTTCCTCGGAGAAAAATAAGTGAATCCATTCAATATGTCGGATTAAAAAAAGAGAAAGAGCAATGAAGCAAAAGTCCACAAAACTCAGGGAATAGCATGCCAACAGCATATTGAGATGCTCTCAATGGGGAAAGTCGTGCAGAAACGGGAAGAATGCCCAGCAGGGGGAGCTTAATGCTACAATTGTGGGAAGGTTGGACATTTAAAAATAGCTTGCTGATCCAAAGTTTCTATAGATCATCAGAAGAAAGAGAAAATAACAACTAAATCAAATAAAATCGAATAAGTGGAAGGGCTCCTGAAAAAACAAATAACTATCCCTGGAGAAGTTAATGAAACAGGAAGTAATTCATTATTGGAGCATTAACTTAGAAGTTGATAGTCCCCCTGTAGAATTCAAGCTAGATACGAGGACAGGTGTTTCAGTATCATCTAATGAAATTAAATGGCTTAAAAATATGTTGTTATAGGGCGGCACGTGGCACAGTGGTTAGCACTGCTACCTACACCGCTGAGGACCCGGGTTCTAATCCCAGCCCTGGGCACTGTCCGTGTGGAGTTTGCACATTCTCCCCGTTTCTGCGTGGGTTTCACCCCCACAACCCAAAGATATGCACACTAAATTGCCCCTTAATTGGAAAAAAAGAATTGGGTACTGTAAATTTTTTTTTAAATGTATCACCCCCGTCCAATTGTATAGCAAGGTGGCACTGCACTAAAAGCAGTACGCCAAAACTTGGCAAGATTAAACTTCAAGAATCAAGAAATTATGGAACGCTGACATGTGATAAAGAACCAGGGATTGAATTATCTGTTTGGGAGACTAAGTCACCTCGCCGGCGTGAAAACGGTGATTTTTTACGCCAGGAAAACTGGCGCAAAACGGCCACCGATTCCCTACTCCGGGGGGGGGCTAGCAGCCAGGCAGTGTAGGGCTCCCAGCTCTAGCTGTCGATACGGCCCGGAGCATTGCCGGGTCCTTGGCCCCCTCCTGCCCGCAGATCGGCCATCCCCCGACTGTGGCAGCGGCAGACTGAGTCCGCAGCTGCCACGCTAAGTTCACGACGGGTGAGACCATGAGAGTCCCACGCCATTGGGTACATGGCCAGTCAGGGACGGAGCATCAAGCAATGGTCCCAGGAGTCATCATTATTGAGCAGAAAAGCATGTTTGCAGCTGAGACTTGTTTACAAGGTTGATGAAATAGCTGATTAACAATCCACTGAAGGATTCGGGAATAAATTCCCATCCCTATTTTCAAGCTTATTCTGTTTTCAGCTTTGGGAAAGCTGGAAACAGAATATTGTATAACTCTCGGGGCAGATGATAAGTCCACTTGTCTCTTTGCAGTGAGGAAGGTCCCTCACCCATTCTCAGACAAAGTCAAGAACAAGATTGAACACAGGTTAAAACAAAGCGTCATCTCTCCAGTAACTATTCCGACAAAGTGGTGTTCTGGAATGGTCACAATTAGAAATTGTGCGGACCTGTATCAGTTAAACTAGTCAGTAGATTGCGAGATCACCTGATGGCATCAGTGGATGAAATTCTTGCCAAGTTAGCAACAAGCGCCCTCTTGGAAAAATTGAAAGCTAACAGCAGCTTTGGCAGTTGCCTCTAGACAAGGAATCCAGAATGCTAACTATCATCCTGTTTGGTCATTATTGTTCTAGCAGGTTACCATTCGGAATTGCATCTGCACTTGAGGTATTCCAATGATGTCTCAGTCCCTGGAAGGACAATTTACCATATGGATGACTGCAGTGAGATTCTTCCTCCTTGGGAACTAAGTACCCACGCCAGCAGGAGAACCGGCGCCAACCACTCCAGTGTCAAGAGCCCCTGAAAATGCGGAATTCTCCGCACTTTCGGGAGCGAGGTGGATGCTGGAGGGGTTGGCACCACTTCAGGCGGCGTGATCTTGCGCATGGAACTGCAGGCATGGTTCCGCGCATGCACAGACCGGCCAGCGTATTTTGGCGCATGCGCGGGTGGGTTCTCTTCTCCGCGTCGGTCATGGTGGAACCCTACAGAGGCCGGCGCGGAAGGAAGAAGTGACCCCATGGAACAGGCCCGCCCACGGATCGCTGGGCCCCGACCGCGGGCCAGGCCATGTGGGGGCCCCCCAGGGTCGGATCCCCTGCGCCCCCCCTGAGGACCACCCCAGCCAACTTACCTGTCAGGTCCCGCCAGTAAGTGAGCTGAGTGATTCACGCCGGCGGGACTGGCCAAAGATGGACGGCCTCTCGGCCCATCAGGGCCCGGAGAATTGCCGGGGGAGCAGCTGTCAACAGCCCCCAACCAGCGTGGCGTGAATCCCGTCCCCACCTGAAAAACGGGGCCGGAGAATACGGCTGCCGGAGTCGGGGCGGTGGGGCGGGATTCGCGTCGCCCCCCGGGGTTTCTCCGACCCGGCAGGGAGGTTGGAGAATCACAGAAATTATCATACTCTGTCCGAATTATTGTTTTTAAAGGTTTCCCTATCACTGAGGTTAAGCTGTCTGGCCTGTAGTTGTTGGGCCTTTCTTTGAACCTTTTTTTGAACAAGGGTGTAATATTTGCAATTCTTTAGTATTCTGGCACCATCCTAATTAGGATTAAAAAATTATGGCCACGGCATCCAAGCACACGGAAGGAGGCAAGAGTGGGAATTGTGACATAATTATATCTGTCATGTGATGGATTAGGTATGCTGGGTCTGCGAGGACTGCGTTTACCAGAGCAGTGAGAGAGACAGGCTACCAACACTTGTAGAAGTACAACTCTATGTTATTTAACTATGAGCTGTTAAACATACTTGCACTGTGGGTTGCACTATATTAAGTTGACTGGAGGCCTGAGGCTAACCTGACCAGACTATCCTGTTCGCACATGGTAGTTGTTCGTGTTGCTCTTCACGGGCTCTGGCTGTCTCAGAGGCTGCATCCCGAGAGAGCGGGAAAACTAGTGCCCTCTGGCTTTATAGTGGCCGTGTCCTATCTGGTGATTGGCTGCTGTGTTCTGTGTGTTGATTGGTCTTTCAGTGTGTCAGTCAGTGTCTGTCTATGCACCATCATATACTTGTGAATATATTATGACATCATGAGACTTTACCTTGAATGTACTTGAACTTTCTCTTCTTTAAAGGCGGCCATTGTTCAATAAGCTTTCCTTGCTAATCTTTGATTCTAATCTGATTCTAATTCTAATTTATCTGGGCCAGATCCATTCTTACCCCAGTGAAGTTGGCTTTTCCTCAGTTAATTATTCTTACCCTGGATTGTCCCATAGAGTTTAGCAAGAGGGTGGAAAAAAATCAGTATTAATAGGGAAATGATGTTGGGGAAATTGAAGGAATGGAAGGCCGATAAATCTCCAGGGCCTGATAATCTACATCCCAGAGCACTTAAGGACATGGCCCTAGAAATAGTGGATGCATTGATGGTCATCTTCCAAGATTCTATAGACTCTGGAACAGTTCCTACAGATTGGAGGGTAGTTAAAGTAACCCCACTATTTAAAAAGGGATGTAGAGAGAAAACAGGGAATTATAAACCAGTCAATCTGACATAGGTACTAGGTAGTGGGGAAAATTCCAGACTCCATTATAAAAGATTTAATAGCAGAGCACTTAGGAAATAATAGCAGGATCAGACAAAGTCAGCGTGGATTTACATGCTTGACAAATCTATTGGAATTTGTCGAGGATGTAACTAGTAGAGTTGACGAGGTGGAGCCAGTTGATATTGTTTACTTGGACTTTCAGAAGGCTTTTGACAAAGTTCCACATGAGAGATTAGCGTCTAAAGGTAAAGTGCATGGGATTGAGTGTAGTATATTGAGATGGATAGAAAACTGCTTTGCAGACAGGAAACAGAGTCGGAATAAATGGGTGTTTTTCCAAATAGCAGGCAGTGACTAGTGGGGTACCACCGGGATCAGCGCAGGGACTCCAACTATTCACAATATTTATTAATGATTTATATGAGGGAACTAAATGTAATATCTCCAATTTTTGCAGATAACACAAAGCCAGGTTGGAGGGTGAGCTGTGAGGAGGATGCAGAGATCTTTCAGTGTGAATTGGACGAGTTGAGTGAGTGGGCAAATACATGGCAGATTCAGTATAATGTTGGTAAATGGAAGGTTTAATAGCAAAAACAGGAAGGCAGATTATTATCTGAATGGCTAAAGACTGAGAGAAGAAATGTGCAACGAGACCTGGGTGTCCTTGTACACTAGTCACGGAAGGTAAGCATGCGGGTGCAGCAGGCAGTAAATAAGGCAAATGGTATGTTACAGGAGCAGGGATACCTTGCTGCAATTACACAGGGCCTAGGTGAGACGACACCTGGAACATTGTGTGCAGCTTTGGTTGCCTTACTGAGGAAGGATGTTCTTGCTCTAGCGGGAGTACAACAAAGGTTTATTAGACTGATTCCTGGGCTAACGGGACTGACGTAAGAGGAGAGATTGAGTTGGTTAGGATTATACTCTCTGGAGTTTAGAAGAGTGTGGGGGGATCCCATAGAAACCTATCAAATTTTAACAGGACTAGACAAGGTAGATGAAGGAAGGATGTTCCCGATAACGGGGAGTCCAGAACTAGGGTTTGCAGTCTAAGGATATGGGGTAGACCGTTTCGGACAGAGATGAGGAGAAATTTCTTCATTCAGAGAGTGGTGAGCCTGTGGAATTGATTCCCACAGAAAGTAATTGAGGCAAAGTATTTTGAAAAAAGAGTTAGATATCGCTTTGGGGCCTAAAGGGATCAAAGGATATGGAGGAAATATGAGGAAGGATGTTCTTGCTCGAGAGGGAGTACAACAACGGTTTATTGGACTGATTCCTGGGCTAACAGACTGATATAAGAGGAGAGATTGACTTGGTTCGGATTATTAAATTGGATGATCAGTCATGATCATAATGAATGGCAGAGAAAGCTTGAAGGGCCAAATTTGGATGTTGCTGAGGTCATTTAAGAGTCAATCACATTGTTGTGGATTTGGCATCACGTCTAGACCAGACCAGGTAAAGACGACAGATTTCCTTTCCGAAAAGACATTACTGGATCAGATGGGCTTTTGCGACAATTGACAATAATTTTATTCTAGATTATGGCCAGGATTCTCCGAAATCCCAGCCAGGTGTTGACGAGGGCATCAAAACCGGCATGAGCGACGCTGGCATCAACCAGCCTCCAGGCCCAGTTATTCTCCTGGTCCTCGGGGGCTAGAACAGCGCCGGAGTGCTGTACGGTGTTCCGGCGCCAAAAGCCAGCCCACCACGGCCGGCGCGGGTCCACACATATGTGCATCATGGCCGTTTCCACGCCAGCCTGTGTGCAACATGGCAGAGCCCTTCAGGGCCCAGCGCGGAGGTTCATAGGCCCCCCCCGGAATTAGTGCGCCTGCCGATCGGTTGCCCCCGATCGCGGGCCTGGCCATCATGGAGGCCTCCCCGGAGTCGGCTCCCCCTGGCCCCGCACCAGGATGGCCCCCGCAGCCAGAACACCGAGATCTCGCTGGGTAGAACCATATGTCAACGTCGCCGGCGGGACTCGGCAGAACTGGTACACATCCCCTACGAGCACCTACGGATGACAGACTGCTCTTTACAAATCGAAAGAGCTTCCACTTGATAAACGTGCAGCTTGTGTGTGACCATGAGCTGCACATCATGTACGTCTGTGCCTGTTACCCAGGCAGTGTGCACACATCTTCATTGTGACACAGTCACTGCGTGGGTCTCACCTCCACAATCCAAAGATATGCAGGGTAGGTGGATTGGCCAAGCTAAATTGCCCCTTAATTCAAAAAAAGGAATTGGGTAGTCTAAATTTATTTTTAAAAATCCATCCTGGCACACGCAACGGTTCCTGACCTCTTCGGGTTCACCCTCGGGTAAGGGGTTGGCTCCTGGGCGAAAGGGGTTATCCACTGCGGCCGTGGCTGATGACACCTATCCGGAGGCAACAGACCGATGGCGAGACCCGGTACAATGGCACCCATGCAGCGGGCAAGGGTGTGATCAAGCGATGCTTCGGCAACCTGAAAATGCCCTTCAGGTGCTCTGGAGGGGCCCCCCAGCATAGCGCTGGGAGGTTCTCTCACATTGTGGTGGCCTGCTGGGTCCTTTAAAACACCATGCAGCAGAGGGGCTGGAGGAGGAGGATGAACGTCAGTCCTCGACTGCCAAGGAGGATGTTGGGGAGAGCGAGGATCGGCAGGGCATGGGGTCCAGGGAGGCACGGGAGGCCGCACAATGTGTGCCCCAGGGCTGCCGCACACAGGACGCTCTAATCGCATCCAGGTTCACTGACTAGGGTGACTAGCAAGGGGCACAGACATCCCATCTGAAGCCGGCCACCCTCCCTGTTTGGAATCCCCTCGGTAAGCCCTACTTACCTTACTACTGTATGCAGGCCCTTGGTTGGCAGTAACACCTGGTCTGGTCCATGGGATGGAGGATGATAACAATCCGCTCTGGGATGAGCTCCAATTGACAATGTCTGATGACTGCCCACGGTAGCACTTTGCACCATCCGTCTGGGTGATCCCTCCATGCGAGCTGGTCAATCCATTACATGGTCCCATCGAATCCCTGAGGTGGCCGAGGTGGGAACGGTGGCGGGCGGAGCGGGGGGGTAGGGGGGTGGGACAACGGTGCAGAGAGCGCAGGCTCAAGTGCGGTCCCTGAGCCAAGCCCATACGCAACATCCGCCCATTCCACACATTTCACCCCCACCCCCGCCATCCCCTGCACCCTCTCTGTGGCCAGCCCTGAGCAGCCCAGCCCTCACACCCATCTGAATAGTACACCGAGGCAGGTGGTAACATTGTGCACAGGTTCTTAATGTGAACAAATATATACAAGTTTGTGCCCCAGCCCCTAATGCTAGATGTCCTGCACCCATGGCAACTTAATTGTTGTCTACTTTTCTGGCCTTACGGAACCCAGCGTTACGTCTAGTTGGATCCCAGGCAGTACATCAGGAGTGGAGGTGGCCTGCTGTGATTCACGCCCTGTGACCGTGGTCCCCTTTGGCGGCCGTCTTCTGGAGCAACCGGGCCTGGCTGCTGCTAAGCGTCTCTGGTGACCTGGTGCTGCCCGGTTCTGCCTGCTGCTCATGTATGCGCCAGAGGCCCGTTATCATCTCAACTAGGGTCTGCATGCTCGCAGGCATGAAACACAGGGAGTGGACCACCTCCGTCTGGGTCTGCGCCACATCACGCCTGTGACTGTGCCACCACCTTCTGGGTCTGTGCTACTTCAGTCAGTGACTGCGCCATCCCCCTCTGGGATTGGGCCACTTCGCTCTGTGTCTGTGCCACATTGACCAGCGCCTGGGCAATACCGCTGACACTCAGCCATGGCCCGGTGTCACTGGGCCACACTCTGAAGAACCGCTGCAATGTCCATGTGACTCTGGTACATGAGTGCCTGTGATAGGGCAGCCCTGTCCTGGGCCTCGGCCAACCCACCACAGATTGACACAGACCTTGGGCATTCTGACCCACAACCGAAGGCTTCACCCCCAAGGCATTCACTCTGGACGCCACCCGTGCGGTGTTGGCCTGGGTGGCACGCATGGTCGGCACCACCTCCTGCTCCTGCACAAGGTTGGACTTCTCCAATTGCAGCTGCAGGTACTGGATGCTCACCGACAACCCTCTTGTAGTCCCTGGCTCTGCAACTGCATCTCGACATTTGATGGGACTGTCCATTCCAGAAGCCCAAAATATGTCTGGACAGCACCTAGTCCCTGGGGTGGGCCCACCTTCTGACCATCCGCAACCTCGGATGTTCCTACATCCACCTGCCGCACCAGATCGTGCCTCAGGAGTCTCTTCACTAATGTGTCCAACCGAGGTGAGTATGTCTGGGATAGTGGAGGGTGTTGGTGACAGCTGTGATGGGAAATCTGTGTCTTCCCCAGACTCGAGCTCCGGGGTGTCACGGGATGCGGGTCAATGGCTCCCGTCCGTGTCTGTGTCATCATCATCGCTGGTCAACACTTGGGCTTGTGGTTGGGGTCGGGGGACACCAGAAAGGCCCGCCTCATCACCAGCAGCTCCAGCAGCAAGACAGATGGCACGGTGGCACAGTGGTTAGCACTGCTGCCTCACAGCACCAGGGAACCGGACTTAATTCCGACTTCAGGTGACTGTTGTTATGTTCGGTGCTGTGGCCGTGGTAAAGATGCACTCAGAACCTCTAGTTCTTTGACTAGTAAGATAGTTTATTCACAAAATGAACACATGGAAAGATAACTAACAAACTAATACAAACAGTAACAAATAATTGAATTCTCCTGCAACTACTTCTAATGCGATGGCCCTCTAATACAGCTTCCTACCAACTGCCCGATCTGTGGAGTCACATCATGGATCACCGTCCCCACCTGCTGGTCGGAGGTAGTACATCCAACCGCATACATTGCTATGCATATGCATATCACAATTGTCTGAGTGAAGTTTGTACATTCTGCCCATGTCTGCTTGTGTTTCCTCTGGATGCTCCATTTTCCTCCCACAGTCCAAAAGATGTGCAGGTTAGGTGGATTGGCCATACTAAATTGCCCCTGAGGCTGGGGTTACAGGAATAGGGTGGGGGATTAGGCCTAGGAGGATCGCCTTTTGAAGGGTAGGTGCAGACTCGATGGACTGAAAGGCACTGTTGGGATTCTATAAAGACATAAGGCAAGACTTGATTGTATCAAGGCTTGGGGGTCGTAGGGTTGGTTAGGGGACAGGAGGTGTGTGGGGAAGGGGTTAATGGTGGTGGAGTGGGGGTGAAGGCGTGGTGGTGGGTGTTGGGGTGGGGGGGTAGTCACACGTGCCATGAGGAACCACAATTCAGTGGGGTCTCATTTCCTTATCTGATGCTAACCTCAGTCCCAGCGACTGCCCTTTCTTTGGGCCTTCCAACCGCATCCAATGTCCTTTGTTCTGATGTAGAGAGAGGCCACAGGTCCAGCAGTCCCTCCCCAGTCTTCTCCCTTTCTGGGTGGTTTTGTCCTGGAGGCGGAGGGGGGGGGGGGGGGGGGGGACAGAAAATGCGCAGGGTTAGACAGTCCGACGCATGCAGCTCAGGGGGCGGATAGCTGGTGGCTTCAGTGGTCAGGGCACCCAGCCATGGCAGCTGGTATGGATGCTGGCATGTGGTGCAGGGTAGGGGTTTGGCCACCCTCCGGGTGATGAGGGGATGGGGTTATGGTTGTGTGAAACGGGAGTTGAAGAGCACAGTGCTGGCCACCCTAAGAAGGCCCTGCAGTTTTTTACAACACTGCTGGCCGGTCTTCGCGATGATGCCTCTGCCACCTGCATCCAGTCCTGGTGAATGGCAGTGGCTGGCAGCCTCCTTGCCACCCCGGGGTACAGGGTCACCGACCTCTCCTCCGCGGCGTCCAGCAGGTTCTCCATTTCAGCATCTGTAAACCTTGGTGCCACTTTCCTTTCTGCCATTTTGTTGTCTGGTTTGGTGTGTGTGTGGCGAGTGCTGTGTATATATGCGGCTGCAGCTTGTCAGCCTCCTGAGTGTCTATCCGGAGAATCAGTTGTCCATTATTCACTGCTGCTGGCACAATCATTTGCATTTAAATGTATTTCAGGGCAAGCTTGCGTAAATTCTCAATCAGACATTATGCTATCCTTTCTTACTGATGCTTTCTGAGATCATCAGAGGTCATCTGTTCCTGGGGATATGCTCTTCTACACGAGGGAAAATCCTGCAGAGCTGCTCCTAAGCAGAAGTGATACTTTTCAGGCGAATAACCTTAAAATACTGAAAAACGGCTCCTGGCTTCACAAATTTCCATTTTCTTCTGTTCACAAAAATCGGCAATGTTGAATGTTTCCGAGAATGGTTATGAGATGGGATTAGAGACACGTCCAGACATGTTTTTATCTTTCGCTGACAAGGCCAACATCATTTGTTCATCACTGTTTGCCCTTGAAAAGATGAGGGTGAGCCATCTTCTTGCAAGACTGTACGTACACCAACAGTGCTTTTTTGTTGGAGCAGTTTTGTGCAGTAAGTATCTCGGCCATCTTAAATGGCAGTTATGAGTCAACGACATTACTGTGGGCCTGGAGTCACCTGTAATTCAGACCAGGTAAAGATGGTGGATTTTCCTCACTGAAGGACAATAGTGATCCAAATGGTTTTTTTTAACATCACTCTGATAGTTTCATGGTCACCATTACTGAGACCAGCATTTTTAAAAACAAAACGCAGTTTTTAAAAAAATAATTATTTGAATGTAATTGCCACCAATTGTCATGGTTGGATTTGCATCTTTGTCCCAGAGCATTAGTCAAGGCCTTGGGATTACTATGGTAATAACATTACAACTAAACTACCATCCCCTTAACATATTTCAACTTATTACACTCCTGTACTAACTAAATAGTTAATTATTTTACAATTTGGGAAGGAGAGCCTCTGCAGTTCTTAAAAGATTAAACCACTTTTTACATTGTAACTTATAGCTTTTCATCGAGCCATTACTGTCAAAGCTGAGAACACATTTCTCTATTTAATGCTATTAGCATTTCACTTTCAGTAAGATAATATTTTTCATCACAAGCAGTACGTGTTATGATTGATTTTGGTGCAAAGGCTTAACAGTCGATATTGCTATTTGCTGTGCTAATAGGTTATGGGTAATGCAGTATATTCAGGTCACAATGTAGAAACAATTGCCTTGGGAGTTACGTGATCAACAATTTTGGTCAGCAAGGGTCCAGTAGAATCTATCATAACCAGCAGGAATTTGGTTCCACTGGGTCCTTGCTGATACTGGGATTTCCTCGTGGTCCTTCTGAGGGCTGAACCTGCCGCTGCTCCTCACTAGACCAATCCCACTTCTCTATCCATTGAGGACCCTGTCAAGACTGGAGGACAGATCTGCTGAGAGAGGGAGAGAACAAGAGTAAAGGAAAATTGATGAGTACAAATGAGTTTCCCAAAAGAGGTCCGTAAAAATGTTGGCTCACCAGCTGGGAAACAACTAATGTTTATTTACAACGTACTGCAGTATCTTACAGAGTCTTACAGCTTTGTGGCTGCCAGTCAGTGTCCAGAATCGAACTGAGGCAAAAGCCCAAACTTGCTAGGTAAACCGCCGCCATGGGAGTTTTTCTGGGTCATGTAATCATATCGGCCAATCATCCCTTAAAGAGACCGGACACCAGAAGGTTACTCCAGAATGGCAAAGCAAGGATGGGATATTTGAAAACCTAATATGGATCATCCCATTTATTTATCTATATTCAGTTGAGGGATGTGGGCGCCACTGACTAGACCAGCATTTATTATCCATCTCTAGTTGGTCTTGGGGAGGTGGTGGTGAGCTACTTTCTTGAATCACTGCAGTCCATGTGGTGTAGGTACACCCGCAGTGCTGTTAGGGAGGGAGTTCCAGGATTTTGACCCAGCGACAGTGAACGAACGGTGATACGTTTCCAAGTCAGGGTGATGAGTGACTTGGAGGAGAACTTTCAGTGGTTGTGTTTGTAGGTTCCTGCTGCTCTTGTCATTCTAGATGGTAGCAGGACAAGAGGCCAAATCCACACTCAAAGTTTGGGGGAGGCCTGAGGAACCCACTGTTACTGTGTACAAGTGTCACATTTTTCACATACAGGGGACAACTGGGCAGTGGAAGTGTATTGGTTGAGTGGCACTCACTGGCCCATGCTAATTTAGGTACCTCTTGATAATCCCATTAATTTCAGCGGGACTAAAATGGCAGAGCACTAGGACCCACAATCCCAGTGTATCCCTTGAGATCAAGGCATGTGGATTTTTGGGACCAATGACTTACATGTGCAGCCTTCTGATAATGTTTTGTTTTTCTGATACCACAGACACAGTAAGGACTTTTACATTTGCCTCTGTGTACAAAAGAAACAGGCCCCAACCACAGTTCAGAGGGTATATATTTTGCTCATATTCACTTCTGGGGGATTCACTAATCCCGTGGCAGAGTGTCCACGCCATCGTAAATGCGCCGTGGCCTCCTTCGACACGCGGCCCCAACGCAACATGGTGCAGGGCTACAGGGGCCAGCGCATAGGAAAGGAGGCCCCCTGCCCGCCAATCGGTGGGCCCTGATCGCGGACCAGGCCACATCAGAGGCCTCCTCCGGGGTCGGAACCCCCCTCCCCCGCCACAGGCTGCCCCAGGACCCTTCAACGGCAAGGTCCCACCGGCTCAGAGCAGGTTAGAATGGCGACGATGGGACTCGGTTCTTTTCTTGCGGCCGCTCAGCCCATCCGGGCCAGTGAATCGCGGGGACGGGGGCCGCGTAGAGTGGCCCGCAACCGGCGCTGCGACAAACACGCCGGCGCCAATGGCGCCAATTTTCTACTCTGCGGAGAATTGCATGCCGGCGTCAGGGCTGCGTGGCCCGGTCGCGGGGATTCTCCGGCCCATCAGGATTGGACAGCATTTCACAGACCCGCCCGCCACCGCCCATCTGTATGGAGTCTGCACATTCTCCCCGTGTCTACGTGGGTTTCCTCCGGGTGCTCCAGTTTCCTCCCACAGTCCAAAGACATGCAGGTTAGGTGGTTTGGCCATGCTAAATTGCCCTGAGTGTCCAAAAAGGTTAGAAGAGGTTGTTGGGTTCTGGGTTAGGGTGGAAGTGAGGGCTTAAGTGGGTCGGTGCAGACTTGATGCGTCAATGGCCTCCTTCTGCACTGTATGTTCTATGTTCTATGTTTAATGGTCCCATCAAACGTTATGGACACTTGGCTGGGCTGCCAAATCTCCCTGGGCAGGTCCCAGCTGAAGTCAGCAGTACTGTGACAAACCTAGCACATCCATTTTACCCATATGTACAGGCCATATGGATTACAAACTATAGAATATATTCTTAATATTCAGTTGAATGTGATTTGCATGAAATATCTAGCTGTGGGTGACAGGGAGAGGCTTCCTATTACCTACACAGCCCCCAGAATATCTCTGATTAAATTTTAATTAGTTATCGTGGGGCTAATTAGAATCTCTAGCTCCAGTACTCATTGGTATTGTAAATATTCCAAGAATATGAATGTATTTCAACTTATTATCCCTAATTGCTGGTAACAGTGGCTTATGGCATTTGGCAAGCCAGGAAAGGAATTGAAACAAGAGTCAAGTACCTGTGACATTAGCATTATTAGTAATATTCTGTTAACGTCAAGAGTGTCAGTGAGTTGTGGGAAAAGATAATTAGTTATATCGCTTCAGGGACTGTAACTGTCCTTAATTTTTATAAATATTTTCAAACTGGACGACAAAATCCATTGGACATGCAAGCACTTTCACAAAAGTGAATTTCAGATCATCCCGCACCTCGGCTGACTGTATTCTGACTCACATCGGGGTGAAGGGATGGTTTGTGCTTAGCCCATCTGGAAGAAAAGTTGTCATTAAGCCGACATGCTCCATGCCTACCCACTCCATGGCCATACAACATTGCAGAGTGGCTAAACAAGGGCCAAGTTCAACTTCTGTCACTCACTGGGGATGAAGTCGCACCCTCTGGAGCTCCATCAGCCCCATTTGTGCCAAGAGCATGCCAGTGACCATTGCTCAGACTACAAGTGAAGAAGGAGGAAGGTCCTTGGATCCCTGGTAGTTAAGGGAGGGGAACAGGGAGGGGGAGGTGGGAGAAGTTGTGTTTCAGGTTTCAGGTGAGTAGAAAGGAAGGGAGGAGTTTATCTTTGTGGAGGATGGGAGGCACCCCCGATCGACAAATGATAGTCCCCAAAGATCCCCTTTCTTTTGACCCTTGGAAGAACCTGGTAAAAAAAAATCATCTTATGGCACGATTACATAATCTCAGGGTCAATTGTTGCTGTGGGAAATAGTGCGAAGGAAAGCATTGGATTATAGGACAATATAGACAAGCTGGTCAGAGGGGCAGATGAGTGGCAAATGGAATTTAACCGTGAAAAATGTGAGATAACGCATTTTGGTAAGACTGACAAGACGAGGGAATACATAATAAACAGCAGGATGCTAGGAGAATCAGAGGGAGCTTGGGACCCAGGTCCCAAGATCTCTGAAGACAGCAGTACAGATAGATAAGGTGGTTAAGAAGGCATATGGGATACTTGGATACTTGCCTTTATTATCTGAGGCATAGAATATAAGAACAGGAAGGTTATGATGGAGCTGTATAAAACACTGGTTAGGCCATGCTGGAGTGCTGGTTGCTGTATTAGAGGAAGGATGTGATTGTACTAGAAAGGGTGCAGAGGCAATTCACCAGGATGTTGCCTGGGCTGGAGTATTTCAGCTATGGAGAGATAATGGATTGGCTGTGGCTGTTTCCTTAGAGTAGGGAAGTCTGAGGGAGGATCTGATCGAGGTGTAAAACATTATAAGTGACAGACAGAATAGATAGGGAGAAACCTTTCTCCTTAGTAGATGTGTCAATAACCAGGGGCATAGATTTATGCTAAGGGGCAAGAGAATTAGAGGGGATTTGAGGAAACGGTCACTCAGAGACTGGTGAGAATCTGGAACTCACTGCCACAAAGGGTGGTAGAGGCGAGAATCCCGACAACATTTAAGAAGCATTTCGATGAGTACTTGAAACGCCATTCCAAGGTTATGGGTCAAGTGCTGGATAATGTGATTTGAATAGATAAGTGCTTGGTGGCTGGCACAGCCACTAATGGGTCGAAGGGCCTCTTTCTGTGCTGTTAAACTCTATGATTCTATAACTTTATGACACAATTAGTTTGCCAACAAGCCGAAGTGACACTTGGGGTGCGATATAACGGAAAAGGTTCTAAGTGTCATTTCGGGTGTGACTGTAGGTGTTTCCTGATGGCTGCACCAGGAGATCAAGGCCCATATTTAATGGCACTTTGTGCTGAAAATGAACTCCTTGAGCGTCCCGCCATTACTGGCTGTTTCACCATCTGATTAGCTGGACTTGCACTCCAGCGTCTCGCTGCTAACAAGAGAAGTTATTTTTAAACGCTCCCTCACCACTCACTCCCAGTCAACACACAAGCATGGCAGCGCACAGACCTGCTCCTCGATTTGGGGATAGCAATCTGGCTAGGCTTCTGGACACAGTGGATGCGAGACGGGACATCCTGTTTCCCCGAGGGGGTCGGAGGACCAGCAGCAATGTCACCAATGATGACTGGGATACAGTGTCAGTGGCTATCAGTGTGGGCAGCATGACCAGGAGGACTGCCGTACAATTCAGGAGAAGATCAACGACCTTCAGCGAGCTTCGCGGGTAAGTTACCACCTCTCTCCTTGCATCGGTTCTGCTTGCCGCCCCTCAAATTCAAAGCCCCCCCTGCCACAAATCACTGGATGACATCTCGCATCCTCCCCACATCTGGCCTTCATGCTTGTTCCTCAGTACCCCCTGGCACCCAACAGCACAACCTCTTCATTTTAAATTGCAGTGCCCACACATGCCACCTGCCATAAACCCCACGATCCATAAAGCGTGTGGCTTACAATGCCCCCTCTTTTTCCCTGCAGGATATGTTGGCCTATAATAGGTGTGAAAGGGCCAAGGTGGTAGGCGGAGTACCAGAGATCAGAGTCCTCACCCAACGGGCAATGAGCCCTGGAGATTGCGGGGTTGACCGGGGACCGACAGTGAGATTGGCCTAGTG
Source organism: Scyliorhinus canicula (assembly GCF_902713615.1). Lineage (NCBI taxonomy): Eukaryota > Metazoa > Chordata > Chondrichthyes > Carcharhiniformes > Scyliorhinidae > Scyliorhinus > Scyliorhinus canicula. Next base: position 147,318,125 of record NC_052148.1, read on the forward strand.
AGGATCCATTGCCACTTCACCCAGATGACCCGTCTCAATTGAGTAATTCATATCAGACAAAAGTTTCCTTCCCTCTCACTGTCCACATGTCCATTCTCTTGCAGGATTACCATCTGGTAAGGCCAGGCCATCCAAAGACGTCCACACCCCTGACACCAAAGAGAATACCTCAGCAGAGAGCTCTGAGGAGACCACCATCGAGGCGTCACACCTATCATCCCCACCTTCCACTCGTCTCGGTGAGTACATTAGGTGGAGGCAAGAACATCCAAGGGAGGCAGCGGTCGAAGGCTGCTGGGTCCATGGACTCAGCTGAGTCCCAGTTAGATGCAGAGCCACTGGACAAAGCTATCCCATTGCAGATACAGATGCTAGGGCATGGCCCTGAGATTCAGGAGGGGATGTTCGTGACACTCCGGCGGGTGCATAGCCAAATGGAGGAGTTCCAAAGGCTATGGGCACAGAAGCTGATGCCAGCAATGCACGATACCGAGGCCAACACTGCCAGGGTGGTGACCGCAGTCAAATGTCTGGAGCATGAGGTCAGCAGATCTACTGCAATGCACCACCAGAGTGGTCCATGCATAGGAACCGCATTTTCAGCAGATGGTGGTGTATCTTGCTGCCTGAGCATCTTGGTGGGCTTGGTCCAGCTTAAAGTTGAGACAGTCAGCTTCCCGGGCATACAGGGCATCCATGACCTGTTAGATGCACTTGTGGGCTGTAGCTTGGGAAATGCCGCACAAGTTCCCACTCGAACCGTGGAAATAATTGTTGGCATAAATGTTCAGGACTGTGGTGACCTTCATGGCCACCGGGAGTGGGTGTCCTCCTCCTCTACGGCGTGCGAAGTCCTCGAGAGAGTGGAGCCGCACTGTCTCTTTGCTGAGACAGTGTCTCCTGCGGCACATGCTGTCCGTCATCTCCTCAAAAGATCAACGATGTCTCGACACGTTGAGCTCTTGCCGGTATCCCCCTCTGGGTTCCTCCTTGGCCTGATTGGCAGCCGGGTCTTCAGGGTGCACGCGGGCCCTGGACAAGGGGTGCTGCCTCCAGCCTGCATCGACACTGCTGCCTTCTCCGGTGTCTGGCCACCTCAGCTGTCACCAGCACTGTGACAGCATCCTCTGCAGGATCGACAATACCAGCAACTCTGCTCTCTCTGCAGAATCGGAGAAGGAGACAAACCGACAATCAGTTTGAGCTTCCAACCTGGGACCCTCAATTCCCCCAAGCCTCCCCCACCTTATGTGTCCCGCATTCTCTCCGGGTGCCATCCAGTGAACCAGTTGTGCGAGAAAATCTCGCTCTGCACACTCACCCCCGGACACAGAAAGAGACCCTACACCCCATCACCAGATCGATGTCAGGAACATTAGAAGTCTTACAACACCAGGTTAAAGTCCAACAGGTTTGTTTCAAACACGAGCTTTCGGAGCACGGCTCCTTCTTCAGGTGAATGGAAAGGCTTGTTCCAGAAATGTTTATATAGACACAGTCAGAGATGCCCCGGAATGCGAGCACCTGCAGGCAATCAAATCATCAAAGATGCAGAGAGAGAGGTAACTCCAGGTTAAAGAGGTGTGAATTGTCCCAAGCCAGTTCAGTCGGTAGGCCTCTGCAAGTCCAGGCTTGTTGGTGGGGGCCGAATGTAATGCGACATGAATCCCAGATCCCGGTTGAGTCCGCATTCATGCGTGCGGAACTTAGCTATAAGTTTTTGCTCAGCAATTTTGCGTTGTCGCGTCTCCTGAAGGCCTCCTTGTAGAATGCTGACCCGGAGATCAGAGGCTGAATGTCCTTGACTGCTGAAGTGTTCCCCAACTGGAAGGGAACAGTCCTGCCTGTTGATAGTCGCACGATGCCCGTTTATTCGTTGTATAAACGAATAAACGGGCATCGTGCGACTATCAACAGGCAGGACTGTTCCCTTCCAGTTGGGGAACACTTCAGCAGTCAAGGACATTCAGCCTCTGATCTCCGGGTCAGCATTCTACAAGGAGGCCTTCAGGAGACGCGACAACGCAAAATTGCTGAGCAAAAACTTATAGCTAAGTTCCGCACGCATGAATGCGGACTCAACCGGGATCTGGGATTCATGTCGCATTACATTCGGCCCCCACCAACAAGCCTGGACTTGCAGAGGCCTACCGACTGAACTGGCTTGGGACAATTCACACCTCTTTAACCTGGAGTTACCTCTCTCTCGGCATCTTTGATGATTTGATTGCCTGCAGGTGCTCGCATTCCGGGGCATCTCTGACTGTGTCTATATAAACATTTCTGGAACAAGCCTTTCCATTCACCTGAAGAAGGAGCCGTGCTCCGAAAGCTCGTGTTTGAAACAAACCTGTTGGACTTTAACCTGGTGTTGTAAGACTTCTTACTGTGCTCACCCCAGTCCAACGCCGGCATCTCCACATCAGGAACATTAGAGAGACTGTGCACAGGTACTCTCACCTGATCAGAAAAACACTTTGGTCACGAGGATATCCCCAGTGCTGAAGCCCAGCACTTGAGTGTTTGATTGTTGGCTGCTGCCTCTATGGTGCTGATGCTTTTAGAGTTCAGGCTTCAATGTTTGATTGAAATGTGATGCAATAATCATCGTCTGAGACAAGGCGTGTCCGGCAAGATACCGGCAAGAGCTCAACGTGTATCCGTGAGAATCCACTTGAGAATATTTTGTTTATTAAACAGTCAACAGTAACAAAGATTTGATAATCAACAATGTAATATTCCACATATCACATGAATCATTAAAGAACAAGGAAACATCACTGTTCCATATTGGCACCAATACAAAGCTATCAGCTCATTTTCACAAATATAACAAACACACGGTTTCACCCCTCGCTGGTTCCTCAACAGAAGCGGATGATAATCCTGCAAATGTGTGATCATGTCCAGAACTTTGTCATAGAAATGATTTCTCCATCAATGTTTCACTTGTTCTACGTATTAGGCCCAATCTCATCGGAACCAAATCCTGGCATCCACCTATTCCACCAGTGCTCAAGGTGCAGTTGAACATCCTTGACTTCCAGCGTGTTTAACCCACGGTGATGTGCCAGTTATATGCAGCACTCACCACTCCAGCAACAAAAACATCAGCAATCTGCGAAAGCATTTCTTCAACAGCATCATCAGGCTGCTCATTTGGATCAATGTCGTGCACCAGGTCCTGAAGCACCTTCTTGCTTCAAAGCAGATTGCCTTTTGGTCTCATAAGTCCCCTTGAGCCTGGTATTCCAGGATGCAGGTATCTTAGGGCGACCTGATCGAAGTTTACAAAATTCTGAGTGGCATGGACAGAGTGGATAGTCAGACGCTTTTTCCCAGTGTGAAAAAATCAATTACTAGGGGACATAGATTTAAGGTGTGAAGGAGTTTAGAGGAGATGTGTGAGGCAAGGTTTTTACACAGAGGGTGGTGAGTGCCTGGAACTCGCTGCTATGGGGAGATGGAGGAAGCAGGTACAATAGTGACATTTAAGAGGCATCTTGACAAATACATGAATAGGATGGGAATAGAGGGATATGGACCCCGGAAGTACAGAAGGTTTTAGTTTAGACAGGCATCATGATCAGCGCAGGCTTGGAGGACCGAAAGCGCTGTCCCTGTGCTGTACTGTTCTTTGTTCTTTGATGCCCATGTGATTTAATGCTGGGGAGTCGATTAATTCCTGGGAGGCCATTACATTCAACTTCAATCTCGCTAATGAGTTGTAAATTAGTGCTAATTGTGGTTAATGCTATGCTCGCCATATTTGGGCGAGATCCAGAACTCGACATCGGGACTGGGCCTGTTAAGTGTGTTTAATTTAATGCCTGGAAGGATAAAACCTATAGTTAGATTCATTCTTGAAAAAGATGTTGTGTGTGTGAGGGATTGGTTTCAATTCCAACTGTGATTCTATTGTGCTGAGAGAGGGCTACGGTATGAAGTTTAAATAAATCAGTAGTGGTTGCTTCGCAACTGGGCCTTGTAAAGTAGAGAAGCTTTTCAGTTTTAGCTAAGCTAATTTTGATTGCAGTTGGAGATAGGTGTTGAGAGAGAAGGCAGCTGTCACAGCTTTGCCGGAAGCTGGGAAAGCCAAGGGTGGGAGTGCACTGCCCGAGGGACCAGGGAATCCCGCCGCCGGCGAATTCTGCCCCCCCCCCCCCCCCCCCCCCCCCCGACACCCCTCCCCCGAGATCACACTTAAAGAGATTAAAGTCATTGTGCTCATTTAAATATTCACAACTGGAGCTTGCCAAGCGTGGGGAAGATCCAGATCACGGCAGACGGAGCGAGTCGGGTGACTCGTGATTGGTCCAGATTTGGGGCTCTCGCGTGAATCACCTATTGCACCCAGCTCCATGCCGGGCGCTGAATCGTGCCCCATATCTAGATATGACAGAGAACCTGTTCTGAAGGTGGCTGTGGCTAAATTGTGAGATGGTGACAGGCATATGTTGCATTGTCCACAGCAACTCAATCCACAATCTATTGACCAACTACCCCCCCCCCCCCCCCCTCACTTCCATGCCCTGCCAGTGGCTGTGAAGGTAACCATCACTTTCAACTTCTGTACCTCAGGGTTTTTTCCAGGGATCATTTCATAGAATCTACAGTGCAGAAGGAGTCCATTCGGCCCATCGAGTCTGCAAGGGCTCTTGGAAAGAGTACCCTACCCAAGGTCAACACCTCCACCCTATCCCCATAACCCAGTAACTCCACCCAACACTAAGGGCAATTTTGGACACTAAGGGCAATTTATCATGGCCAATCCACCTAGCCTGCACATCTTTGGACTGTGGGAGGACACCGGAGCACCCGGCGGAAACCCACGCACACACGGGGAGGATGTGCAGACTCCGCACAGACAGTGACCCAAGCTGGAATCAAACCTAGGACCCTGGAGCTGCGAAGCCATCATCAGGAGGCCCGCCTGGTATATCCCAGTCAACTGCACACAGCTACATTAAGACTCTAAATAATGTCCTGTTTGCTTGTGGAGGGAAAGTACATGAGTTTCCCTATGGATTTGGCATCTCAGGCGCAGAACAGCACGACCTTTGGCCAATTCCCTCAGGTGCAGGGTGTTAATTATTGCACCCATGCTGTCATAAAGGCCCCATCTCAACAAGCGGTGGCTCTATTAAGCTGAGATCCTTCCAACCAATCAATGTCCAAGTGGTTTCTGATCACCACATGGTCTTTCTTCATGTGTGTGCAAGATTGGTTGGCAGCTGCCATGTACTCCTTCATACCAAGGAGTTCCCAGTTACCTCTGATATTTCATCACCAGTGTAGACTTGTGATTTGCTTCTAGGGGATAATGGAACATGGATAATGACCCCCTTCAGGAGATCACAAATGGAGGAAACACTCAACTACAGCAGCAGTCATGTCATCACCAGGAGCACTATCGAGCAGGCTATTGATCTTTCAAGCAAATTTCAAATTCCCCGACTGATCAGGTGGAGCTCTGCAACATACCCCAGCAAGGGTATCAAGCGTACTAATGACATTCTACACATCGCCGAGCAGAGGAACATAAAAATTGGTCGGAAGGCCCCCAAATGGCCCAATTTTCATTCTGGGTGTGGAGAACGGGTGAGGGATAGACTCAGGCCCACCAACCCCAGAAGCGGACTGGGTGCCAGCTCTGCTTGTCGAACAGTCTCAGCTGCAGTATAAAGTACCTGATACAGTAGCAATTCCTGTTCTCAGGCAGGAAGCTAATGAATGGTGTGCTGTTGGATTGTAGGAGGTGATATATATCACAAGTTGCTGCACTCCAGCGAGGTGAGTTGTTTGGCAGAAGCACACAGAGATCCCTGTGATAGATGGCAGCAGATTGCTGCACCTGTTTGAACCCACCTAGCACATATCCCTACTCTAGTTTTGACAAGACATATGACCAAGGGTCTCATGTAAGTAGTTATGGGGGTGAAATGTGAATGGCTATTGAGATCCACCATCACACTGAGACTTTTTGTGCCTGGCGACACAATAGAATGAGTTACATCACTCTGTATGTTGTATTTGTAGAACACGAGGACCCACAATGGCAGAACGATGGTCCAGGCTCGGGGTGGGTCTGCCAGGCTAGAGGTGATTCCTTGTCAGATGGTTGAACTTCATGAAAATTTAGTTACGATTTAAAGCTGATCACTGATTTTTTAAATATTTTTTTTTTTATTGCTGTGCAGACAGAAAAATGAAATTTTCTTTTGATTGAATATATTAAATACTTCATACTCTTCCTGTCAGTCATTAAAACACAAGTCAGCAAGCACTGAAATTACTTCATTTACAATGTCATTTATGACATTTGTTATAAATAATCCTTTCTTTGTGATGACACAGTACTGCTTAATTGTACCCTTGTCTCGAACAATTATTGTGGTAAATTTAGGAGGCATGCTTATTCAGACGAGACCACATACAGAGTCATTTGCTGCCTCAGGATTATGCCACCTTCAGCTTCCTCACTGATGATGTGCACTCGTGAATCCCCAGGTGAGTAGATAAATCGTTGTCTAAGTAGGAGACATCTCATCTCGGACTGTGGAACTATACTTACACCCCTATCTTGAGAATCATTATCTGCTACAATTATACAGCTTAAAGCTTTTCTTTCAAAGCTGTGTGGAAAAAATGTGGTCACCTTTTTCCTTTGATGACACATGCACACGTTCAAAATAAATCTGGAAAGATTCTTCATTATTGTCTCTGTTACAGACTTTGAAATTCCAAGAATAAATTCCCAGGGAGCTAAAGAATGCCCCACCGGATGCTGTTGTACATTCCCTTATTGTACTGCAATCCTTAGCAAGTGATTCATTTTACAATATACATTCAAATGTTTTCAATCATTTCCCCTTATTCTTGTAGCCCTACCACGGGTTTTTGCATCTCTGTTGCCTTCCTCAGATTGAACAATATAAGCAGTCGTCTATGCTGCTCAGTATTAGTTTCTCGCAGCAAAGTAGAAAGTCCAAATTATTTTTGTTTTCTTGAGATGAAAGGTATACACCTCAGATAGTTGAGAAAACTCACCTATTAAAGTTAGCCAGGTCAAAAACTCACTGGATTTGGAAATCAAAGCAGAGTACTTTAGCACTCGATCACTTGACTACCACCCCATTCCCGGGGTCACCCTGACTTCATCGCCCATCCCTGGTCATGTCCCGTCAACCAACGCTACACACACCCCCCTCCTAGGCCCTGGCAGATGCCCTCCCAGTCAGCCATGCCAGCGGCAGGACCAGCAGGACCGGAAGCCCACGGTCGCTCCTCTGGGAAGATGTCCTACCTCCTCTGTCTCCCTCAACAGCCACAGCGCCTGTTTCCCGATTTTTAAAACCACAAATGAAAACTTGCCGTCGGTAATTCCCCCTGGCAGAGGCAGAGCATCGTGGAAGCCCTGGAGAATACTGGGTCAGGCCCACTAATGATATGCCGACGCCGTTTACTGTACTTGTGGAGTGGAAAGTTTTGATTTCGATGTCAAGGCACCGAAGTATTGTATTCCGTTGGGAGCCCAGCTCCGGCCACGACTTTCGGCTCACACGCGATTCTCCGCCCAATCGTGTTTGTGATTCCAGCATCGCTGGACGGAGAATCCCACCCATGGACTTTGTAGTTGGATGGCCAGCTTGTGCTTTGTCATTGCTGGAGGGTACCAGGGACATGTTTCAATTCATACCAGTCCATTCCATATTTTACAGAACATGGTCAGTCTAATTTTTCTCTCCTTTGCTTTCGTGATTCCCAATCTAAATCTTTGATCAAGGTGTGACATTAGTGTTTTTCCCATACTGATTTGTACAGAACCATATCGCACATCTTTGGATCACTTCAATCTTATTTATATCACTTTCCCTATAAGTATCCCACATGCAACTTGCACATTCCAGGATTGGACAAACCAATATTTGATTCGCCGTAACTCTAAAATGTAAGAGTTATAATTGTATCCATTGAGATATTCAGCCACCGAATTAATTTGGTCTCCTGCAAACTGTGATAAAAATATAGATTTTGCTTCCCGAAAATGCTGTGGGCACTGCAGCGTTTGGGAATTTCAAAACTGAAGAGATTTTTGTTCAGTGAGGGACCAAGAGGCAGGAGAAACTGAGATGCAGGTCATCCATGATGGAATGGTGGGAGTTGGAGCCTGAGGGGCTGAATGGCCCACTCGTGTTCCTCATATTCAGATGCCCTTTCGCTTAGGTTTTTAAAATTAAAGCACTAAATAAGTTCACTCAGTTCAAAGCATGCCGTTGAATTTGCAGTGAAATTATTTTGTACTCTCAGATTTCTACAATCTATTCAGATACTAATTTATTCACTTTTATATTGTAACGCCTTAATAAATGAGCTTTTAATTATTAGAGATCCATAGATATGAAGCAAATAAGCACATTTACTGCGGTTACATTTCAATATATTTATCAGAAAGCCGATTCTTCCAAACTTATTTTTAGTGTGTTCCTTCCTCATTGTTCAGGTAATTAATTACTCTGATTCTTTCTGGTCTGATATAGATTTTTCTTTGGGAGCAGTAACTTAAAAAACAATGCACCACATTAGACATGGATTTGTGTGCTCCATTTTTCCACATACATTTCTCCAATTATCTGCTTATTTTGCCATATTTCTTTTATTTATTTGGCTTGTCACAAATTTCATTTCTTAACTTTTATTATTTTGGTGCACCATTTTTCCTTCAATGATTTGGCACTTTACCTTTCAGAAGAGAAGTTGCTGTGCTTATGAATTTGTATATTGTATTGTGTAGCCCTTCAGTAAAGAGAGCCAATTAAAGCTTCTGCTGCATTTCTACCTTTAGTACTGAAACATATGGCAGTAATGGAGACCATTAATGTTCACTAAAGTTTTGATGCCCTCCCTGGTTCTGAGCTAGATAAAGTGACAGTGCCCAGCACCACAGTACAGAAGAACATTTTTGCGTCTGAATACCTCCCCCTCGACACTCTCATCGCCAACTATTCTGATAGACCTAACCTTAATAGATTTGAAATGCCATTGCTTTCAAGAGGTGCTAAAACAATCTTTGTACAACATCAAATATGCTGCATTCTCATTTACTTCTAGCTTTTTATATTTCATAAGGTCTGCATATTTTGTTGTGTCATTAGATAAAATGGGATTTGTTGTTCGTGGTCAATAATATGTGGCACAAGTGCCATCTACTGGAATTGATCATCAATACAGCAACATAAAAAAACAAAGCCCAGAAAATGGTGTTTGTATTCCAAACATGAATCTGATATCCGTCACCTTTTCATTCAATCGACCCACAAGGCCTTATTTACTCAATCAGCTTCAGAGTGAAACGGTAATACCACCTCACAATGCTGTTGGAAAGCCTCAAATATTAAAGATTTCTGCACGGGTAGCTTAACTACTGCCATCATTTTATTTAGGTTTTGTTTGCTAAAGAATTTAATTTTAAGAGTTATAGCCTCACAGTTTCCCACTCCAGCTCGCTCTTTCGGAGAATCATTATCTCCTACAGTTTCTCGAAATATTTTGATTGAAGGACCCCTTTTCAAAGAGATTTGTAATTGTGGATTTCCCCCAACTGAATTATTAGTTGGTTCGGCATCCTCCATTTCAGAAGATAATGGTCTTCGCCCAGGGTGGATGTCACTTCTGGATTAAACATTGTCTGTTGTGGCTGTGGAGATTGATTTGTGAGTGGCAGTCCCTTCCGCAACTGATGCAGATGAATAGCGTTGGCCTGGGGTTGACTGATTTGTTTTCCTTCCTCCCTTTTCAGCCATCTGGTCATTGATTTGGCCTTCTGCTTTATCTGTGCCCTTCCTGACTGATGGTCAGCAGCAAGAATAGGCAGCAATTCCTATCCTGGTCAACTTGAAGTGTTGCTTGCAGACATCGATGTATTGCAGGCATGGGTGACTTAGAACATACATAGAACAGTACAGCACAGAACAGGCCCTTCGGCCCCCGATGTTGTGCCGAGCAATGATCACCCTACTTAAACCCACGTAACCCGTATACCCGTAACCCAACAATCCCCCCATTAACCTTACACTACGGGCAATTTAGCATGGCCAATCCACCTAACCCGCACATCTTTGGACTGTGGGAGGAAACCGGAGCACCCGGAGGAAACCCACGCACACACGGGGAGGACGTGCAGACTCCACACAGACAGTGACCCAGCCGGGAATCGAACCTGGGATCCTGGAGCTGTGAAGCATTGATGCTAACCACCATGCTACCGTGAGGCCCCTGTTAGCCTCATGCCGATAACAAGCTCTCCTTAGAGCATATATTTGAGGATACAGCCATCATTCATGCAGCTCACAACACACAGCCAACAGAGTCTCCGCTGACTCAAGGGGGCAAACATGCTGAGGATCCCTACACGCTTGTGTACTCCCACATTCAGCACTCTGTCTTGCCAGGAGGTGCCCAATATTCACACAAGATAGTGGAGGTGGAAGTTGTTCAACTATTTTCTTGGCTTGCGTAAGTTGTCCATGCCTCACTAATGTAAATGAAAGTTCTGAGAATACAAGCCTGGTGCACACAGAGTTTTGTGTTTCCAGTTAGTTTGCTGTTGGTCCACACTCAACCTCTCGGCTTTGACATTATAGAAGAAGTTTCTCCAATTCTGGTGTGGATTTTGGCATCAAGAGACAGGTTGCTGTCAATTGTTGATTCAGATATGTGAAAGTGTCAGCAGACCCTGGTGTGATGTTCTTTGTTTTGCTAATTTTAGGATGGTTGGCGTAGTGTTCACAAAGACCACACGTAGCTTTAAACTGAACAAAGCTATAAATTTATTACCACTACATAATTGGATTCAATATAGTACACAATTGATAATAAACATATAATCTACGCTCATCTACTACTAATCTCTACACTATAATATTAACTCTGATCTGCTCTCACTCACACTATCTTTCCTTCAATATGTTCTCTAGCTTTCTCCTCAACCTTTCACCCACAAGGCTTAGCATCAATATTTTATATAGTTGTACATCTAGCTCCCTCTAGTGGTTAATTTAGACATTACATTAACCCTTGCAGTTCTTTACATTTCTGATAATGTCACACCTGGCATCACCATCCACCCTGAGTCCCGGTACAGCTTCAAAGCTGGCAGGCTGACAGTTTGGGGTGTGGGGAGGAGTTGACTTGGGAGGGTGGGGGACACCAATCAGGGATGGAATGGAGTGGAATCAAGTCTCAGAGGACAGGGGAATGGGAGGGGAGATCGGGAACCTGAGGACAGATCGGGGGGCCAGTATGGGAGATTCAGATGGCTCCTGTGAAGGGGCTGGGTCATGCCTTGGTTTGGAGGTATGAGAATTTGGAGGCTGGTGATGTGGAGGCCTTGAGTGGGCTCAGAGGCCTCCAGGGGCTTGCCCGAATGTGGAAACTTCTCAGGCTGGTGCTGGGATTCAGCACCTGGGTGTGAAGGCACTAACCTCCTGAATTCAGCAAGGCCTTCTTTCCAGCAAACTGTCGAATCTCAGAAAAACCCAATGAACTGGACATAAAGTTGAAAATCTGAAATGAGAATTGTGTTGTTACTCGTGTCTTAATAAAGCTCGTAGTCTCAAGTGTGGAGAAGATGTTTTATTGTGAGTTCGTTCACTCTTCAGAGCTGTTTCCTAAGGTGACCTTCAGTGTTCCTAGCTGGCGTTTGTCTTGTATCTGTGTTGCTCCAAGTTCTGCCCTTAGTGAAGTGTCTGCTCACTTCCTGTCCCCGTCTATTTATATGGCTCTCCCGTGCCCCCTCTAGTGTTTGCTCAGTTGTATTGCATCTGGTTAACTTGTGATCACCACATCCCCCTTTTTCTCTTTACATATTTTCTGTACATCGTTAAAGAAAATTGTACATCCTGTCCCGGTGTATTTATAGCTCTCCCTCTGGTGTTTGCTATTGTTTTTGTATCTAGTAAATCTACGATTACCACATCCCCCTTTTTCTCTTTACATATTTGCTGTACATCGTTAAAGAAATTTATAGAAAACAGTTACTTATGATATGCGTATCTATGCAGGTGATGGTGCTATTGCATATTGTACAAAGCCAATGTAGTTATATGTCCAATCTTAATAAAAACATTTATGAGTCCAAACTTGATGAATTTGTTCAGAACTTTTTTTTTTCATTTTGTTGTTGATGACGTGGTGATATTGATATTGCAAGTCCGCTGTGAATGTTGTTGGTGTTCCTTGTTATTTTAAGTACCCACTGCATCATCCCGAGGTGTTTGCATGGTCCCCTCACTGATGTTGACTGGCATGGACTTTTTTTTCTGTGCTTGTGGTGTTGATTTATTGTCTCATCCGCCTTGGATGCTGGTGTGCTTGCTCGTTCTGGAGCAGACGTGAGTTTGTGCGATTCGTTGTCATCCCATGACATGTTTGTAGTCTTGTCATCGTTTTGCAGTGAGCTGTGGCATTGTCCTTCATGTGCCGAGTAGTACCATTGTGTACAAGTCGTTGTTTCATTGCTGTTGTTTCTGTCTTTGTCGTTGTCGCTATCTTTGTGCCTGACTTTGTTGTTTGTCTTGTCGCGCTTCATGTTGCTTTTGTTCTTTCTGTTGTCGTTCTCGTTTCTGCTGTGCTTCTTGCTATTGTTGTTGGTCTTGTCGCGCTTCATGTTGCTTTTGTTCTTGCTGTTGTTTGTCCCGTTTCTGCTGTGCTTCTTTGGACTGTTGTTTTTCTTGTTATACTCTATTCGTGTCCCGAGTGGATAATTTGAGTCATTGAGCATTTCGTCTCAAGAGTGGTGCGAATGATCTGATGTTGCATCGGTGCAGGTGACATCAATCATTTGTGGAGAATTGGATTCCTCATCTTTGCTTTCTTGGTGCTCCTCTTCCGGAGTCAAATTCTTCGCGATTCCATTTGACGCGGTGTCTCTGGATTCTTGGCGCTCCTCTTCTGGAGTCAAAACCTCCATGATTACAATTGACGTGGTGTCTGTGGACTTCTGGCGCTCCTCTTCTGGAGTCCAAATCTGCATGATTTCACTTGACGTGGTCTCTCTAGACTCTTGGTGCTCCGCTTTTGGAGTTGAAATCTTCATGATTTCTGTTGATGTTGTCTCACTGGACTCCAGGTGCTCCTCTTCTGGAGTCAAAATCTGCATGGTTTCTTTTTGCTTGGTCTCTCTGGACTCCAGGTGCTCCTCTTCTGGAGTCAGAATCTGCATGGTTTCTTTCGGCGTTGTCTCTCTGGACTCCAGGTGCTCCTCTTCTGGAGTCAAAATCTGCATGTTTTCTTTCGGCTTGGTCTCTCTGGACTCCAGGTGCTCCTCTTCTGGAGTCAGAATCTGTATGGTTGCTTTCGGCGTTGTCTCTCTGGACTGTTGGGTGGCCCGACTCTGTGCTTCTGTACAGACAAGCTGAGAACTGTCAGTCTCGCTGTGATCCTGTACGTCGAGTGTGATCACCTTGTTACTGTCTTCGCATGCAGTGGGTAGAGGTGCATTGTGTTCTTCTTGTTCATGTGAGCTTGTCAGACTTTCATAGTCTGCTTGCGGTTGCTCAGATACTGCGGGTTTACCTGCATGGTCTTGTTCATGCATGGTGTTCGCCAGGGAGTGTTTGCTTGCATCCCTTTTGGAGTCTTTCATTACTCGCACTGTGGAGCCTGTCATCGCTCGCTCTGTGGAGTCTTCCTGTGCTCTCTGTGTGGCGTCGTCTTCGTCTTGGGTATTGCTGTCATCCAATGTATCGACGAGTTGCCATGGCCTCATGGTGTTGGATTCATCTACCATGAGTAGAGTCGTGTTGAGCTTTGCAACGGTGTCGCTGATGCTGTGATCAGCATGTCCAAATAACTCCTCCATGTCTGAGTAGTATTCTTTGAAACCCATTTCATCTTCGTTGGCTTCTTCTACCACGAGTTGATTCGTGTTGAAGTTTGCGACCGTGTCGCTGATGCTGTGAGAAGCATATCCGACTGACTCAGCTGTGTCTGAGTAGTATTCTTCGAAAAACAAATCATCCTGGTTGGATTCTTCTACCACGAGTTGATTCGTGTTGAACTTTGCGACCGTGTCGCTGATGCTGTGAGAAGCATATCCTACTGACTCAGCTGTGTCTGAGTAGTATTCTTCGAAAAACAAATCATCTTTTGTTGTTTCGGAATTCCTTTTGTTCTCTTCACTTTGGGTGGTGCAGACTGCTTTTTTCAGGGTGTTGTGCAAGTTGTTTCCAACCGTTGGTACAAGTTCAGGCGTTTTTCTGTGTTCCGAGGCAAGAAAATTTGTGTTTACCACTTTAAGTGTCTTATTTTCAATTTTCGGGCATTTCCCTTTTAAGTGGGCGTGGTCGGGATGCTCAGACGTCATGACGTCACGCGCAGGAATGCATTGCGCATGCACAAATCGGCCTTCCGCCTTCACTGCGCGATTTTGTTTCCATTGCGCATGCGCGGCGTGCGCATGCGCATTACGATCCGCGACCAAAACTTCTTTTGACTGCGCATGCGCGGCTTGCGCATGCGCATCACGATCGGCACCGCGATCTTTTTTAAACTGCGCATGCGCGGCTTCCGGTTCTGGCGCATGCGCAGATGCAATTTGTAGTTCTTTGCTTACCGGAGACTGCAAAATGTGCTCCAACGCCATTTTTTGCCGTTTTTCGCGGATTTCAGCGATTTTTCTATCCCACCAGGACTGGGCTTCCAAAATTCGTAAGTGATCTTCTCTTCCCGATTTGGACAGGGTTTCAGCGTTTTGGCTTTGTGAGAAATTCTTTTTATTTCTTCTTTTTGATCTGTACTTTTCATTCGCAATTTCTTGCTCTTTTCGTGATTTTTAAAGTTTTGCATCACTCAGTCTCTGTGCAGTTTGGACTCTGAGTATGTCTTGCTGTTCAAATTTCTCACAGTACTCTTCAAATTTGTTTAGTAACGTTTGTAAGCTGTTTCTGTCTTCATCTTTTGAGTATTTAAATCCATTATACACTTTCCTATTTACAGGCCCTGCGGTGAGAATTGCTATTTTAATGTTGTCGGAGGCGTCTTGTACCCCATTACCTAGGAGATCAAAATCAAACAGTTGTTTAAACCTTTTCCAGACACCTCTTACATTGCCAGTCAGGTCTAGCTGCGCTGGGTATCCAATCCACATCCTCGAATTAGCGATGTCTTCCCAAGTCAAATGTCCAGTAGGAGATTTCCATGCCATTTTGAGCTTTCTGTATCTGCCACTGAGCTGTCCTGCAGTAAGCGTCTGAAGCCACTCCTGGGTACCATGTGTTGTTACTCGTGTCTTAATAAAGCTCGTAGTCTCAAGTGTGGAGAAGATGCTTTATTGTGAGTTCGTTCACTCTTCAGAGCTGTTTCCTAAGGTGACCTTCAGTGTTCCTAGCTGGCGTTTGTCTTGTATCTGTGTTGCTCCAAGTTCTGCCCTTAGTGAAGTGTCTGCTCACTTCCTGTCCCCGTCTATTTATATGGCTCTCCCGTGCCCCCTCTAGTGTTTGCTCAGTTGTATTGCATCTGGTTAACTTGTGATCACCACAATAATGATCCTCACAGCCTCATTATTCTAGTTAATCTTCCAACCTGCATCCACAAAGTGGGCTGGCGGTAGATTTGGGCAATCAGGAAATAGATTGTAGAGACATTAGTCCCCCTAACTAATCAACCCTAACCTGTCTGGGGTTTTTTAGGTTAAAGTTTAGCCCCTTGTGTTGACATCAAATATTCCCAGGTCAGATATAACATAGCAGGATGCAAGTTAAAGCTTTCTCCACTCTGTCCCAAGAATATACTTCACAAAGATATTCCCTACTGTACTAACATTGCATTTTCCTTCTCTGTCGCAACCATTCTTAGACTTGTCTGAGTAACATGGCCCAATTAGTGTTATATTGTGAAACGGCGCACTCCCGGCCTGTAATGTGTCCATTAAAACTAGTGGATTCACAAATACAGGCTGGATTGCAAGTATCTTGACAATATCCCGTACGTATTTGCAGCACCCACTAGGAGCACAGAAAGATAATTTGCGCCCATAGATTTAGACTGTCAATCTCAATTCAGATAAGAGCTTCACATTCAAAAAAAGGTTTCATCTCTGCAAGCTGGGCTGGATTTGAAATTGGGCCCTAGAGGGCACAAGCTAATATTTAAATCACTGCACCCACTCAGTTTTCCTAGCTCCAGTGGGTAGCCTGGAGGAGTATTGTTCAAGTGTACGTTATAAACAGGTTTCAATTCTTTAGTATGGTACTTATTTTCTGACTGCCTCCACTGACGTTTTGGAGAAGTTGACCGGATGAAATATTTCTCTTTTAACTGCTGCGGATTTACAAGTAATAGGAATGGGAAGAACCACAGGCTCCCATAATGCCTGTTGTCACAGAATTCACAGTGCAGAAGGAGGCTATTAGGCCCACTGAGTCTGCACCAGCCCTTAGAAAGAGCACCTCACCTAAGCCGACACCTCCACCTTGACCCCATAACCCAGTAACACCACCTAGGACACTAAGGGTCAATTTAGCATGGCCAATCCACCTAACCCACACACCTTTGGACTGTGGGAGGAAACTGGAGCACCTGGAGGAAACCCACGCACACACAGGAGAACGTGCAGACTCCACAAAGACAGTGACGCAAGACAGGAATCGAAGCTGGGACACTGAAGCTGTGAAGCGACAGTGCTAACCACTGTGCTACAGTGTCACCCCGGAACCAAGGAAATTGGTTTAATGTTGTTTACTGTTGTATTTGGTCAGGTGGTAACAATCAACAACTTTGACACAGAATTTACAGTGCAGAAGGAGGCCATTTGGCCCATCGAATCTGTACCGACCCTTGGAAAGAGCATCCTACTTGAGCCCACACATCCACCCTATCCCCGTCACCACTCCTAACCTTTTTGGACACTAAGGGCAATTTAGCATGGCCAATCCACCAAACCGGCACATCTTTGGAATGTGGGAGGAAACCGGAGCACCCGGAGGAAACCCACGCAGACACGGAGAGAACGTGCAGACTCCGCACAGACAGTGGCCCCTGCCGGGAATTGAACCTGAGACCCCGGAGCTGTGAAGCCACAGTGCTAACCACTGTGCTACCGTGCCGCCCCGGAACATTCCTATTACACTGTTAAAGGTTACTTAGTCAGATAGTCAATTCATCAGTTCTAGTTAAACTATCCCACAGTGCCCAGGACTACAGAAAATAATTTACAAGTTAATCACATTTTGATAAGAATCCATGCATCAGGATTTTTTAAAAATTGAATTACATATCATGGGAAATGACATTTTCCCCAGCCGCCTTTTAGAGCTACAGGAGAAACACAGTGGAAGACTGAGAACAAAAACAAACACCTGAAAACCCATAATGCATCAGCACACAATGAACAAGAAAGGGAGATATTTGCCAAATGCTCGATTAGTTTGTCGCGTTTATTACTAAATATCATGATGGGTTTATTCTTCTGATGTGTGATATTAATAATACAGTATGCATTGTTGTTGCTGAACTTGTATAATAATTTAAAGCTTCCCGCTCATTATTGGATTTTTGCTTTCTGCAGCTGGCAGAACAGCAAAGCCATGGCTTCTTGTTTCCTGTCGCAAGCCAAAATATTTCACTTTTGATCCCTTTCCACTTAATGATATTATCACTCTTGTTGCTGCTGTGCTAAATCTTAACCGCTGTAATTCATTCTGTCATTGGTTTTCTTGAATGCCGTGAGTCTGCAGTTTGTTCCACTGTGGTGTCAGAAGAATGAGTTATTGTGATCAGTGAACGATATTACTGTGGACTACCCCTGAAAGATTCGGATATAGAAGAGCTGAGTTGCGTATATGCTTCCACTACCTGGCATCTGTTTGGACCATTTATTCAGCAATGTCTCGCATATCGGTGCAATGTTACTTATTGTACTTGTTTTGTTTTATCTCCTTAAATGTTAGAGTAGTGTGAACAAATTTGTCTCATGTTTTAACAAATAGGTTGAAACTTTCAAATGTTCGAATATATGTGTAATCACTCTGGTGGAGAGGCAAGGAGATAACTATCCCAAAGTGGATGTGTGTTCCTTCATTCCTAAATAACGGTTTGTGTGTCTCTAAGGCCCTTCTCTGTGCACATGTACAGTTAGGCTACTATTTATTATCATTATCAATTGGTCACATGTTACATGGTAGGTATGTTAAGTAACGGGCGGCATAGTGACACAGTGGTTAGCACTGCTGCCTCAGAGCTGCCACGGTCAGCTTCAATACTAGCCTTTCTGTGTGGAGTTTGCACTTTATCCCTGTGTCTATGCAGGTGTTCCAGTTTCCTCCCACAGCCCAAAGATGTGCAGGTTAGGTGGATTGACCATGGTAAATTGCCCCTTTCTGTCCAGGGATCGCTAGGTTATGGGGATAGGGCAGGGGATAGGTAGAGTGCTCTTTCAGAGGGTCGGTGCAGACTCAATGGGCCAAATGGCCTCATTCTGCACTGTAGAGATTCTATGAAGTATCAGCTGTTGCGTTCGATGTCTAGCAAGGAATCCACAGAACTGCTTGTGGCTTGTCCAAAGCAGGGTCTACATTAAAGCACACATGGTAAGATAATGATCTGTTACAGAGCAAGTTATCATGGAGTTTCTTTATCCTCCCCTGGAACTAGCCCTGCACAACTGACCTGATGTACGTCTTATAACCTCAGAGACCGTGTTAAGGTACTGGAGCTGGAGCTGGATGAACTTCGGATCATCCGGGAGGCAGA
Source organism: Scyliorhinus canicula (assembly GCF_902713615.1). NCBI lineage: Eukaryota > Metazoa > Chordata > Chondrichthyes > Carcharhiniformes > Scyliorhinidae > Scyliorhinus > Scyliorhinus canicula. Next base: position 147,336,875 of record NC_052148.1, read on the forward strand.
GGGGGTCATAGAGAAGAGTTACAGGGAGGTAGCCACACCAAAGGTACTGGACAAGAGTAGCTGGGTTACAGTCAGGGGAAAGAAAACTAACAGGCAGACAGTGCAGGGATCCCTCGTGGCCATTCCCCTTCAAAACAAGTATACCGTTTTGGATGCTGTTGGGGGGGATGACCTACCGGGGGAAGGCCCCAGCGGCCAGGTCTCTGGCACTGAGTCTGGCTCTGGGGCTCAGAAGGGAAGGGGGGAGCATAGAAAAGCAATAGTAATAGGAGATTCAATGGTTAGGGGAATAGATAGGAGATTCTGTGGTCGCGAGCGAGACTCCCGAAAGGTATGTTGCCTCCCGGGTGCCAGGGCCAGGGATGTCTCTGATCGTGTCTTCAGGATCCTGAAGGGGGAGGGTGAGCAGCCAGAAGTCGTGGTGCAAATTGGTACCAACGATGTAGGTAGGAAAAAGGGTGTGGAGGTAATAAACAAGTTTAGGGAGTTAGGCTGGAAGTTAAGGGCCAGGACAGACAGAGTTGTCATCTCTGGTTTGTTGCCGGTGCCACGTGATAGCGAGGCTAGGAATAGGGAGAGAGTGCAGTTGAACACGTGGCTGCAGGAATGGTGTAGGAGGGAGGGCTTCAGGTATTTGGATAATTGGAGCGCATTCTGGGGAAGGTGGGACCTGTACAAGCAGGACGGGTTGCATCTAAACCAGAGGGGCACCAATATCCTGGGGGGGAGGTTTTCTAGTACTCTTCGGGAGGGTTTAAACTAATTTGGCAGGGGAATGGGAACCGGATCTGTAGTCCAGCAACTAAGGTAGACGATAGTCAGGACGCCAAAGCACGTAGTGATGCAGTGGGGAAGGTAACAATGACAAAGGAGAGTACTTGCAGGCAAGGAGATGGGTTGAAGTGTGTATACTTTAATGCAAGAAGCATCAGGAATAAGTTGGGTGAACTTAAGGCATGGATCGGTACTTGGGACTACGATGTGGTGGCCATCATGGAAACTTGGATAGAAGAGGGCCAGAAATGGTTGTTGGAGGTCCCTGGTTATAGATGTGTCAACAAGATTAGGGAGGGTGGTAAAAGAGGTGGGGGGGGTGGCATTGTTAATTAGAGATAGTATAACAGCTGCAGAAAGGCAGTTCGAGGGGGATCTGCCTACTGAGGTAATATGGGTTGAAGTTAGAAATAGGAAAGGAGCAGTCACCTTGTTGGGAGTGTTCTATAGGCCCCCCAATAGCAGCAGAGATGTGGAGGAACAGATTGGGAAACAGATTCTGGAAAGGTGCAGAAGTCACAGGGTAGTAGTCATGGGCGACTTCAACTTCCCAAACATTGAGTGGAAACTCTTTAGATCAAATAGTTTGGATGGGGTAGTGTTTGTGCAGTGTGTCCAGGAAGCTTTTCTAACACAGTATGTAGATTGTCCGACCACAGGGGAGGCCATATTGGATTTAGTACTTGGTAATGAACCAGGGCAGGTGATAGATTTGTTAGTGGGGGAGCATTTTGGAGGTAGTCACCACAATTCTGTGACTTTCACTTTAGTAATGGAGAGGGATAGGTGCGAGCAACAGGGCAAGGTTTATAATTGGGGGAAGGGTAAATACAATGCTGTCAGACAAGAATTGAAGTGCAGAAGTTGGGAACATAGGCTGTCAGGGAAGGACACAAGTGAAATGTGGAACTTGTTCAAGGATCAGGTACTGCGTGTCTTTGATATGTATGTCCCTGTCAGGCAGGGAAGAGATGGTCGAGTGAGGGAACCATGGTTGACAAGAGAGGTTGAATGTCTTGTTAAGAGGAAGAAGGAGACTTATGTAAGGCTGAAGAAACAAGGTTCAGACAGTGCGCTGGAGGGATACAAGATAGCCAGGAGGGAACTGAAGAAAGGGATTAGGAGAGCTAAGAGAGGGCATGAAAAATCTTTGGCGGGTAGGATCAAGGAAAACCCCAAGGCCTTTTACACATACGTGAGAAATATGAGAATGACTAGAGTGAGAGTAGGTCCGATTAAGGACAGTAGCGGGAGATTGTGTATTGAGTCTGAAGAGATAGGAGAGGTCTTGAACAAGTATTTTTCTTCAGTATTTACAAATGAGAGGGGCCATATTGTTGGAGAGGACAGCGTGAAGCAGACTGATAAGCTTGAGGAGATACTTGTCAGGAAGGAAGATGTGTTGCGCGTTTTGAAAAACTTGAGGATAGACAAGTCCCCCGGGCCTGACGGGATATATCCAAGGATTCTATGGGAAGCAAGAAATGAAATTGCAGAGCCGTTGGCAATGATCTTTTCGTCCTCGCTGTCAACAGGGGTGGTACCAGAGGATTGGAGAGTGGCGAATGTCGTGCCCCTGTTCAAAAAAGGGAATAGGCATAACCCTGGGAATTACAGGCCAGTTAGTCTTACTTCGGTGGTAGGCAAAGTAATGGAAAGGGTACTGAGGGATAGGATTTCTGAGCATCTGGAAAGGCATTGCTTGATTAGGGATAGTCAGCACGGATTTGTGAGGGATAGGTCTTGCCTTACAAGTCTTATTGAATTCTTTGAGGAGGTGACCAAGCATGTGGATGAAGGTAAAGCAGTGGATGTAGTGTACATGGATTTTAGTAAGGCATTTGATAAGGTTCCCCATGGTAGGCTTATGCAGAAAGTAAGGAGGCATGGGATAGTGGGAAATTTGGCCAGTTGGATAACAAACTGGCTAACCGATAGAAGACAGAGAGTTGTGGTGGATGGCAAATATTCAGCCTGGAGCCCAGTTATCAGTGGCGTACCGCAGGGATCAGTTCTGGGTCCTCTGCTGTTTGTGATTTTCATTAACGACTTGGATGAGGGAGTTGAAGGGTGGGTCAGTAAATTTGCAGATGATACGAAGATTGGTGGAGTTGTGGATAGTGAGGAGGGCTGTTGTCGGCTTCAAAGAGACATAGATAGAATGCAGAGCTGGGCTGAGAAGTGGCAGATGGAGTTTAACCCTGACAAGTGTGAGGTTGTCCATTTTGGAAGGACAAATCTGAATGCGGAATACAGGGTTAATGGTAGGGTTCTTGGCAATGTGGAGGAGCAGAGAGATCTTGGGGTCTATGTTCATTGTTCTTTGAAAGTTGCCACTCAAGTGGATAGAGCTGTGAAGAAGGCCTATGGTGTGCTAGCGTTCATTAGCAGAGGGATTGAATTTAAGAGCCGTGAGGTGATGATGCAGCTGTACAAAACCTTGGTCAGGCCACATTTGGAGTACTGTGTGCAGTTCTGGTCACCTCATTTTAGGAAGGATGTGGAAGCTTTGGAAAAGGTGCAAAGGAGATTTACCAGGATGTTGCATGGAATGGAGAGTAGGTCATACGAGGAAAGATTGAGGGTGCTAGGCCTTTTCTCATTAGAACGGAGAAGGATGAGGGGCGACTTGATAGAGGTTTATAAGATGATCAGGGGAATAGATAGAGTAGACAGTCAGAGACTTTTTCCCCGGGTGGAACACACCATTACAAGGGGACATAAATTTAAGATAAATGGTGGAAGATATAGAGGGGATGTCAGAGGTAGGTTCTTTACCCAGAGAGTAGTGGGGGCATGGAATGCACTGCCTGTGGTAGTAGTTGAGTCGGAAAATTTATGGACCTTCAAGCGGCTATTGGATAGGTACTTGGATTAGGGTAGAATAAGGGAGTGTAGGTTAACTTCTTAAGGGCAGCACGGTAGCATTGTGGATAGCACAATTGCTTCACAGCTCCAGGGTCCCAAGATCGATTTCGACTTGGGTCACTGTCTGTGTGGAGTCTGCACATCCTCCCCGTGACTGCGTGGGTTTCCTCCGGGTACTCCGGTTTCCTCCCACAGTCCAAAGATGTGCAGGTTGGGTGGATTGGCCATGACAAATTGTCCAAAATTCTATGATTAACCTAGGACAAAGGTTCGGCGCAACATCGTGGGCCGAAGGGCCTGTTCTGTGCTGTATTTCTCTATATAACCATTTGAGGATCACCAGATCGGCCCTCACTTATATCTGAGTGCCTTGTCACATGACCACTGCCTCGAGACCGCATGGTGGATGTGTACTCCCATCTGCTGGTTGGAGGTCGCACCACCAACTCGATACGCTATTGTCGACAGGCATATCACCACATCAGCTGGGACCTCAGGGTCTTTCGGAAGAAAATGTCAACCTTCCTTAACCATTTGATATTCAATCCACTGCTTGTAAAGCAGGACCTGTGGAAACAGTGGCCCAGATCATCTGGGAATTATATGACCTTCGATGTGCATCGGCATTCCACGGATGGAAGTTTCAATCTCCATTGGACAAATGACCCTGCACCCCGAGACTCTCCGAAAAAGTATGCAACTCTAGACTTTGGACAGTTCTGACTTACTTAGCTGGATAGTTACCCAAGAAACGTTAGACAGAAAAAACCTAGTCTAATTCCAGTCACTCCCCCGACATCTGTCTCCAACCCTTCAACAGATTACAGACCCCAACCAAAACTGCCTGACTAACCTCTGCCCGACCTGATTACCACTCCTGATCTGACTACACCAACCCACCTGCGACCTTACCCACCTGCCACCATACACACTTACCACTTTACTCACCCGTCACCTCACCCACTTGCCTCATTCACCGCATCCATTCACTCATTCTTTCAATCACCCATTAATTAACATTCAGACTGGACAGTTAAGTTAGTGCTGTAAAAAGTAGATGTGTCTTATCTTCCCCTGATGCTACTCCGCTGCAGTGGAGTTCTCCGATGGACACTGTACTCCACATTTCTGGAGATGCCGGACTTGGAAGACTCAGCAAGGATTACAGAGCAACATCTAGGTGTGGAAAAGTTTGAACAGAGAGGCAGTCCGGTGATGATCATCCCTTCAGGGAAGATCCAAACCTGTATGTTCCTTGTGCTTTAGTAATAGTATTAATGTGCTAACTGCTAATGTCTCTCTGCTGCAAGGACAGACAATTAACAGGAGGCCTCTGGGATTGGTGTCCAATTAAGCACAATGGACAAGATGAATTGTTAGAAGCCCAAATAAGGGCTGAGTATTTAAAGGGCAATCAGAAGCTCTCATAGTGCTATCACTCTGCATTGTGAGTTGTTCATTTGCAGGTGCAAAGGGAGGAGGATAATGGATGGCAGCCCCTGGATTCTTGGTTACAGCACTCAATGTGATGTTGTAAGCTGTGAGGGCATGGAGGCTGGTGCTCTTTCCAGAGGATGGCAGGAGGAGGCCAGTCAGACTCACAAAATGGCATGGTTAGAGGTCATAAAGGAAGTGAGCAGCTAGAATGCGCTGCAGAGAACATGGATCCAGCGCAGGAAACAGTTCAGTGATCGCTTGAGGCCTGACAAAGTGAATGTCGTGTAACTTCCTGCTGGAAGCCATCACTCGTTCGTTTCCTTAGCAGTCTCCAGCAGGCATATCCTTTGAGAAAGACTACTTGCATCTCCACAGAAGTGAGGCAGTGGCATGACCCTTCAATGGCAATACAATGTAGAGAATGGAATGTGTTGACGGACCTTGCAGGTTGTAACTTTGTTTGCAGAAGGAGTGTGATGTGTGAGTCTACAGTGCGAATGGTAAGTTCACTGATAGCATGAGTGCCAAGCTGCAAGCACTCCCCCGTTAAGCACAACTGGATGAGGATGTCGTGGACTTCTCTGGATTGCAGGTCCATGACAAGGTGGCTCTGCCAGATGGATATGATCCATCTGATGTGGATAGAGTAGAAATAAAATTTTAAATGAAAAGTGAGAAGGGTAGACCATGGTAAGATTCTCAGAGGAGAAGAATGTGCCAGAGGGATAGGGGGACAGACCAAGATGGGATTTGGTGGTAAGGGCCACTGCACCACGACCATGATGGTCTGGGCAAGGCAAGTGGTTAACAGTACAGCCAGGCAGGAAAACTTCATTTACAGAACATAAGGACATAAGGACTAGGAGCAGGAATAGTTAATGCAGCCCCTCAAGCCTGCCCGCCATTCTATATCATCATGGCTAATCTCCTCTCAGCCTCAACTCCCCTTCCTGCCTGCTCCCATTTCCCTTCTACTAATTGAAAACGTATCTATCTCCCGTACCAGCCTCCCCGAACAGGCGCCGGAATGTGGCGACTAGGGGCTTTTCACAGTAACTTAATTGAAGCCTACTCGTGACAATAAGCGATTTTCATTTCATCTCCTCAAATTTATTTAATGTTCTAGCATCCGCGGTATTCTGGGTAGAGAATTCCACAGATTCATAACCCTTTGAGAGAGGTCGGGCGGGATTATCCATTAGCCGATGTCAAAATCGGGAAAAACGATTGGGCGGAGAATAGCTTCCAACGCCAAAATTGTGGCAGGTGCCGATTTGATGCCAAATCGCTATTCTCCATCACCTCGAAAACGGCGTCGATGTGTTTCTCTCCGCATGTACAATAGGCACCGTTTCCAAATCATTTGCGGGCCCGACCTAGTATTCTCCAGGGCCTCTGCTATTCCCCGCCTCTGGTGGGCTGAGTTCCTGACGGTATGGTTCAGTTCTGCATTTACAAATCTTGAAACGGGCGTGGTGACTGCTGAGGGAGAACGAGGGGGGTACAGAAAGTGTCCCACATCGCCATAGTGTGCTGACAGTTGTGCCACTGGCCGGGGAGGGCTTCTGCCAGTGCTGGGGAGGGGGGGGGGGGTTAGCCAAGAGGTGGGCTGTGTGGTCGAGGTGGAATGTGGTGATTAAGAGCTTTTCACAGTAACTTCATTGAAGCCTACTCGTGACAATAAGTGATTTTCATTTTTCATTTCATTCTCCGGGGCTTCCAAGATTCACCGCCGCCGATGGACCAATTTCCCGACACCGTGGCTAACTTGTGCTCTCAAAAGTCGTGAACTTGGCGTGCTGGCTGCTGAGCAAGAGATGGAGGTAGGAAATGGCGTGGAGTGAATGCGACCTGCCGGCCCGGACACTGGCCGTGCTAGTTGTGGCAGATGGGCCCCTTCCTGGGCCAGCGGAGGGAAGGGGGAGAACAAGCCGGGCAGCCAGGGCACCTTCCCCCCACAGGATTGGAAGGGTGTCGGGCACCGATCGCCATTAAGGCGGCCATCTTGCTGCGCACCCACTGATCACCCACCTCGGCCCCTGGTTTTGCATAATGACACCGGACATATGGGTGCACACACCGCAACCCCTGCCACAGAGTGGCCCCCCCACCCCCGAACACCCCACCGAACCAGCCGCCACCCAATGGCGGACCACCCAGGGCCTCACCCAATGATGGAAATGCCAGCCAATGGTACCCCTGGCAGCAGGGAGAGCCGCTAGGACCAGGGCCCCCCAAGGTGCCAGATAATGGCAGGACAGGAGGGGGATGGGGGAGGGACATGCATGGGCGGAGCCTGCAGTGCCAACCGGGGCTACCGTGTAGCCCATGGAACCTGGCTGGGCACGGGAGTAAGCACCATGCTAATATGTTGGCCTTCCACCCCCTGCAGACAATGGTGTTTGAAGTTCAACCAGCAATACTGGCTGCCGTGGCGATGGTCCCAGCTCTGCAAGATGCCCTGCGGCCATGTGAGTGGGGGCCGCTCTGAGAGTAGGGGCCGCTCGGAGAATAGGGCTAAGCTGCAGCAACAGAGTGGGCAGCAGAGGAGCAGGTGGCGGCCACACAGGCTTGAGGACCGGCCACCCAACAGGCCGAGGAGGAGGTGCCAACGAGGCGCCCCATGAGACCTCGTGTGTACCGGCACCACCTGTCATTCGAGGATCTGTCGAACTGTGCATGCCATCGGAGACTCCGGATAAGCAGGGAGATAGTGCGACACATCTGCCCGATGATGGTACACCTAGCACTGCAGGGATATAGGGGAGGACACCCGCTCCCGGGTACCATCAAGGTGACGGTCGCCCTGAACTTTATGCATCGGGGTCCTTCCAGTCGCCGAGTGGGGACCTGCCTGGGATTTCATAGACCCTAGAGCACAGGTGCATCTGTGCCATCACGGAGACTCTATATGCCCGGGCACATCATTACATCCATTTCCATGTCGACTGAGCCCACCAGGATGGCCGGCAGCGGGGTTCACTGCCATCGCCTAGATGGCCCCAGATCCAGGGGGCGATAGATGGGATGTATGTCTCCCTATGGGCATCCGTGTATAACAGGCCACTCTACACCAACCGAAGGGGGTACCACTCGATGGACATCCAGCTGGTCTGTGACCATCAGCTGCACATCGTGCACCTCTGCACCCGAAACCCGGGCAGTGCGCACGGCTCCTTCCTCCTGGCACACACAGCGATTCCTGGCATGTTTGAGGGCACACCCCCCCCCCGGCTGAGGGGTTTGGCTCCTGGGCGATAGAGGTTACCCGCTGCGGCCGTGGCTGCTGACACCTATCTGGAGGCCACAGACCGACATGGAGACCCGCTACAATGACGGCCATACAGTGACCAGCAGTGATCGAGCGGTGCTACGGCATCCTGAAGATGCGCTTTCAATGCCTGGACCGCTCTGGAGGGGCCTTCCAGTACGAGGCTGAGAGGGTTGCCCGCATCGTGGCAGCCTGCTGCATCCTCCACAACATCACGCAACAGAGGGCCGATGTGCTGGAGGATGAGGAAGAAGGGCTGGTCTCGTCCGTGAGGAGGATGTGGGGGAGGAGGACGATGAGTAGGACATGGGGTCCAGACAGGCACAGGAGGCCACACAACATCATTGTCAGGGCCAGCGCACATGGGATGCTCTGATCGCCTGCAGGTTCACCAACTAAGAGGAAGGGTGTGGAGGGGGGGGGGGGGGGGGGGGGGTGAGAGGTTGCTGGCCAGGAGCATGGACACCACATCCCAAACCCACATCCCCTCACTTCTCACACTATCAAACCGCCCGCTTGCACACCCCTCCGCTCTACATACCAGCGGTGCTATGAGCTGGGGGTCCTGGGTTGGCTGGTCCATGGGCTAGAGGATAATGACTACCTGTTCTGCAATGAGCTCTGGTACTCCACATTGTATGGCAACGTCTGACTCATGCCCACAGTTCGGTCGAGGCAGAGGGGCGTGGGGGGGAAGCCTAGTCCTCCCACAGGGCCTGCACTGGTCCAGAATATCCAGCAACGGGAAACATCTGCTCGACATCTACCTGTCAATCAGCTTCAGCACTTAGCGGGGGAGGTGTCATCATCCATCAGCCAGGTTTTTCATCAGGACCACAATGTTGATGCATTCATCCACAATAAACTCAAGGGTTGCAAATGGATGTTGTTATGATCCCCACAGAGCAATAACTCTTCAAAGAAATTTATTTTGTCGATGCCAACAGAAAGAAAACCTCTGCACAAAATTGCACTTTTGAAATCTTTTACTGTAACAAACCAACTAAAAACATAATTCAAATATTAATTAACAGGTGAAGGATATTGGGGGTAGTAGACTGGTGCAGTGGTGAACACCAGGAACCCGAGTTCAATTCCAGCCTTGGTTGAGTGTGTGGAATTTGCACATCCTCCCTGTGTCTGCGTGGGTTTCCTCCGGGTACTCCAGCTTCTTCCCACAGTCCAAAGATATGCAGGTTAGGCAGATTGACCATGCTGAATAGCCTCTCAGTGTCCAAAGGTTAGGGGGAGTTAGAGGGTTAGTGTGCTCTTTCAGAAGGTCGGTGCAAAGTCAATGGGCCAAATAATCTCCTTATGCTCTATAGGGTTTCTCATGTTCTATGATTTCAAATAAAAAGGTAAATTTCACTTTAAATTGTAGATACAACAAAGATATTTGCATGCATGTCTACAAGCTCTCTCATTCGGGTTCCAACAATTCTGATAGCACAGAATCCCCAAAGATTTGCCTCTCCATCCCTTTAAATGATGTGGCGGGATCTGCCGACATTGAATCAGCAACATTAAATCCACAATCCTTTGCCTTTCCTGTATTCAGCTCTCTGTTCTTTTCAACTGAATAACACTCACAGTAACACTGTCTCTGCTCTAATCTCAGAGACCTGCTCCTACATTATGATCTGAAAACTACCAAACAGAAAATTATTCCATTTGGAGGGAACCTTGCTTGTTTCCTCTTTATGCGAATTCTCGGTATGTTCTCAACTGCCAAACAGAAAACATTCTGGCACAGCCCCAAGGCAATTAGCTTCCTATTTACCCTTCGCATCTTAGCTGTTCATCCCGATGGAAACCTTGTGTTACACAAGCATTTTGTAGTACCTAATGATGTCCTTATCAGGAAACCAATTAACCCTCAATCAGAATACTCCCCAGCCCACTTTGGTCTGGATGTGATATCGCACAAAAGCAAATTCTCTGGATTCTCTGGTCGCCCACGGCAAAATCACGTTCGGTGATTGGCCGGACAATCCCCGTTTCCAACCAAATAGTGGGGGGGGGGGGTGGAGTGGCGCCAATTTTGTGATGCTCCATTACAGAATTGAAGAATACGCCTCGGGCCTTATCGACAGCCTCAGGTTGTTGCCTGAGGCCCACCCATCCCGATGCTCCACCCCCGACCGACTGAGTTCACAACGGCGTGGGTCTCTCATGGCCTCACCCGTCAGGAACTCGGCGTGGTGGCTGCGTACTCAGTCCAGCGCCGCCAGTCAGGGGAGAGCCGATCCACGGGCAGGGAGACTTTGTCAGGGGCTGGGGGCACTGTTGGGGGGTGGTCCGGGGATCGCGAGTCATCCAGAGGGGGGGGACAGTATTTTGCAGGCCGAGTCTGCACGTGACCGGCGCCATGTTGCACGTCACGGCTGCTGCAGGCTGCCGGCATCGAATGCGCCGCCACGGACCCAGCAATTCTCTGGGCCATATCGGCAGCTAGAGACGGCTAGCCCCCAACCAAACGGAGGATCAGTGGCCGTTTTGCACCAAATGTTTGGGCGTAAAACGCCATCATTCCCACGCCGGCGTGAGGACATAGCCTCACAATTGGAGAATCCAGCCTAGACTTTTCTAGGATATGGGTCATCATGCACTCCTCACTCAAAAGAAAAGGGCTTACTGAAGTAAGGATATTTTCACAACCCTTTCAAAGTGTAACATATTTTGACATTCTAAACACTTAAATAATTACTTTATTACATACTACACAGAAGACATTTTCCCTTTGGCAACACAATGAGGCTTAGCCTGTAGCAAAAGAAACAAAACGTGAGTTAGATATTAAGTAAATCTAACATTAAGGAATTGTCATAACTAATTTTCCTCCTCTTCTACCTCCTATGGGGCTCCTGTCTTTCCAGAGAGCCTATTAAACAATGAAAGTAAAATAATCTTTATTGTCACATGTAGGTTTACATTAACACTGCCGTGAAGTTACTGTGAAAAGCCCCTAGTTGCCACATTCCGGTGGATGTGCAGAGGGAGAATTCAGAATGTCCAAATTACCTAATAACCAAATTTGTTGGTCAAGTGTTAGGATAGGGAACCAGACCAATCATGTCGGTGGTAGATGTTAGCGACCTGGCTCCTGGATCACTGTTAGGATACTGGACAAGACTCCAGGATATTTGTCAGGATATGAGGTGAGAATCCCAAACAATTTTGTTACTTGTAAAACTATGAGGAAAGGATACTTCACCCCAGGAGTGATGACTCTGGCCAATAGGTAGCTTTTATGTTCAAACAAACTTTAATTTAAACACAGAATTAACGACATTAACATAAAAGCAATAACTTTACAATCATCAGTTCAACAGTTCTTAAAGGAAAGAAAAAACTTGAACTTACTATCTACACCAACCACTAATTCCAATTAAGCAACCCGATAATGTTCAAATGCCATTTATAAATAAAGTTAACAAAACAGATTACTTGCTTAGTTGTGCAGATCTTTGGGGAGAATATTCCTTTCAATAGCAGATCCAGTATATTTCTGTACATCCGAACAGCATTTGGTAAAACTACTGTTCAACTTAAAATCCTTTATCAGACTGCAAAACTACAGACATACCTGGCTCCTCCCATTATGTATTGCTTAGCTGGGTTTAAATGCAATTCCAGAGAATCTCCAGCAATTAAACTCTATTTATTAGCCCTTTATCTGTAACCAATTAAATGGTTGGAATTAATGATTACCTCACCTTTTATGACTCTTTAATTACAGATTTAGTAGACACACTGCCTGTCTATATTTTAAACTGTCTGTGCGGAGTCTTCACATTCTCCCTGTGTCTGCTTGGGTTTCCTCCGGGTGCTCCGGTTTCCTCACACAAGTCCCGAAAGACGTGCTTGTTTAGTGAATTGGACATTCTGAATTCTCCCTCTGTGTACCCGAACGGGTGCCGGAGTGTGGCGACTAGGGGCTTTTCACAATAACTTTGTTGCAGTGTTAATGTAAGCCTACTTGTGACAATAAAGATTACTAAAAAAAACAGGATTTTTAATAACATTACTGTAACAGAATATAAAATATAATAGACAACAATTTCTACATTTATCACAAGTTATAACTACTTGGATATTATAAGAGCCCAGGGATCCCCCTTCAACAGTTGTATCTTCCCACTTTCAGAAACTACAAGCGGTGGTTTCTTATGAAGACGTGATGAAACATTTGGCGGAAATCTCTAGTGATGCCCGAATCACGGAATGCGATTGGACGGAGAATTGCGTGTGAGATGAAAGTCGTTGCTGTTGCCGACTGCCCTCCAGAATGCCATGCCCTGATGTTGCGACAGCGGCGTCAATGCATTCTACTCTGCAAGTACAGTAAACACATCATTAGCGGGCCTGATCTGGTATTCCCCGGGGCTTGGAGGAATTACTGATGGTGGGTTTCACTTGTGGTTAAAAAATTGGGCAATAGGTGCAACAGAGTCACAACCGTGGGCTGCCAGACTTGGCGCTGGCAGGGCTGGCTGGGGGGGGGGGGGGTCTTCCAGGGCCAAAGGTGGAGTAGAGGGGGTTGGCGGCGGGTGACCAGGGGATGGTCTGTGGGGTTAGGGTGACTCCCCCAAGGGGACCGAGGTGTCTGAACATGGACGCCTCTCCAGCAGCCTGTGACCGCCCACCATGGTTGTGCAGAATGACACCAGCCATATGGGCGCCCTCACCCCACCACCCCTGCACTCCAACCCAAAATACCCCATCACCCCATCAACTCCCCACCCCCACAACCGGCTGCTACCCGCCGGCGGGCATCACAGGGATTACCCAAGAGGGACGTCCAGAGTAGTCCTACAGGAGGACCCTGGATAGGGATGCGGAATGCACTGCTAGCATGGATAGGGCCAGCCACTGGTACCATTGCCAGCAGGGACGGGGTGGCTGCTAGCAATGACGGGTGCGGGGAGCAGGTGTGTGGTGCGGAGGGCAGAGTGCCAGGTGGAGTGCCCGGGGAAGGAAGGGGGGTGAAGGGGACATGCAGGGGTAGGGGCGGCATTGCAGTCCGGGCCACAGTCTAGCTTGGTGGACTGGTTGGGTATGGGGGTTTGCCTTTCACCCCTGCAGACTTCGGAATTCAACCAGGCATGGTGGTCTTCATTCAAGGTGCCACAGTCCTGGGGGATGTACTGAGGTTGTACGAGCAGGAGCTGCTCGGGCAGGACCACGAGGGTATGGGGAAGGATGCCTGTTCCCGGGGGCCATCAAGGTGATGATCGGCCTCACCCTTTATGCCACGGGTCCTTCCAGATGCTGAGTGGGACCTGTCTGCAATGTCGCAGATGTCGGTGCCCAGGTGCATCCACGCAGTCACGGAGACCCTATATGCTCAGTCTGCACAATATATCACCTTCAATGTGGACTGAGCCCACCAGGATGCCTGGTTAGCAGGGTTCACCGCCATTCCAGGGGCATAATCCAGTAGTACATCAGCATCTTGAAGATGTGGTTTTCAGTGCCTGGACCGCTCTGGAGTGCCCTCCAGTGTAGCGTTAGGAAAGTCTCCCACATTGTGGTGGCCTGCTGCGTCATCGACAATATTTTGGAATCGAGGGGTGAAGTGCTGGAAGAGGAGATGAATGCCAGGCCACGTCCGACGATGAAGATGCGGAGGATGGCCAGGATCGGAAGGGCATGGGGCCTGGGAAGCACAGCAGGCCAAACAATGTGTGCACCAGGGCTGTCGCGCACGGGATGCTCTAATTGCCTCCAGGCTCACTGATTAGGGGGCCTGGCCAATGGCATGAATATCCCAAACTAGACACTATCATAGAACTGCTTTTGCTTTGCTTTAATGTTTTGCATTTCCTGCAGTACCATTGCATTCTCCTCCTTCTTTTCCAAGTATGGATGTGTGGGACACAACCTTCTATTCATGAGTAACTCTGCTGACGACCTAACATGTGACAATGGTGACGCTCTTTAAATCAATAGTCCATGATATGGATCACATTGACTGTCCATTGCTTTCTTCAATAATTGTTTCACAATATGTACACCTTTCTCGCTTTGCCATTGGCTTGTGGGTACAACGGAATTGACGTGACATGACTGAAATCATACGTGACTGTGAAGAGTTGCCACTCTTTACAGCTAAAACAAGGACCGTTGTCACTCACAACGACTTGAGAATTCCGTGTCCAGTAAAAATTGACTTGGTATGCTTGCCGTTATGCTTGACAGCAGAGCCATTTCAGGATAGTTTAAAAGATAGTCTATGATAATTAAATAATCTTTCTCTCGTAGGTGAAAGAGATCAAAGATACTTTCTGCCACAGTGCCGGAGGTAAATCAGACATTTGGACAGGTTCTCTTGTTTGCTTGCAATGATGCGTCTGTAATCAGCGTACCTTTGGCAAGGGCAGCGCCAGCTGATGGTACCCCTGGCATCAGAAACGGATCCCAAGGTTAGAGACCCTCATGGAACTGGGCACCTACAGGCCAGGAGTCGTGTGGGGGTGAGGGTGGTGTCGGGGCGGTGTTGAGGGGAGGTTGACTCACGTGTCATGGGGAACCAGAACTCAGCGAGGTCTCAATTCATTGCCCGCGGCCGACCTCCACCCCGGTGATCTCACTTTCCTCCGGGCTGCCGACCATGTCCAGGGCCCTCTGCTCTGCCACAGTGAGAGGCCGCAGGTCTGGCGGTTCCCATCCAGCTTTTCCCGGTGGTTACGGGCTGCCTTCTCCTGGGCAGGGGAAGACACAGAAAATGACAGCGTTAGACAGTCTGACACATGCAGCCCAGGGGGTGAGTCGCTGGTGGCCTCAGTGGCCAGGGTACCCGGCCATGGCGGCCGGTATGGGTGCCGTCATGCGGTGTCAGGAAGCTACTTTCAGAGAAAGAGAGTGTAAGAGGGAGGGAGAGGATAACGCTCAGCAAGTAGCTGTGAAAAATGCTGGTACTGCATTTATGGTACACTGCAAAATTAGAATTGAAGTATTAAAGCTGCCAAGTGACTTGTGTGTATGTTAGAATTAAGTTGACTAAGCTGAAATCTCGAAGGATGTTATGAATCAAATGAACAGATTACTAGAACTAAGAAGAAGAGAAGATGAAGAAGATCTGGGATGTATTGAAAACATAATGCATTGTGCCATGCCTTGCCTAGACCGAGCGGTCACATGATGATGCAGCCAAGAAAGAGGTCACATGTCAGGAAGCGCAGGGGTTACCCCGGAGAACGGGACAGAGTACAATTATTGAAGTAGTTGCTGAACTAGAGAATAATGTACCCTTCATTATTACTCCTTATTGCCTGTGATTCGAGAAGTCAATACATTTATATTGAGTATTAATCTTTGTTGTCCAATATTGTTTGCTTGTATTCTAAATTAGTGATTGCCCCTTTTTGCCCTTTTTTTCATGAACAAGAATCATCTTGCCCTGGAGTTGAGGAGAGAACCCAAATTTCTAAAAACATCTCAAGGATTGTATAGATTGAGTTGGGAGCACAGCCTTTGTCAGCTAGATTTATTTTCATTTTAACGAGCAATACTGGGACTGTTCATGTTAAACATTTAGGAGATTCTATTCAACCGACTGGCCAAGGCTAACCCTGTCAAAAACCTGGTAAAAGGCAGGTTTGTCAAGGTCAAGGTCATTTATTTGTGTCATATTATGGGTCAAGGTTAGTGTTGCCTCAAGTGAACAAACTCAGGCCACATTAGATTTTCCAATCCCTAGGATGAAGACCATAAGGGCAGCAGAGTAGCATTATGGTTAGCACAGTTGCTTCACAGCTCCAGGGTCCCAGGTTCAATTCCCGGCTTGGGTGACTGTCTGTGCGGAGTCTGCATGTTTTTCCGTGTCTGCGTGGGTTTCCTCCAAATGCTCCGGTTTCCTCCCACAGTCCAAAGATGTGCAAATTAGGTCGGTTGGCCATGCTAAATTGCCCTTAGTGTCTAAAGAAGTTAGTTGGGGTTACTGGGTAACGAGAATAGGTTAAAAGTGTGGGCTTAAATGGGATGCTCTTTCCAAGGGCCGGTGCAGACTCGATGGGCCGAATGGCCTCCTTCTGCACTGTAAATTCTATGATTCTATAAGACCATAAGAATTAGGAGCAGAATTAGGCCACTCGACCCATCAAATCTGCTCTGCCATTCAATCATGGCTGCTTCTCCTGTCTTCTCCCCATAACCCCTGATCCCCTTATTAAACAAGAACCTATCTATCTCTGTCTTAAAGACACTCAGTGAATTGGCCTCCACAGATTTCTGCAGCAAAGAGTTCGATAGATTCACCACCCTCTGGCTGAAGAAATGCCTCCTCATCTCTGAAGAAGGAGATATTGCAGGGTATGTGTGTGTTGTACAGGACATTTGTCTCTAATTTCAGCACAGTGGTCACCCCTTAACAAATTTGTTGAAGGAAAATGTGAGATTTGACCTGCCCACATCATATCATAGAACATAGAACATAGAACAGTACAGCACAGAACAGGCCCTTCGGCCCTCGATGTTGTGCCGAACAATGATCACCCCACTTAAACCCACGTAACCCGTATACCCGTAACCCAACAATCCCCCCATTAACCTTACACTACGGGCAATTTAGCCTGGCCAATCCACCTAACCCGCACATCTTTGGACTGTGGGAGGAAACCGGAGCACCCGGAGGAAACCCACGCGCACACGGGGAGGACGTGCAGACTCCACACAGACAGTGACCCAGCCGGGAATCGAACCTGGGACCCTGGAGCTGTGAAGCATTGATGCTAACCACCATGCTACCGTGAGGCCCCAAATCAAGGTGGCCTTTGAAAAGCTAAAGGTCGATTTGAGAAGTGGGCCAATTCTGGCAATAGCAGATTTTAGCAAGTCATTCAAATTAGATATTGATGCCAATGACAGGGCAAGAGCGGTGTTACTCCGAGATGATGAGGCTGTGTTGGAGCAGCCAGTCAGCTACTTCTCTAGGAAGCTTAATAAGCATCAAAGACAATACTCAGCCATCAGGAAGCAGGCTTTGTGTCTTGTACTGATTCTTCAATATTTTGAAGATTATATGGCCAATTGTGCAGAGGAGATATTAGTCCATTGCGACCACAGCCCACTTGCATTCTTAGATAAATTTAGAACAGGTTTTTCCAACATACAGCCTGTGGGTTGGATTGTGGTCTGTGAAGCCATTCTTTGTGATCCCTGGAGCCACTGTTCAAAATGCTGGTTTGACAGGTAAATGAAGATTCCGCAAGTGGCTGTTCCTCCAATCACAGGCTGTACCTCTCCCACGTTTGCCGCTGATAGGTTGACCAGAAAATTTGGTAGAAAAACAGGCTGTGATTGGAAACCAGCGAATACTAATTACAGTGAGTATGCTGGGGAAAAACAAAGGTTTTTGTGGGGATGGAGAAGAGAGACTGCTGGGGCCACAGTGGGAGAGGAAATGGGGCCCATGGGGAAGCAAAGGCAGCAGGGCCCTGGGAGGAGAGACTGCAGGGTCCCGTCGCTAAGACACTGGCTCAAGGCCTGGCAGAGAAACACTATGGAGCCTGGGGCCAAGGTTTGGCAAAGTATTTGTCTTGTTTGTGTGTGTGCTTGCGAGAGAGAGAGACGTGTGCTTGCGAGAGAGAGTGTGTGTGTGTCACTCCCAGCCACAGACTTTACTGTAAACATTGCGCATATTGCAGGAAGAAGCAATGTAATTGCTGATGTTCGATCAAGAGGGGTAGCAGAGGAGGAAAATGAGTTATGATAATTCCTTAATGTTAGATTTACTTAATATCTAACTCACGTTAGGCTCTCTTTCGTGGGCAGGTCAAATCTCACATTTTCCTTCAACAAATTTGTTAAAGGGGGGGTGACCACTGTGCTGAAATTAGAGACAAATGTCCTGTACAACACACACATACCCTGCAATATCTCCTTCTTCAGAGATGAGGAGGCATTTCTTCAGCCAGAGGGTGGTGAATCTATAGAACTCTTTGCTGCAGAAATCTGTGGAGGCCAATTCACTGAGTGTCTTTAAGACAGAGATAGATAGGTTCTTGTTTAATAAGGGGATCAGGGGTTATGGGGAGAAGACAGGAGAAGCAGCCACGATTGAATGGCAGAGCAGATTTGATGGGTCGAGTGGCCTAATTCTGCTCCTAATTCTTATGGGGTGCGATTCTCCGCTGCCCATGACGGGTCAGAGAATAGCAGGAGGGCCTTCCCGACATTTTTCCCGACCTCCCGCTATTCTCCCCCACCCCCCACGGCCGCCCCACGAAATGAATCGCTGCTCGCCGTTTTTTACGGCGAACAGCGATTCTCCCCAGGCCGATGGGCCGAGTTCCCAGGCCATTACAGCCATTTTCACGAACGCAAACACACCTGCTCTCACCGTTCGTGAAAACGGCCGCAAAGTGCCGTCTCGGACAACCATGGCACCGATTGGCACGGCCGGACCACGGCCGTGCCAAGGGTGGCATGGGCCTGCGATCGGTGGGCACCGATCGCGGGCAGCGGGTCCGATACCCGTGCACTATTTGTTCCCCCGCCGCCCCGCAGGATCAGTCCGCGGGGCGGCTGAGTGGCATGACGGCCCGTGCCTGCGCGGGTTTGACGCATATGCGTGATGACGTCATCGTGCGCGTCAGCCGCCGTGACGCTTGGTGCGCAGGCTTAGCGACCGTCGCTAAGCCCGCGATGCCGTGCTTCACGGGACCGCGCTGCTAGCCCCGCCCAGGGGGTAGAATCGGGTCCCGGGAGGCGGCACGGAAGCTGCCGTGAAACACGGCCAGTTTCACGGCAGCCTTTACGGTTCGCCGCATTTGCGGAGAATCGCGCCCATGGTCTTATAGAATCATAGAATTTACAGTGCAGAAGGACGCCGTTCGGCCCATCGAGTCTGCACCGGCCCTTGGAAAGAGTATCCCATTTAAGCCCACACTTTTAACCTATCCTCGTTACCCAGTAACCCCAACTAACCTTTTTAGACACGAAGGGCAATTTAGCATGGCCAACCAACTTAACCTGCACATCTTTGGACTGTGGGAGGAAACCGGAGCATCCAGAGGAAACCCACGCAGACACGGAAAAACATGCAGACTCCGCACAGACAGTCACCCAAGCCGGGAATTGAACCTGGGACCCTGGAGCTGTGAAGCAACTGTGCTAACCATAATGCTACTGTGCTGCCCTTATGGTCTTCATCCTCAGGATTGGAACATCTAATGTGGCCTGAGTTTGTTCTCTTGAGGCAACACTAACCTTGACCCATAATATGACCCAAATAAATGACCTTGACCTTGACAAACCTGCCTTTTGCCAGGTTTTTGACAGGGTTAGCCTTGGCCAGTCGGTTGAATAGAATCTCCTAAATGTTTAACATGAACAGTCCCAGTATTGCTCGTTAAAATGAAAATAAATCTAGCTGACAAAGGCTGTGCTCCCAACTCAATCTATACAATCCTTGAGATGTTTTTAGGAATTTGGGTTCTCTCCTCAACTCCAGGGCAAGATGATTCTTGTTCATGAAAAAAAGGGCAAAAAGGGGCAATCACTAATTTAGAATACAAGCAAACAATATTGGACAACAAAGATTAATACTCAATATAAATGTATTGACTTCTCGAATCACAGGCAATAAGGAGTAATAATGAAGGGTACATTATTCTCTAGTTCAGCAACTACTTCAATAATTGTACTCTGTCCCATTCTCGGGGGTAACCCCTGCGCTTCCTGACATGTGACCTCTTTCGTAGCTGCATCATCATGTGACCACTCGGTCTAGGCAAGGCATGGAACAATGCATTATGTTTTCTATACATCCCAGATCTTCTTCATCTTCTCTTCTTCTTAGTTCTATTAATCTGTTCATTTGATTCATAACATCCTTCGAGATTTCAGCTTAGTCAACTTAATTCTAACATACACACAAGTCACTTGGCAGCTTTAATACTTCAATTCTAATTTTGCAGTGTACCATAAATGCAGTACCAGCATTTTTCACAGCTACTTGCTGAGCGTTATCCTCTCCCTCCCTCTTACACTCTCTTTCTCTGAAAGTAGCTTCCTGACACCGCATGACGGCACCCATACCGGCCGCCATGGCCGGGTACCCTGGCCACTGAGGCCACCAGCGACTCACCCCCTGGGCTGCATGTGTCAGACTGTCTAACGCTGTCATTTTCTGTGTCTTCCCCTGCCCAAGAGAAGGCAGCCCGTAACCACCGGGAAAAGCTGGATGGGAACCGCCAGACCTGCGGCCTCTCACTGTGGCAGAGCAGAGGGCCCTGGACATGGTCGGCAGCCCGGAGGAAAGTGAGATCACCGGGGTGGAGGTCGGCCGCGGGCAATGAATTGAGACCTCGCTGAGTTCTGGTTCCCCATGACACGTGAGTCAACCTCCCCTCAACACCACCCCGACACCACCCTCACCCCCACACGACTCCTGGCCTGTAGGTGCCCAGTTCCATGAGGGTCTCTAACCTTGGGATCCGTTTCTGATGCCAGGGGTACCATCAGCTGGCGCTGCCCTTGCCAAAGGTACGCTGATTACAGATGCATCATTGCAAGCAAACAAGAGAACCTATCCAAATATCTGATTTACCTCCGGCACCGTGGCAGAAAGTATCTTTGATCTCTTTCACCTACGAGAGAAAGATTATTTAATTATCATAGACTATCTTTCAAACTATCCTGAAATGGCTCTGCTGTCAAGCATAACGGCAAGCATACCAAGTCAATTTTTACTGGACACGGAATTCTCAAGTCGTTGTGAGTGACAACGGTCCTTGTTTTAGCTGTAAAGAGTGGCAACTCTTCACAGTCACGTATGATTTCAGTCATGTCACGTCAATTCCGTTGTACCCACAAGCCAATGGCAAAGTGAGAAAGGTGTACATATTGTGAAACAATTATTGAAGAAAGCAATGGACAGTCAATGTGATCCATATCTTGGACTATTGAGGGTCACCATTGTCACATGGTAGGTCGTCAGCAGAGTTACTCATGAATAGAAGGTTGTGTCCCACACATCCATACTTGGAAAAGAAGGAGGAGAATGCAATGGTACTGCAGGAAATGCAAAACATTAAAGCAAAGCAAAAGCAGTTCTATGATAGAGTGTCTAGTTTGGGATATTCATGCCATTGGCCAGGCCCCCTAATCAGTGAGCCTGGAGGCAATTAGAGCATCCCGTGCGCGACAGCCCTGGTGCACACGTTGTGTGGCCTGCTGTGCTTCCCAGGCCCCATGCCCTTCCGATCCTGGCCATCCTCCGCATCTTCATCGTCGGACGTGGCCTGGCATTCATCGCCTCTTCCAGCACTTCACCCCTCGATTCCAAAATATTATGGATGACACAGCAGGCCACCACAATGTGGGAGACTTTCCTAACGCTACACTGGAGGGCACTCCAGAGCGGTCCAGGCACTGAAATCCGTATCTTCAAGATGCTGATGTACTACTGGATTATGCCCCTGGAATGGCGGTGAACCCTGCTAACTGGGCATCCTGGTGGGCTCAGTCCACATTGAAGGTGATATATTGTGCAGACTGAGCATATAGGGTCTCCGTGACTGTGTGGATGGACCTGGGCACCGACATCTGCGACATTGCAGACAGGTCCCACTCAGCATCTGGAAGGACCCGTGGCATAAAGGGTGAGGCCGATCATCACCTTGATGGCCCCCGGGAGCAGGCATCCTTCCCCATACCATTGTGGTTCTAGGTGCGCCATGATCCGGCAGATATGTCGCAGTGTCCCCCTGCTCAACCAGAGCCTGCAACAGCATTCCCAATCCACCAGGTCCTAAAAGGACAGGCACTGCAGATACACAGGAGGCCTGATGTGGCGCCTCCTTACCACCACCACCTCAGCCTGTTGGGCAGCCAGCTCTCTATCCTTACCGGCCGGTTCCGGTTCCTATGGGGCAGGGAGCACTTCTGCAGGTCCTGCCCGAGCAGCTCCTGCTCGTACAACCTCAGTACATCCCCCAGGACTGTGGCACCTTGAATGAAGACCACCATGCCTGGTTGAATTCCGAAGTCTGCAGGGGTGAAAGGCAAACCCCCATACCCAACCAGTCCACCAAGCTAGACTGTGGCCCGGCCTGCAATGCCGCCCCTGCCCTTGCATGTCCCCTTCACCCCCCTTCCTTCCCCGGGCACGCCACCTGGCACTCTGCCCTCCGCACCACACACCTGCTCCCCACACCCGTCACTGCTAGCAGCCACCCCGTCCCTGCTGGCAATGGTACCAGTGGCTGGCCCTATCCATGCTAGCAGTGCATTCCGCATCCCTATCCAGAGTCCTCCTGTAGGACTACTCTGGACGTCCCTCTTGGGTTATCCCTGTGATGCCCACCGGCAGGTAGCAGCCGGTTGTGGGGGTGGGGAGGTGATGGGGTGCTTGGGGTTGGAGTGCAGGGGCGGTGGGGTGAGGGCGCCCATATGGCTGGTGTCATTCTGCACAACCATGGTGGGCGGTCACAGGCTGCTGGAGAGGCGTCCATGCTCAGACACCTCGGTCCCCTTGGGGGAGTCACCCTAACCCCACAGACCATCCCCTGGTCCCCCGCTGCCAACCCCCTCTACTCCACCTTTGGCCCTGGAAGACCCCCCCCCCCCCCCAGCCAGCCCTGCCAGCACCAAGTCTGGCAGCCCACGGTTGTGACTCTGTTGCACCTGTTGCCCAATTTTTTAACCACAAGTGAAACCCACCATCAGTAATTCCTCCAAGCCCCGGGGAATACCAGATCAGGCCCGCTAATGATGTGTTTACTGTACTTCCAGAGTAGAATGCATTGACGCCGCTGTCGCAACATCAGGGCATGGCATTCTGGAGGGCAGTCGGCAACAGCAACGACTTTCATCTCACACGCGATTCTCCGTCCAATCGCATTTCGCGATTCGGGCATCACTAGAGATTTCCGCCAAATGTTTCATTACGTCTTCTGCATGCAGCATAATAAACCACCGCTTGTATTTTCTGAAAGTGGGAAGATACAACTGTTGAAGGGGGATCCCTGGGCTCTTATAATATCCAAGTAGTTATAACTTGTGATAAATGTAGAAATTGTTGTCTATTATATTTTATATTCTGTTACAGTAATGTTGTTAAAAACCCTGTTTTTTTTAGTAATCTTTATTGTCACAAGTAGGCTTAAATTAACACTGCAACAAAGTTACTGTGAAAAGCCCCTAGTCGCCACACTCCGGCACCCGTTCGGGTACACAGAGGGAGAATTCAGAATGTCCAATTCACTAAACAAGCACGTCTTTCAGGACTTGTGTGAGGAAACCGGAGCACCCGGAGGAAACCCAAGCAAACACAGGGAGAATGTGAAGACTCTGCACAGACAGTTTAAAATATAGACAGGCAGTGTGTCTACTAAATCTGTAATTAAAGAGTCATAAAAGGTGAGGTAATCATTAATTCCAACCACTTACTTGGTTATAGATAAAGGGCTAATAAATAGAGTTTTGATTGCTGGAGATTCTCTGGAATTGCATTTAAACCCAGCTAAGCAATACATAATGGGAGGAGCCAGGTATGTCTGTAGTTTTGCAGTCTGATAAAGGATTTTAAGTTGAACAGTAGTTTTACCAAATGCTGTTCGGATGTACAGAAATATACTGGATCTGCTATTGAAAGGAATATTCTCCCCAAAGATCTGCACAACTAAGCAAGTAATCTGTTTTGTTAACTTTATTTATAAATGGCATTTGAACATTATCGGGTTGCTTAATTGGAATTAGTGGTTGGTGTAGATAGTAAGTTCAAGTTTTTTCTTTCCTTTAAGAACTGTTGAACTGATGATTGTAAAGTTATTGCTTTTACGTTAATGTTGTTAATTCTGTGTTTAAATTAAAGTTTGTTTGAACATAAAAGCTACCTATTGGCCAGAGCCATCACTCCGGGGGTGAAGTACCCTTTCCTCATAGTTTTACAAGTAACAAAATTGTTTGGGATTCTCACCTGATATCCTGACAAAAGTTGGGAGTCTCGTCCAGTATCCAAACAGTGATCCAGGAGCCAGGTCGCTAACATCTACCACCAACATGATTGGTCTGGTTCCCTATCCTAACACTTGACCAACAAATTTGGATATTAGGCAATTTGGACATTCTGAATTCTCCCTCTGTGCATCCAAACAGGCACCGGAATGTGGAAACTAGGGGCTTTTCACAGTAACTTCACTGCAGTGTTAATGTAAACCTACATGTGACAATAAAGATTACTTTACTTTCATTGTTTAATAGGCTCTCTGGAAAAAGTTAATGGGCAGGATTCACTGTTCAGAATCTGAGTGCTCCCACCAGCAGGAAAAGTAAAGTGATTCCTGCTGGCACTGGAAGCGATGTTGATGTGCCATTCAATGGCACTTGGAAAAATTGTTTGGCAAAATCGCCTTTTCCGTGCCATTCAATGGTTCACTGGTGTCCACACTGGAACTGAGAGGGGCGGGATCTAATCTCTCTGACAGGTCCCAGACCTCTGAGATCAAAGCACTTCAGGGGCCCCCTCCTGGATCGCTGGGCAGGTCACCGCGCCCCACCCTAATATTGGGAAGGGCCCCCCCCTCAGATCTCCACTTCAGCTGCCCAAGGCCCCTCATTCAACAGCCCCACCCACTTCAGGTCCTGCCCCTTGGCAGTGCCAACCTGGAACCTTGCAGTCTTAGGGGTGGCAAGTTGGTAAGTACCCTTCCAACGATAGCCACCAGGGTGTCGAGGGTGATCCTTCCTCGGAGGTGGGGTCAGGGGGACTTGTGCTGGGTTAGAAGAGCTCAGGTCGGTGTCTTCCATGGGATGTTGCTCTTTTGGCTGTTCTCATCTCAGGGGCTGTTTAGAACAGGGCTAAATTGCTGGCTTTCAAAGCAGACCAAGGCAGGCTAGCAGCACGGTTCGATTTCCGTAACAGCCTCCCCGAACAGGCGACGGAATGTGGCGACTAGGGGCTTTTCACAGTAACTTAATTTGAAGCCTCCTTGTGACAATAAGGGATTTTCATTTCATTTCATCTGCAGCCTTTAAACCCATTAAACAGTCGGCCAGGATGTAAAAGTTAAAGTTGTCCCATAATAAAGTGCAAATGCGCACATCTGCACCCCTATACCGTTTAGACAGTCATTCGTTATCTCATGAAAACACATCCTCAATAATAATGTGAAAATGTTCTCAACTGCAACCCTAAACCTTTTAAAAAGTCTGTCAGTATGGCAAGTTTAAAGATCTGTGAGATGAAGGTGAAAGTTATGCCTTTAAAGTGGTAAGAACTCTTTGAAATGGTTTTCACACCATCAATTTCATTCCCTTTGGAAGTATTGTAGTCACTGTGTGTGGCTCGGAGGCTGAATGCTTTGAACTGGATTGCTTACGTTGAAATTCAGACTGCATTGCCTGCTCAAAGCATTGTGATTTACGGTTTGCTGGAACTGCAAAGTGATGAATCAGATTGTTTAGTTTTATAGCTCTGCTGGGATCGATAAAGTCAGGGTAGCAGCTGTTTCTCTAACGCAATTTTTTTAAGAGTGCCTCTTTGTTCTCGAGTGCTTCATAGAAAGTGAAGCACAGCCCCCACAGCTGTTCTTTCCTTCTATGAAGACAAGCACAAAGTATCTGTTCAATTCATCCACCATTTCTTTATTTTCCATTATTAGATTCACTCTCTAAATGACTAACACTCACTTTACTTGCTCTTTTCCTTTTTAAATACCTGTAGAAGCTCTTACTGTCTGTTTTTATATTCCCAGCTAGTTTTCATTTGTCCTCTAATTTCTTCCTCCTTATTAATCCAGGCAGCACAGTGGCACAGTGATTAAGCACTGCTCCCTCACAGCTCCAGGGATCCAGGTTCAATTCCAGTCTCGGGTGACTGCCTGTGTGGAATTTGTACGTTCTCCCCGTGTCTGCGTGGGTTTCCTCCCGGTGCTCCGATTTCCTTCCACAATCCATAGATGTGCAGATTAGGTGGATTGGCCAGGCTAAATGCCCATGAGTGTTCAGTAGGTTAGATGGAGTTACTGGATTATGATGATAAAGTGGAGGAGTGGGCTAAAATAGGGTGCGCTGCCCAAGGGCCGGTATAGACTCAATGGGTCAAATGGCCTTGTTCAGCACTGTAGGGGTTCTACGATTCTATAATTTTAGTCATTCTTCACTCTTTTTTATATTCTTCCCAATCTTCTGACCTGCCATTAACCTTTGCAGAGTGGTATGTTATTTCTTTCAATTTGCTATGACCCTTAAACTCCGTACTTAGCCATAAATGGTTTGTCATTATCCTAGAGACTTTATTTTCCTCTGAAATGAATGTCTGCCGAGTGTTATGAATTATCCCCTTATCCAACACCTCGAATTGCTGGCTGTCCAATAGACCGAGGAGGAGGTGCAAAGGAGTCGCGGATGAGGGCATGTGTCTTCTATTGGTGCCTGTCTTTTGAGGAGATACCGGACCACCTGTGCCGCCGAAGGTTAACCAAGGAAACAGTGTGCTGCTTTTGCCAAAGGAGGGCGCACCTGAAATGGTGGGGTTTTGAAGGAGGATACCCGCTCAGGATGGTCGTCAAGGTGATGGTCAAATTTTTGTAACTTTTGTTAAAAGAATTTTTATTCAAAATTTTTCAAATTTTAACATTTAAAGCACACAACAGTGCAAAATAAAACCAACATAAAATCCCCCAAAATGCCCACACACGCTAACCAACCACCATTTACCCCCGACAGCAAAGCCCCCCCGCCCCCGCCCCCCAGCAGCTGGCAGTAACCAGCTCCTTGAAATGTAGTATGAACAAATCCTATTTCTTATGGAATCTGTCACTCCCCCCCCCCCCCCCCCCCCAAAACCCCACAGCAAATTTCACCTTTTCCCAAGTACAAGAACTCCATTAAATCCCCCATCCACATTGATAAACAGTGTGGAGAAGCTGAACCTCCAATGCGGTGAAGACTAAACCATCTGCTCCAGCTCCCATCTGCACCTTGGGCAGATCTGACACCCCGAATATGGTCGCTGGGAACTGGCTCTAAATCCACATACAAGATCGTAGACATTGTCCTGAAAAGCAGGGCAGCAGGGTAGCACAAGTGACTAGCATCGTGTCTTCACCAGGGTCCCAGGTTCGATTCCCTACCCGGCCACTGTCTGCGCGGAGTCTGCATGTTCTCCCCGTGTCTCCTCCGGGTGCCCCGGTTTCCTCCCACAGTCCAAAGCCGTGCAGGTTAGGTGGATTGGCCTTGCTAAATTGGCCTTAGTGTCCAAAAGGTTAGGAGGGGTTATTGGGTTACGGGGGTAGGGTGGAAGTGAGAGCTTAAGTGGGTCGGTGCAGATTCGATGGGCCGAATGGCCTCCTTCTGCACTGTATGCTCTATGTTCTATGTTACCTCCAAACTTTCTCCAACTTCGGGCAGGACCAAGACATATATTTGTGATTGGCTGGCCCCTCCCACACTGCTCACAAATATCCTCCAACCCCTCATACAACCAGCTCATCCTCGACTTGGTCAGATGCGCCCTATGTACTTACTACCTTTGGCTGTATCAACCCCAGTCTCGTGAACGAGGTTGAGGCATTCATGCTCCACTACACCTCACACCACAGCCCCTCCTCCAGTGCCATCTCCGATTCCTCCTCCCACTTAGCCTTATCCCCCTCCAGAGACACCTTATCCTCCCCAAAATCCTCCCATAGATCACCAAGATGACCCCACCCCACCCCAGTCCCATCACCGACAGCACCCCCTTCAACAAGAGGAGCGTGGTGCTACCGGAACAGATGGAAAAACCTTTTCCATGATATCCCACACCTACATGTACCTGAAAGTCTCCCCCCGCAGGATCTCAAACTTCGCCTCCAGCTCCTTCAAACTCGCCCACCGGCCTTCTAAAAACAAGTCATTAATTTCCATCGCCCCTCGCTCATCCCATCTCCAAAACCTCACATCCATCCTCCCTGGCACCAATTTTGTAACTTTAACCTGAATCAGAATCAATATAAATTAAAGATGAATTAATGGGCAAACGACACAAATAAAAATGTAAATTTCACTTTTGATAGTTTTGATAATAATAAAGATACTCCACACAGATACTTGGCATCATGTGCAGTTCCAAAATCGTTTAGGAGCCTGATGTATAGGATTCCTCACATTCCCACAATTCAGCCGGCAGGTTGTGTTCACCAGCAGCTTTATTTCATCAAAGATCCCCAGAGACATTCATCAGCTAAATAACACATTCCTCCAGGACCTCTTCATTTAAGTTCAGGACATCTTTGATGACACAGATTCCCCAGGGACTCTTTTATCCAATCCTTTTAAAAGGTCCGGTTGGATTTGGCGAAACTGAAACAGCAGCAATAAAATTGTCCAATTTACAAACAGTGCCCTGACCTCTTGTCTGTCCTGTTTAATGGTATTGCACACACACGACTCCTTATAAATGTGCCTTCTGTGTTTTCCTCTCTGCTGCAGCTTTCCTTTGTTCTTTACTACAATCGCTTCTTTGGCCGTGATTTCTTCTGGCCGCCTGGGCTGCGACAAGCTACGCAAGGGTAGCCGCTGCGGGACCGACAACACCGGCCATTGTGTCACATCTGTAAGAAATTGAAGAAGAACAGAGACTAGCAATCAATTAGGGCTTCCACGCCGGGGTCCTCAAATTCCACAAGCCTCCCCCACCCCTACGTGTCCCGCCTTCTCTCACAGTGCCAGCCACCGAGCCATTTGTATTGGAATACCTTGCTCTGCACACTCACCCCCAGCCACATCAGGAGTCCCTAAACCCCAGACATCAGACCCATGCGGGAACATTAGGGAATATTCAGGTGCCCTCCCCGTATCCACACACTCACCCTTTGGTCACGTGGATATCCCTAGTTATGAAGCCCAGCTCTTGAGTGTTTGATTGTTGGCTGCTGCCTCTATGGTGCTGACGCTTCTAGGGTTCAGGCAAACTGTTCAGGCTTGAAAGTTTGATTGAAATGTGATGCAATAATCATCATCTGAGACATGGCATGTGTACCCATGAGAATTCACTTGAGAGCTGTGAAGTGCTCGCACAACTAGCCACGCCATTTCCTCATTAGCAATAGCCTTCGTCTGTGAAGCTGGAGGCTGCTCACAGTCATCAGGAGTTAAAGTGACCTTCAGCATGGAACCAGGAGCAGGGCTCTGTCCTGGAAGTGTTTGGTAGGAGAGACCAGCAGTAGCTATAGCTGCCTCTGTTATGACTCTCCAGAATATTTAAAGATGACTTGAAGGCCTCACAGACGAAAAACCCATCACCCCACCCCAGCCCAGGGCCAACCCCCAATCTGGAATGCTTCGGCCCCCAGGTTGGTCAGATTGCAAACTCATCTGAGCCTGATTTTGACCTTTCCCGTTACTTAACAGCGGATCTAGATCTACACCGGGTGCAAATCAGTGGTTAAATTGTGCCCTTTATCTCTCATCTCTGTTACGAGTCACATGTTTTGTATCTTAACTCCCGTCCTGTAGTTGTTTCCAGAATATGAGTCACCATGTGCAATCATTCTTGGTCATGCCATTATATGAGTCCAGATTTTCATTAATTGCAGCATATTCTGGGTGTGCTAGAGTCTTGTAGGCACCAGTGATTTGATACTATCACAAAAGCAACTGGGCCCTTTCATGGTGAGAAAAACATTTACATTATCCTCATTTCCTATTTTATTTGCTTTCAAACAATGTATAGGGCAGGATTCTCCCTCCCGCCAGACCCGTTTTCTGGCACGGCACGCCATCGCCAGCAGTGGGATCCTCTGTCCTGGTAGCTGGCGAATGGGGTTTCCCATTGTGGCCACCCCCGCCTCATTGGGAAATCCGCGGGCGTGAGTGCACTGCCGGCAAAGCGGAGGATCCCGCTGACGGAGAATCCCACCCATTATCATTGTTCTTAATTACTCCAGTCCTCTTTGTTAGGTTGTCTGCCCCATTTTTCCCAAGTGTGCCTTCAGTGCCATTTTTTCAGTCACATGCTACTCTGACTCAGTGTTCACCTATGACATGTACGTGGAAAGATTTGTAGAACTTCTCAAACTTTCTCAAAATCAACTATAGGAGTTCCAAAACTATAGTCACAATATTTGTCAGCCCTTCATTTCTCAAATCAGGACGAAGCACCATAAAATTATAAATTTTCCCAATACTCTTGAAGAAATTCCAGATTGGAGAGAAGGAGGGCATCTACTTACATGCAGCCATGTGATGGGTCACTACTGTAGCCTGTTGTTGGCTTTCTGTCAGATTAAAATCTTCGCAAAATAACAGAACCACAGTAAAGCACTTCAGCCTTTTTTAATTAGTACAACACTGAGCTCAGCCAAACACACAACAGGCCACTGTTTTTCACTTGTTAACTCATTTAGCATATTAAGGAATCAATAAGTGACAAACTATCACACATGCAGCATTCCAAACACTTCTAATTCTGCTACTAATGAACTAAAATATCACAAAACGTTCGCAACAAAATAAATAAATGCACACTTTCATCAAAATCATTATCAGCCATTCCCACATTGGTTTCGCTCTTGTAATTGGTAAACGGTTAATTAGCATAAACCAAAGTCAGAAAATACACAAAAGGAAATAACTTATTATGTACAACAAATCACTTCCCCAGTT
Organism: Scyliorhinus canicula; assembly: GCF_902713615.1. NCBI lineage: Eukaryota > Metazoa > Chordata > Chondrichthyes > Carcharhiniformes > Scyliorhinidae > Scyliorhinus > Scyliorhinus canicula. The sequence goes on from NC_052148.1 coordinate 147,367,821, forward strand.
TCTCAAACTCACATAAAATGTCAAACTTGTAATTATTTTTGACAGAAAGCTTTGATTCAAATACAAATTCTATTTGAGCCAGCTATCTTAATTCTGGATATATATTGCAGTTTAACTCTCTGTCCCCACTAACCTTGATCTGATTCTCATGACTAGCAAACCCAGCCTCCAGCACCAACGCAAATAACAGCAGGTCATTGCCATTGCAATCGCTACCATAGTTCCGCTCCAACCATTTAACTCCCATCAAAATACGTCTGCTCTGCAGGGAATAAATGTCATGATTAAACACCAAATACTTTTGAAAAATTAGCAATGTCACTCACAATGTTTTTTTAAAATATAAATCATATGAAAAAGCAGGGATTAATACTCTATCAAAACATAAACTGTTTACATCTGAAGCCTGGTAACACAGTTGTGCAAGGGCTAATTACAGATACAATTAGAAATAAGGCTAAAAGAAATTATGCAAAGCTAATCACCATCTGGAGGGCTCAGTTAGTTTACCCAGTGAGAAACTGGAGCACACAAACCAACTGGATATCTGAATCGGTCTGGGTTGATTGACTTAGCCAGTATGCCATGAGGGGATTATAAGCACTTCAGAACTCCTGATTCTGAGGGTGGGGGAAACTTTGATCAAGTTCTGATCACCCAGTTGCAAATGGTAGATGTATGATACTGAGTGAGCATTGGGCTCAGATATCGTGCCTCCATGTTAATACTACCACTCCGATACACACTGTAAAAGCTTGCAGATAAATAATTGTAATTTACTGTACCACAGCAGGGTGACCAGTGTCTAAACAGAGTAGAGGAGAGATTTGCTGAAGATAAAATATTACCAATAAAGAAATAAATTAAGTGCCCAAGGCCAAAATTTCCTATTAGCATGACACAGATCTTTGGCAGGGGAGGGACTCAGTCAACCACTTGTTCCTAGATGTGGGTCCTCCATTTTTCATGATACTCCTGGTGCTGTCTATCTATTCAATTGCTCCCTCACCCACACATTATTCCCACTAAAACAAATATTCGCTTTCATCATGGCTGTGTTGCCGATTATGACCCTTACCTCTATTCCCTCAAGTTCAAGGTATACAGAACTGCGTATATCTGGTGCATAGTGATGGCTTCACCTTCGATGAGCAGACCTATGTTGACAATTAGATTGGACCAATACATTGCTGGATGTAATAGGTCATAAACGAGTGAGTGCGGTGCCGGCAGACCAGGGGTGCGATTCTCCGACCCCCACGCCGGGTGGGAGAATCGCGGGAGTGCCGGGTGAATCACGCCACGCCGCCCTGGCACCCGCAAGCGATTCTCCCACCCCCTCCAAAATGGTGTGTCGCGTTTTGCAACAGGCCACTCAGAGAATCGCTGCTCGCTGTTTCTAACGGCGACCGGTGATTCTCCGGCCCAGATGGGCCGAGCGGCCTGCCGAACCTGATCGGTTCACGCCGGCGCCAACCACACCTGGTCACTGCCGGCGTAAACATCGCGCGACCGCTGCATGTGGGGCCTGTGGGGGGGCGGAGGGAGGATCGAGCACCAGGGGCGTGCTCAGGAGGTATCTGGCCCGCGATCGGTGCCGACCGATCATCGAGCCGGCGTCTCTAAAAGACGCACTCTTTTCCCTCCGCCGCCCCGCAAGATCAAGCTGCCATGTCTTGCGGGGCAGTGGAGGGGGAGACGGCAACCGTGCATGCGCGGGTTGGCGCCGGCCAACCTGCGCATGCGCGGGTGACGTCACTTAGGCACCGCCAGCCGTGTCATTCCGGCCATGCCGCTTTGACACAAGCGTCAAGGCCTGGCACGCGAAACTGACACGCCGCCACTCCTAGCCCCACGGGAGGGGGGGGGGAGAATAGGGGGCGAGAAGCGGCTGTTTGTCTCCCTTTGGGAGAATTTCGCCCGAGGATGTCGCCGCTGGAGAATTCCGCTTAGGAAATATGACATAAGACTTAGGAACAGGAGTAGGCCATAAGGCCTTTCATGTCTGGTCTGCCATTCAGCAAGTTGATGGTTGATATGGGTATGGTCTCAACTCCAGTTTCTTGTCAGTCCCCCGAACACTTGACCTGTTGCCTATCATAAATCTGTCTGATTCTGGCTTGATAACTTCAATAACCCAGCCTCCACTGCTCTTTGGGAAAACAATTCCACAGACTAATGAAAAAATTATCCTCATCTCAATCTTAAAAGGGAAATCTCTTATTATTAAACTGTCTACCCTGGTTCTAAAAACAAAGAAGAAAAGAACAAAGAAAGGTACAGCACAGGAACAGGCCCTTCGGCCCTCCAAGCCAGTGCCGATCATGCTGCCCGAATGAACTAAAATCTTCTACATTTTCTGGGTCCGTATCCCTTTATTCTCATCCTATTCATGTATTTGTCAAGATGCCCCTGAAATGTCACTATCGTCCCTGCTTCCACCACCTCCTCCGGCAGCGAGTTCCAGGCACCCACCACCCTCTGTGTAAAAAACTTGCCTCGTCCATCTCCTCTAAACCTTGCCCCGCTCACCTTAAACCTATGCCCCCTAGTAATTGACCCCTCTACCCTGGGGAAAAGCCTCTGACTATCGACTCTGTCTATGCCCCTCATAATTTTGCAGACCTCTATCAGGTCGCCTCTCAACCTCCGTCGTTCCAGTCAGAACAAACCGAGTTTATTCAACCGCTCCTTATAGCTAATGCCCTCCATACCAGGCAACATTCTGGTAAATCTCTTCTGCACCCTCTCTAAAGCCTCCACATCCTTCCGGTAGTGTGGCGACCAGAATTGAACACTATACTCCAAGTGTGGCCGAACTAAGGTTCTACACAGCTGCAACATGACTTGCCAATTCTTATACTCAATGCCCCACCCAATGAAGGCAAGCATGCCGTATGCCTTCTTGACTACCTTCTCCACCTGTGTTGCCCTTTTCAGTGACCTGTGGACCTGTACACCTAGATCTCTCTGACTTTCAATACTCTTGAAGGTTCTACCATTCACTGTATATTCCCTCCCTGCATTAGACCTTCCAAAATGCATTACCACACATTTGTCTGGATTAAACTCCATCTGCCATCTCTCCGCCCAAGTCTCCAAATGATCTAAATCCTGCTGTATCCTCTGACAGTCCTCATCACTATCTGCTGTTCCACCTACCTTTGTGTCGTCTGCAAACTTACTAATCAGACCAGTTACATGTTCCTCCAAATCATTTATATATACTACGAACAGCAACGGTCCCAGCACTGATCCCTGCGGAACACCACTAGTCACAGCCCTCCAATTAGAAAAGCACCCTTCCATTGCTACTCTCTGCCTTCTATGACCTAGCCAGTTTTGTATCCACCTTGCCAGCTTACCCCTGATCCCGTGTGACTTCACCTTTTGTACCAGTCTACCATGAGGGACCTTGTCAAAGGCCTTACTGAAGTCCATATAGACAACATTCACTGCCCTACCTGCATCAAACAGCTATGTGACCTCTTCGAAAAACTCTATCAAGTTAGTGAGACACGGCCTCCCCTTCACAAAACCATGCTGCCTCTCATTAATATGTCCATTTGCTCCCAATGGGAGTAGATCCTGTCTCGAAGAATTCTCTCCAGTAATTTCCCTACCACTGACGTAAGGCTCACCGGCCTGTAGTTCCCTGAATTATCCTTGCTACCCTTCTGAAACAAAGGAACAACATTGGCTATTCTCCAGTCCTCCGGGACATCACCTGAAGACAGTGAGGATCCAAAGATTTCTGTCAAGGCCTCAGCAATTTCCTCTCTAGCCTCCTTCAGTATTCTGGGGTAGATCCCATCCGGCCCTGGGGACTTATCTACCTTAATATTTTTCAAGAAGCCCAACACCTCGTCTTTTTGAATCTCAATGTGACCCAGGCTATCTACACATACCTTCTCCATACTCAAGATCCACCAATTCCTTCTCTTTGGTGAATACTGATGCAAAGTATTCATTTAGCACCTCGTCCCTTTCCTCTGGCCCTACATATAGATTCCCTTGCCTATCCTTCAGTGGGCCAACCCTTTCCCTGGCTACCTCTTGCTTTTTATGTACGTGTAAAAAGCCTTGGGATTTTCCTTAACCCTATTTGCCAATGACTTTTCATTACCTCTTCTAGCCCTCCGGACTCCTTGCTTAAGTTCCTTCCTACATTCCTTATATTCCACAAAGGCTTCGTCTGTTCCCAGCCTTTTAGCCCTCACAAATGCCTCTTTTTTCTTTCTGAATATACAATATCTCTCTTTATCCAAGGTTCCCGAAATTTGCTGTATTTATCCTACTTCAGCACAGGAACATGCTGGTCCTGAATTCCTTTCAAGTTACATTTGAAAGCCTCCCACATGTCAGATGTTGATTTAACGTCAAACATCCTCCCCCAATCTAGGTTCTTCAGTTCCTGCCTAATATTGTTATAATTAGTCTTCCCTCAATTTAGCACATTCACCCGAGGACCACTCTTATCCTTGCCCACCAGCACTTTAAAACTTACTGAATTGTGGTCACTGTTCCCGAAATGCTCCCCTACTGAAACGTCTGCCACCTGGCCGGGCTCATTCCCCAATACCAGGTCCAGTACAGCCCCTTCCCTAGTTGGACTGTCTACATATTGTTTTAAGAAGCCCTCCTTGATGCTCCTTACAAACTATGCCCCGTCCAGGCCCCGAGCACTAAGTGAGTCCCAGTCAATATTGGGGAAGTTGAAGTCTCCCATCACAACAACCCTGTTGTTTTTACTCGTTTACAAAATCTGTCTACCTGTCTGCTCCTGTTGGGAGACCTGTAGTAAACCTCCAACATTGTGACTGCACCCTTCTTATTCCTGATCTCTACCCATATAGCCTCGTTGCCCTCTGAGGTGTCTTCCCGTAGTACAGCTGTGATATTCTCCCTAGCCAGTAGCGCAACTCTGCCACCCCTTTTACATCCCCCTCTATCCCTCCTGAAACATCTAAATCCTGGAACATTTAGCTGCGAATCCTGTCTTTCCCTCAACCAGGTCTCTGTAATGGCAACAACATCATAGTTCCAAGTATTAATCCAAGCTCTAAGTTCATCTGCCTTACCCGTAATACTTCTTGCATTAAAACATATGCACTTCAGGCCACCAGACCCGCTGTGTTCAGCAACATCTCCCTGTCTGCTCTTCCTCAGAGCCATACTGGCCCTATTCCCTAGTTTCCCCTCAATGTTTTCACCTTCTGACCTATTGCTCCGGTACCCACCCCCCTGCCATACTAGTTTAAACCCTCCCGTGTGACACTAGCAAACCTCGCGGCCTGGATATTTATGCCTCTCTAGTTTAGATGCAACCCGTCCTTCTTATACAGGTCACACCTGCCCCAGAAGCACTCCCAGTGGTCCAAATAACTGAAACCCACCCTCCTACACCAGCTGTTTAGCCACATGTTTAGCTGCTCTATCTTCCTATTTCTAGCCTTACTGGCACGTGGCACAGGGAGTAATCCCGTGATTACAACCCTAGAGGGTTAAACCCTGTCTTTTAACTTTCTGCCTAGCTCCCTGAACTCCTGCTGCAGGACCTCATGCCCTTTCCTGCCGATGTCATTAGTACCAATATGTACAACGACCTCTGCCTGTTTGCCCTCCCCCTTCAGGATGCCCGCTACCCATTTGGAGACATCCTGGAGCCTGGCACCAGAGAGGCAACATACCATCCTGGAGTCTCTTTCACCTCCACAGAAGCGCCTATCTGTGCCCCTGACTATAGAGTCCCCTGTGGCTATTGCTCTTCTGCGCTTTGACCCTCCCTGCTGAACATCAGAGCCAGCCGTGGTGCCACTGCTCTGGCTGCTGCTGTTTTCCCCTGATGGGCTATCCACCCCCGACAGTATCCAAAGGAGTATACCTGTTCGATAGGGGGACAACCAAAGGGGATTCCAGCACTGACTGCCTAGTTACCCCACATCCTCCCGGCATCCAGCCTTTTTAGTCCTTACAAGCTTGTATATGTATCAGTAAGATCACCTCTCATTCTTTTAAACTCCAATGGGTATAGGCCAAACCTGTCAAACCTTTCTTCATATAATAAACCCCTCATCCCAGGAATGAGTGAAATTAACTTTTCCTGAACTGCATTTACCGCAATTATATCCTTTACCAAAGCTGTACACAATACTTCAGATGTGTCCTCAACAATGCTGCAGTAAAACTTCGCTACTTTCATATTCTGTTCCACTTGCAATAAATGCCAACAGTCCATTTTCCTTTCTAATCACTTGCTGTACCTGCAAAATACTTTTAGTGACTTGTCTATCAGGACACCCAGATCCCTCTGGACCACCAAGTTCCGCAATTTCTCTCCATTCCAATTTCTTTACCATTCTTCCTGCTAATGTGAGCAAGTTCACCTTTTCCCATATTATAGTCCATCTGTCAAATGGGGTGGCACAGTGGTTAGCTCTACTGCCTCACAGTGCCAAGGACCCCGGTTTGATACCGATCTCTGATAACTGTCCGTGTGGATTTTGTACGCTTTCCCATGTCTGCATGGATTTCTTACGGGTGCTCCGATTTTCTCCCACTGCCCAAAGATGTGCAGGTTAGGTGGATTGGCCATGCTAAATTGCCCCTTAGGGTGGAGTTACAGGAATAGGTTAGGGGATTGGGCTTAGGTAGGGTGGTCTTTCGAAGGATCAGTGCAGACTCAAAGGGCTGATTGGCCTCCTTCTGCACTGTAGGGAATCTATGATTGTATGAAACCTTTGCCCACTCACCTAACTAATTATATCCCTTTGCAGACTCTCTACCTCCTCTTAACAACTTACTTTCCTATCTATCTTGGTGTCATCGGCAAATTTAGTTACCGTATATCTTGTCCCTTCACCCAAATCAGTGTTTTGCAACTTATTTTTGACGGAACCCACTTTCACCAACCTGCTGATCTTCACTGTCCACGCCGGCCAACCTTCGTGACCCACGCTGGCCAACCTTCGCAACCCACCTTTTTCACCTACCTTTAATGCGACGGGTTCCCAGAAGGAGAGGGTCGTGTACATATCAGGTGCAGAGTTCAGTTGATTCCTTCTTGCTGGCTTCATCTTTGTGAGGACGAAAAATCCAGCCTCGCATATGCCGGTCATTGTGAAGGCCAATAGCAACAAAATGCTTGTTTTACTCAGCACTGGATATTCCTCGGAGATACTTCTCTAGAATGCTGACAGCTTCATTGACTTGTGGCGTGTTTTTAATGTGCTGTCACAGGTGAGGCGCAGAAGTTCAGTCTCTTCATTTGGAGTCAGCTGTTAGTCGATAATTGACTCTGGGTTCTCAAACTCAAAAGGATTTTTCACCCACCTCTTTTCTTTCAAAATCTGAAATGTCTCCTCTGGAAAGTAATGACAAAAACTGTTGATCAGCGCAGACAGAATGCGACTAAATATGACTTGCCAGTCTATTGACAGTTCCCTTACTAACATGGTTTTCTTCGATGTGTTGAAGTAGTGTGGGGAACATGTTATAGTTTTGGCTATGTTTTCACACTGGCCACTTTTGGAAAGCACCTATTTCTTCACAGAGAACCCCACTGCCGGTGGGGGCACACCGCTCCAGAAAACATGGCTGGTCAACAGGGGAATCCCGCCCCCAATGTTCCTAATCTCATACAGTGGTCCTATGATGTACATACAGTTGTGAATGGATAATAATTATTTTAACAAACTCCAGTCTTGAGTAGCTTACTTAGGAAAAATAGACAAACCCCGAAGAACCTCATCCAGAGTCTGAACACACAACGTAATAGTCACAAATTATTTTCCTTCCTCATCAATTCTATTTCTTCTCCAGCCAAAGTGTTAAATCAAAGCAAACTGTTCAATATTGGCTTCCTACTTGACTCTGAGCTGACTTTCTGCACCCATATGCTCCCCATCACAAATAGCGGCAACTGCCACCTTTGTAATATCACTCAGCAACACCCCTGATTCAGCACCTTGGCTGCTGAACCATCGGTGCTTTTGTCATCTTCTGATCAGGCCCCTAATTCTCCACCCTCAAGGTTATCAAAAAACTGTCCTTCCCATATCCTCCCTGCGTGAAGACCCGTTCACCTGTCACCTCTTGTGCTCGCCAATGCCTCTCTCGAATTCTGTTCTTTGTGTTCATGCCTCTTCACGATCGGCCCTCCCTATCGTCTGCTAAACAACTCCATCCTCATTGCTGCACTATCCACCCCTCTGACTCTGGTCACCTGTTCATCGTCCTCATCTTCACCCCACCTCAGTGATGATTACACCAGAAGGTCTTTTGTGTTGTTCTTCAGAACAAGCCAGGTGATGATAGGCAGAATAGCAAACTGATTATGCCATCCAACGTACAATATATTATTCGGCTGCCAACACAGCTACTGACGTTACCTCCCTCTGTCTGGGATACATAGGCTGAGAGAATGTGAAAATGAAACTGGATCACTTACCCAGGCACTTGGCACCATCCACCTCAAGTAGGTTAACAAAATGGTGGCTGGATTGGCCCACTGTTTCAGGTAGCAGGCCCCAAAAGAGGACTTAAGTAGACAGTTGGGAGTAGAGAAAAAAAGTTGTCTCCACGGATGCAAAACTTCAGTTATGAGGAGAGATTGGAGAGGTTGGGACTGTTCTCCTTGGAGAGACAAAGGTTAAGGGGAGATTTGATAGAGGTGTTCAAAATCATAAAGGGGCTATGCAGAGTAGAAAGTACACCTATTGCCACAGCTAACATATCAATGTGGTAACAGTGGAATTCCAAATGAATGATGTGTAATCTTTATTTGGAACTGGAGAATTACCAGACCCAACCCCCTTCCTGGCATGATATCATCAGGAATGTTTCAACACGACTTCCAGTGGTGGGCATGGAGTGAGTGGTCGCTCAGGCTCGAAGGCGTCAATTAGATCTCTTTGTACCCAAAAACGGGGAAATTTTGACAGCAACGTGTAGTTGAAGGTGTGGAGGAGTGGTTATTGGACCCGGCAGAAGAAGGTTAGAGACTTAGCCAAGGAACTGGAAGAGACCCGTGGTACAGCAACAATTGGAAAGGTGGCAGAGGGGGAAGGGTTGTCGCAGGCTGGGAAACCCCAGATGGAGCAGTTGATGGTGTTCATCAGAGAGGAGTATGGAGGAGGATTGGTCGAAGGCCATCGAAGGCGCGGTAGCACCCTTGAAAGTTGAGAAATGCCTGGAGGCACAGGGGTCGCAGATCCGGGAGATGGAGAGGCTGATGTCCGAGGGTGGGGGAGGGGGTTCTTCTCGGGTGGGGTGATTTTGTTGTTGTGATTGTGCGCTAATGGGCAAAACGTTTGTCAGAGGGCAACTGCTCCCCCACCTCCCCCCGTGGTGTTTTTTTATTTTTCGGAGGAGATGACCTGTGGTTTTGGATGTGTTTTTATTTTGGGTGGGGGAGGGAGAGGTGTCCAGAGAGCCGTTTGCACAGACCATGAAGGGAAAGGTGGGGGGAGGGATGGAGGGGCAGATAATAATCTTTATTAGTGTCACAAGTAGGCTCACATTAACATTGCTATAAAATTACTGTGAAAGGCCCCTAGTCGCCACATTCCGGCGCCTGTTCGGGTACACTGAGAGAGAATTCAGAATGTTCAATTCATCTAACAGCACGTCTTTCGGGACTTGTGGGAGGAAACTGGAGCACTCGGAGGAAACCGACATACACGGGAAGAACGTACAGACCCCGCACAGACAGTGAACCAAGGCGGCAATTGAACCCGGGACCCTGACGCTGTGAAGCAATAGTGCTAACCACTGTGCGACCGTGCCGCCGTTTGGCGGAGCATTCGGGCAGGAGCCGCCACGCCTGGCGGGTAATGCTGGTGAACGGAAGTGAAGTGGGCGAGGTGGCCGTGGGGGTCTGACCACGTTGGGGGGGGAAGCCAAGGGGAGGAGGGGTTGGGGGGAAGCCATGGGGAGGAGGGATTGGGGGGGAAGCCAAGGGGAGGAGGGGTTGGGGGGGAAGCCAAGGGGAGGAGGGGTTTGGGGGGAAGCCAAGGGGAGGAGGAGTTAGGGGGGAAGCCAAGGGGAGGAGGGGTTGGGAGGAAGCCAAGGGGAGGAGGGGTTAGGGGGGAAGCCAAGGGGAGGAGGGGTTAAGGGGGGAAGCCAAGGGGAGGAGGGGGTTAAGGGGGGAATCCAAGGGGTGGAGGGGTTAGGGGGGAAGCCAAGGGGAGGAGGGGTTAGGGGGGAAGCCAAGGGGAGGAGGGGTTAGGGGGGAAGCCAAGGGGAGGAGGGGTTAGGGGGGAAGCCAAGGGGAGGAGGGGTTAGGGGGGGAAGCCAAGGGGAGGGGTTAGGGGGGAAGCCAAGGGGAGGAGGGGTTGGGGGGGAAGCCAAGGGGAGGAGGAGTTAGGGGGGAAGCCAAGGGGAGGAAGGGTTAGGGGGGAAGCCAAGGGGAGGAGGGGTTGGGGGAAGCCAAGGGGAGGAGGGGTTGGGGGGAAGCCAAGTGGAGGAAGGGTTAGGGGGGAAGCCAAGGGGAGGAGGGGTTGGGGGGAAGCCAATGGGAGGAGGGGTTGGGGGGGAAGCCAAGGGGAGGAGGGGTTGGGGGGGAAGCCAAGGGGAGGAGGAGTTGGGGGGGAAGCCAAGGGGAGGAGGGGTTGGGGGGAAGCCAAGGGGAGGAGGGGTTGGGGGGGAAGCCAAGAGGAGGAGGGGTTGGGGGGAAGCCAAGGGGAGGAGGGGTTGGGGGGAAGCCAAGGGGAGGAGGGGTTGGGGGGAAGCCAAGGGGAGGAGGGGTTGGGGGGGAAGCCAAGGGGATGAGGGGTTGGGGGGAAGCCAAGGGGTGGAGGGGTTGGGGGGGAAGCCAAGGGGTGGAGGGGTTGGGGGGGAAGCCAAGGGGTGGAGGGGTTGGGGGGGAAGCCAAGGGGAGGAGGGGTTGGGGGGGAAGCCAAGGGGATGAGGGGTTGGGGGGAAGCCAAGGGGTGGAGGGGTTAAGGGGGGAAGCCAAGGGGAAGTGGGGTTGGGGGTTGGGGGGATGTGACGTGGCAATGTTGGAGTAGGAGCGGGATCATGGATGGAGAAGGGGACCATATTGGATGGGTTCGGTTCAGGGTGAAACTAAAGGGGACAGAATTGGAAGGGGAGGGTGTTGGACAGTAGAGGGGAATGGAGGCGCAGGGCTCTGGTACGGCTCATAACATGGAATGTACGGTGGCTGAACAGGCCAGTGAGTGAAGAGGTCTTGAGTCTTCGCGCGCTTGAGGAGCTTGAAGGCGGGAGTGCTTTTCTGCATCTCCAAGTGAGGGATCAGGTTGGGTTGGGAAAGGGATGGGTGAATCAGGTGTTTCACTCGGGGTCTGATTCAAAGTCATAAGGGATGGCCATTCTGTTGAGCAAAAACGGAGTTTATAGGTGCCAAGGAAGTGCGGGATCCAGGGAGGAGATACCAGACATTGAGCGGGGTGTTGGAGGGGAACCCGGTGGTGCCAGTGAATGTATAAGCGCTGAATTTGGACGACGTGGGGTTTGTGAGGGGGTTGCTGGGAGGGATTGCAGACTTGACCACGCATCAGTTGATTATGGGAGGGGACTTGAATTGTGTGCTGGAGCCGAGGGTGGACAGATCGAGCCCCAAGTCACTGGGAAGGCTGCGGGTGGTGAAGGAGCTGGAATGGTTCATGGAAACAAAGGGTATGGTGGACCTGTGGAGGTTTAGGAACTCAGAGAGAGGGAGTACTCCTTCTGCTCGCAGGTGTACAAAGCACACTCCAGAATTGAATATTTTTGTGGTGAGCCGAGAGGTGTTGGTGGGGGCGGTGGGGGCGGAGTTTGCGGGAATCGTGATCTCGGACCAAGCACTACACTGGCTGGAGGTTCGACTTAGCTCGAGGCAGGATCAGAGGCCAGAATGGACGTTAGACTCGGGGATTTTAATGGACAGGGGGTTCTGCGATAAGGTGTGGTCGGTGATGAAGGATTATGTGGAGCTGAACCAAAATGGGGAGGTATTGGCGGCCACAATCTGGGAGGCATCAAAGGCAGTGATTCGGGGAGATTATCTCGTTCAAGGCGCATGGAGATAGGAGAAAGAGAAAGGAGAATGGATGATTATTGGGTGAGATAGTCGAGGTGAACAGGGAATACTCGAGGGACCCCACCTTGGAGGGATTGGGCAAGAGAAAGAAGTTACGGGGCAGGTCGACAGGCCGACAATGGGAAAGGCTGTGAGGCAGCTACAGTGGGCGAGGGGGGTGCAATACGAATATGGAGAGAAGGCGAGCCATATGCTAGCCCATCAACTATGGAGGGAGGCTGCAACGAGGGAAATCCTGAGGGTACGGATAGGGAAGAGGGAAGTAGTGTCGGAGCCGGGGAGGATAAATGAGGCGTTCAGAGAGTATTATGAGAAATTATATAGGGCCAATCCGGGGTGGGGGGGGGAGAGAAAGGGGACATGGGGAGGTTTCTGGATGGGCTGGAATTCTCACAGCTGGATGAGGAGAGGAGACAGGCGCTTGAGGAGCCATTAGGGTTGAGAGAGGTGATAGAAAGCGTAAAAGGGATGAAGTCGGGGAAGGCCCTGGGGCCAGACGGTTACCCAGTGCAGTTCTATAAGGAGTTTGCGATGGAGTTGGCACCACATTTATTGGGGGTATCTCGTGAGGCACTGGAAAAGGGGGAGCTGCCGGAAACACTGATGCAGGCAACGATCACGCTAATTCCAAAGAAGGGGAAGGACCCACTAGAGTGTGGGTCATATAGGCCCATATCACTGTTTAATACAGATATGAAAGTGTTGGCTAAGTTAGTGGCAAGGAGAATGGAAGGATGCCTTCTGAGGTTGGTTGTAGAGGACCATACGGGTTTCATGAAGGCCAAGCAGCTTTCCAGTAACATTAGGCAGTCATTACATGTGATCTTAGGCAGCACGGTGGCACAGTGGGTTAGCCCTGTTGCCTCACGGCGCCAAGGTCCCAGGTTCGATCCCGGCTCTGGGTCACTGTCCGTGTGGAGTTTGCACATTCTCCTCTTGTTTGCATGTGTTTCACCCCCACATCTCAAAGATGTGCAGGGTAGGTGGATTGGTCACGCTAAATTATCTCTTAATTGGAAAAAATGAATTGGGTATTCTAATTTTTTTTTAAAATTAATGTGATCTTGACCCCGTCGAAGGAACAATACCGGAGGGGGTGGTCTCGATGACGCGGAAAACGCTTTTGACTGGGTGGAGCGGCAGTACCTGTTTGAGGTTCTGGGAAGGTTTAGGTTCGGGCCAAAGTTTGTGGCGTAGGGCGCCTGCTGTACAGGGTCCCGGTGCTGAGTGTACAGATGAATGTTTTGAGCTTGCAGGGCTTCGGGTTGCACATGGGAACAAAGCAAGGGTGTTTGTGTCATCACTGTTGTTTGCACTGGCAATAGAGCCCTTTTGGGGTCAGCAGAGTGGCAGGGGATTACAAAGGGACGAGAGAGCAACAGGTGTTGCTGTATGCAGCCACCTGCTGCTGTTCGTATCAGACCCATTGCAGAGTGTGTGGAGAATTATGGACATACTAGAGAGGTTCAGGGTCTTCTCGGGCTATAAGCTGTATGTGGGAATGAGTGAGGTGTTTGCCGTGAATGCGGTGAGTTGGGGAGTCAATCTTGGGGTGTTGTCATTTAGGGTTGTCAGGTTTAGGTATTTGGGGTTCAGGTGATGGGGGAGTGGGCGACAATGCTCAAATGGAACTGACAACGTTGGTGGAGGAGTTTAGGGAGGACTTTAGGAGATGGGATACGTTACACCTGTCACTGGGGGTGGAGGGTCCAAGTGGTAAAAATGAATGTTCTACCAAGGTTCATATTTGTATTCCAAACCCTTCCGATCTTCATTCCAAAGGCCTTTTTCCGGAAACTGGATGCAGCGATTTTGGAGTTTATATGGGTGAGGAATGTACCTACGGTGAAGAGGGCCCTGTCATAATATACATCCATGTATCTAATGGAGTGCAGACAGGCAGTGATTGACACACAGGATGACCAGTAAGCACACAGAACACAGCAGCCAATCACCAGACAGGACACGACCACTATAATGCCAGAGGGCACCAGTTTTTCCACTCTCTCGGGATCCAGCCTCTGAGACAGTCAGGGCTCGTGAGCAGCAGCCAGTACAAACACCATGTGGTAGTCAGTAAGTCTGGTCAGGCTAGCCTCAGGTCTCCAGTCAAGTCAGCACAGTGTCAACCCACAGCTGAACATGTAAAATAGTTAGATGCTAAATAAAATCGTGTTGCATCTCATCAAGAGTTGGAAGTCTGTTTCTCGCTACACTGCATCAAGCGCAGTCCACATAGACCCAGCTTACCCAACACATCATGGTACCAGGTAGTGATGCTGAAAATTGACGGACCTACCTTGAGTGAATCAGCGTTGACCAGCAAACAGCCATCCGGTGACATGGAAAACGTCCGCCCTCCTCCGCAGCTCCGCATCGCCGGCAACCTCGGTGCAAATTGGAAGATCTTCAAACAAAAGTTCCAACTCTATCGCGAAGCAACTGATCTCGAGGCCGCATCGGATGCCAGGAAGATCGCACTATTCCTCTCCACAGCCGGGGACCACGCCATCCACATCTACAACTCCCTTACATTCGCTGAAGGCGAAGACAAGACAAAATTTAAAACAGTCCTGCTGAAGTTCGACAGCCACTGTGACATTGAGGTGAATGAGAGCTTTGAACGGTACGTTTTCCAGCAGAGGCTTCAGGGTAAGGATGAACCTTTCCAATCCTTTTTGCCCCATTTCCGCATCCTCGCGCAGTCATGTCACTATGACTCCACAACTGATTCCATGATCCGGGATCAGATCATTTTCGGGGTCCTCTCCGATTTCCTACACCAGCAGCTCCTGAAAGTTAAGCAGCTCACCCTTACCATCGCTATCGAAAACTGCGTCCTCCACGAGCACGCTAACAACCGGTACTCCCACATCAGGGCAGCAGAAACGGCAAAGCTAACCCCCCACGAGGTGGAACGGGTGCAGGCCATCGCACAAATGCAGGGCCTGAATCTCGATGAGAATGGCCATTTTGCGCGCTTTTCCCGGGCTCCAGCGCATGCGCGCCATGACCAAGGGGATGGCGAGACCGATGACCAGCCTGCGCAGGTGCGTACATCATTGAACCGCACTGCGCATGCGCGTTGGCGCACGGAACGCGCTGACGTTGGTGTCATGAGGTGTCCGAATTGTGGCTCCGCCCATTTAAAGTCTGGCAAAATCACGACGGTGTCTACAGTGTGGCAAGCTTGGCCACTACGCAGCCCTTTGCAGTTCTGCTCCACTGCCCAGCATCCAGCGAACCCAGCCACGGTGCAGAAGTATCCGTTCAATACAGCAGGCCGTGACAGACTCCAACCTCGACAGCCCAACAGATCCTGATGCGAAGTGCCTCAAATCCCCATACCGGGTGGGCATCATTACGAAGCATGTGCTGCCTCTCTCCAAGATAGTGAAGCACCTCCTGATCCTCAGCCTGGATCCCGAAGACGAGTGGTGTGCTGTCCTCACAGTTAACAAGGCTCGCATCCGGTTCAAACTGGACACCGGCGCATCGGCGAACCTCATCTCAAAATCCGATCTCAATACCATCCGCATCAGACCAAGTATTCTTCCACCGGCCTGCCAGCTCCTTGACTACAATGGCAATGCCATAGCTGCCAGTGGCTCATGCCAACTCGGAGTGTCCAATAAGTCAATTAAAGCGACGCTGCGGTTTGAGATTGTAGGACCTGACAGAGCATCCCTGCTCGGTGCTCTGGCCTGCAAACTCCTGAACCTGGTTCAACGAGTCCACACCATGTCATCTTCACAGGCGACGGCCTCACCTGATGAAAACTTCCAGGCTGAAATTGATGACATCATCGCGCAGATCACAGTGATCATGGGGGACTTCAATATGCAGGTGGACTGGGTAAATAATGTTGCCAGTGGACCCAAAGAAAGGGAATTCATTGAATGTTTACAGGATGGCTTTTTGGAACAGCTTGTGATGGAGCCCACGAGGGAACAGGCTATTCTGGACTTAGTGTTATGTAATGAGCCAGAATTGATAAAAGATCTTAAAGTAAGGGAACACTTAGGAAGCAGTGATCATAATATGGTAGAATTCAGTCTGCAATTTGAAAGAAAGAAGGTAGAATCAGATGTAAAGGTTTTACAGTTAAATAAAGGTAATTACAGGCACATGAGGGAGGAACTGACGAAAATCGACTGGAAGCAGAGCCTAGTGGGAAAGACAGTAGAACAGCAATGGCAGGAGTTTCTGGGAGTAATTGAGGACACAGTGCAGAGGTTCATCCCAAAGAAAAGAAAGGTTATCAGAGGGAGGATTAGGCAGCCATGGCTGACAAAGGAAGTCAGGGAATGCATCAAGGCAAAAGAGAGAGCCTATAATGTGGCAAAGAGTAGTGGGAAGTCAGAAGATTGGGAAGGCTACAAAAACAAACAGAGGATAACAAAGAGAGAAATAAGGAAGGAGAGGATCAAATATGAAGGTAGGCTAGCCAGTAACATTAGGAATGATAGGAAAAGTTTCTTTAAATACATTAAAAACAAACGGGAGGCAAAAGTAGACATTGGGCCGCTCCAAAATGACGCTGGTAATCTAGTGATGGGAGACAAGGAAATAGCTGAGGAACTTAATAAGTACTTTGCGTCAGTCTTCACAGTAGAAGACATGAGTAATATCCCAACAATTCAGGAAAGTCAGGGGGCAGAGTTGAATATGGTTGCCATCACAAAGGAGAAGGTGCTAGAGAAACTAAAAGGTCTGAAAATTGATAAATCTCCGGGCCCAAATGGGCTACATCCTAGAGTTCTAAAGGAGATAGCTGAAGAAATAGTGGAGGCGTTAGTTATGATCTTTCAAAAGTCACTGGAATCAGGGAAAGTCCCAGAGGATTGGAAAATCGCTGTTGTAACCCCCCTGTTCAAGAAGGGAACAAGAAAAAAGATGGAAAATTATAGGCCAATTAGCCTAACCTCGGTTGTTGGCAAAATTCTAGAATCCATCGTTAAGGATGAGATTTCTAAATTCTTGGAAGTGCAGGGTCGGATTAGGACAAGTCAGCATGGATTTAGTAAGGGGAGGTCGTGCCTGACAAACCTGTTAGAGTTCTTTGAAGAGATAACAAATAGGTTAGACCAAGGAGAGCCAATGGATGTTATCTATCTTGACTTCCAAAAGGCCTTTGACAAGGTGCCTCACGGGAGACTGCTGAGTAAAATAAGGGCCCATGGTATTCGAGGCAAGGTACTAACATGGATTGACGATTGGCTGTCAGACAGAAGGCAGAGAGTTGGGATAAAAGGTTCTTTTTCGGAATGGCAACCGGTGACAAGTGGTGTCCCGCAGGGTTCAGTGTTGGAGCCACAGCTGTTCTCTTTATATATTAACGATCTAGATGACGGGACTGGGGGCATTCTGGCCAAGTTTGCCGATGATACAAAGATAGGTGGAGGGGCAGGTAGTATTGAGGAGGTGGGGAGGCTGCAGAAAGATTTAGACAGTTTAGGAGAATGGTCCAAGAAGTGGCTGATGAAATTCAACGTGGGCAAGTGCGAGGTCTTGCACTTTGGAAAAAAGAATAGAGGCATGGACTATTTTCTAAACGGTGACAAAATTCATAATGCTAAAGTGCAAAGGGACTTGGGAGTCCTAGTCCAGGATTCTCTAAAGGTAAACTTGCAGGTTGAGTCCGTAATTAAGAAAGCAAATGTAATGTTGTCATTTATCTCAAGAGGCTTGGAATATAAAAGCAGGGATGTACTTCTGAGGCTTTATAAAGCACTAGTTAGGCCCCATTTAGCATACTGTGAGCAATTTTGGGCCCCATACCTCAGGAAGGACATACTGGCACTGGAGCGGGTCCAGCGGCGATTCACACGGATGATCCCAGGAATGGTAGGCCTAACATACGATGAACGTCTGAGGATCGTGGGATTATATTCATTGGAGTTTAGGAGGTTGAGGGGAGATCTAATAGAAACGTACAAGATAATGAATGGCTTGGATAGGATGGACGTAGGGAAGTTGTTTCCATTAGCAGGGGAGACTAGGACGCGGGGGCACAGCCTTAGAATAAAAGGGAGTCACTTTAGAACAGAGATGAGGAGAAATTTCTTCAGCCAGAGAGTGGTAGGTCTGTGGAATTCTTTGCCACAGAGGGCGGTGGAGGCCGGGACATTGAGTGTCTTTAAGACAGAAATTGATAAATTCTTGATTTCTCGAGGAATTAAGGGCTATGGGGAGAGAGCGGGTAAATGGAGTTGAAATCAACCATGATTGAATGGTGGAGTGGACTCGATGGGCCGAATGGCCTTACTTCCACTCCTATGTCTTATGGTCTTATAGTACCGTAACGTGTTCGACGGAATGGGTACACTCCCATACCGATACAAAATCCTGCTGAAACCAAACGCCATCCCTATGGTTCACGCACCACATCGGGTGCCAGCACCCCTCAAGGACCGCCTCAAGCAGCAGTTGCAAGACCTCCAGGACCAGGGTGTCATATCAAAGGTCACAGAACCCACGGACTGGGTCAGTTCCACGGTCTGCGTCAAGAAGCCGTCGGGGAGCTTCAAATCTATATTGACCCCAAAGATTTAAATCGCAACATCATGAGGGAACATTACCCGACACCAAAATGAGAAGAGTTGACCAGCGAGATGGCTCATGCCAAATTCTTTACGAAGCTGGACGCCTCCAAGGGGTTCTGGCAAATACAGCTGGACACACCCAGTCGCAAGCTGTGCACATTCAATACCCCGTTCGGTCACTACTGCTACAACCGAATGCTTTTTGGCATCATCTCTGCCTCAGAGGTATTTCACCACATAATGGAACAGATGATGGAGGGTATGTTGTGTATGTTGTGTATGTTGACGATGTCATAATCTGGTCTACAACTCCTCAAGAACACATCGATCACCTCAAGCAGGTATTCCACAGAATCTACGAGCATGGCCTCCGACTCAACAGGGCCAAGTGCTCGTTCGATCAACCAGAATTCGTCGCCCGCCACAGAGACTAAACTTATAGACTGAACGTTTGCACAATTTTGTTACCTCATCATTTTGACCTCTGTAAATATCGTTTTTTTACCATTTCATCTGCACTATATCTGCTATAGCGACACCTTCCTATGTATATAAGTCCATTTTAGCACATTCTGTATATAGTTACGCACATATACACATCCTCACGCACATGCACCTTAATATTTATTATCTGAACACAAACCTCAAAAAAAATGGGAGGGAGATGTCACAATATACATCCATGTATCTAATGGAGTGCAGACATGCAGTGAGTGACACACAGGATGACCAATGAGCACACAGAACCCAGCAGCCAATCACCAGACAGGACACGACCACTATAAAGCCAGAGGGCACCAGTTTTCCTGCTCTCTTGGGATCCAGCCTCTGAGACAGTCAGAGCTTGTGAGCATAGCCAGTGCAAACACCATGTGGTAGTCAGTTAGTCTGGTCAGGCTAGCCTCAGGTCTCCAGTCAAGTCAGCATAGTGTCAACCCACAGTTAAGCATGTAATATAGTTAGATGTTAAATAAAATCGTGTTGCATCTCATCAAGTGTTGGAAGTCTGTCTCTCGCTACACTGCATCAAGCGCAGTCCACATAGACCCAGCCTGCCCAACACATCAGGCCCTGCTACAGAGGCAGAGGCAGAAAAGGGGGGTTGGCGTTACTAAATCTGTTGCACTACTACTGGGTGGCGAATGTGGAGAAAGTGAGGCGGTGGTGGGAAGGAGAGAGGTTAGAATGGGTTAGGATGGAGGAGGAGTCCTGTCGGGGGTACAGCCTGAGGGCCATGGTGATGATAGCGCTGCCGTGGGACCGAGGAAATGTACTGAGATCCCGGTGGTACAGTCCAGATTAGGGTGTGGAAAAAGCTGAGGAGACACTTTGGGATGGAGGGGATGTCAGTGCTAACACAGGTTTAAGCCGGGGGAGACGGATGGCATTTATTGGAGATGGAGAGAGGTGGTGCTGGTGAGGGCGAGGGATTTACACATGGATAAGAGGTTTACATGGAACAGCTGCGGGAGAGGATGGAGTTTCCGAAAGGAAGCAAATTCAGGTGAATGCAAGTGGAAGCTATGGAGAGGGTTTCCCAAACTGCCAAAATGTAACTTACTGCAGTGTTTTTCAAACTTTTTTTCCAGCAACCCACGTTTACAGAATGACCGACTCTTGCGTTCCACGCCACATTCACAAAAGATTTGCAATAATTACTTTGAAAATTGTAGCACTCGTTGTTGGCACTTCTGTATTATTGAATGTAAAATTGTAAATTGAGCAGCTGTTTCATCTGAAACGCCAAATCCACCCTGATACCTTGCTTACGGGTATAATTTGGGATTATTTGATTATTTTCTATCTTCACACTCATTGTTAGCATTTGGAGAATTGCCCGCAAGCGCTGGAAAGATTAACAGGCTGAATATTGCAGAGTACTAACAGCATCATGTCCACGCGTTCAAGATCTAACACCACCTCGAATAGGAAATGAAACTCAAAACTTCCACTTCAGAAACAGAAGCCCTAATGGCAGAACTAAAAACATGGTCATACAGAATGTCACTGGATGCCTGTCAGTACCGGTTCCCAGTAAATTGTATAACAGTCTGAAAGCATGCAACAAAAAAAAGCAATGCTGGCACAACTCAGCTGACCAATATGCAAAATGTGCAGACACATTCCATTCCATACACCTGCAACATTTTACCAGCTCCTATATACACAAGTGTAGTTTAGTTGCCAGTCCTTGGCGAACAATTCAAGCCCCAATAAAGATAGATGCAACAGTGCTTGCTGTAGAGGAACCGATTCAGCTGGTGGAGTCCAGGTAGCCACACGGCAGAGACGGCTACTTGGGGCTGAGTACCTGGGAAGAGGGGGTGGATAGCGACAGGGGACATGATGAATAAAAGAAGCGTCCTTCAAAGACAGGAGTCCCGATGTGGAAAGACAATTCGGAAGTGAAAACAGTCGACATAGGGATTTGTAGAGCTGGAGGAGGCTGTTTGTCCGGGTTAACTGAGAGAATGATACATTCTCCCCGTGTCTGCATGGGTCTCATCCCCCACAACTCAATATATATAACAATAATAACTGAAAGAATGATAAAAGATGCAAGGGGTTTGCGAGTAACACACTGAACTCAAGAAATAATACAGATCCTGACACTGAACACAGTAGCAGGAAATGCCACCCAAAGAGAATTTTGCAAGTCTCTGATTGCAAACTGCCCAACAAAGCTGTGGCCCAGAGAGGCAAGGAAGTCCACGGCACTGGCTTCTACATCAGCTTCACATGGTTATACACTCTACTGCAGTGAGAATTTACCCAAAGAGAAAAGGGAAATAAGGATCAGGAGATCTTTGGGGATCACTTTTGGTGACCTTTTGGTGACCCATTCTACACCATCCAGCGACCCATTGGGGGAGGAGATAGGTTGGGGAGTGTGGAGTGAGGCGATGCACAGGGTGAACTCAACTTCCTCATGTGTGAGGATGAGTTCAATACAGTTCGATACACCTGGCCCGGGCGGTGGACTCGATCAGGGCGTTGGTCGACCGGGTGGAGGAGAGATTGACGGCCCAGTGGCAGGCGATCCAGAAGTTGGAGGAGCTGGTGGTGGAACGAGAGGAGCAGTCCACTGCAATGGCAATGGAAATCGGGATGCTACAGGACCAATAGAACCGGCTGCTGGTGAAGGTGGAGGACCTGGAGAACCGCTCTCGGAAACAGAATATCCGGATCATCATTCTGCCAGAGGGGAAGGAAGGATCGGATGCTGGTGTGTATGTGGGGAAGATGCTGGAGAAGCTGATGGGGGAAGGTTCGTTCTCCAAGCCGTTGGAGGTGGACCAGACCCATAGAGCGTTTATGCATAAGCCCCAGGGGAGTGAGACCCCGAGGGCAATGGTGGTATAACTGCATCGGTTCCTCAATAAGGAAAGCATCATGAGATGGGCCAGGCAGACGAAACGGTGCATTTGGGAAGATTCTGAGATCCGGGTGTACCAGGACTTGGGAGCAGAACTCGCAAAGAGGAGGGCGAGTTTCAATAACGTCAAGGCGGCTCTGTACAAGAAGAAAATAAGGTCTGCTTTACCCGGCCTGTCTTTGGGTGACCTATGAGGATCTGGAGCTGTACTTTAGCTCGTCGGAGGACGTAGCACACTTTATGAAGGACAATAACCGGGTAGACAAACAACGATCTTAAACCTTGACTGTGGAGAACTGAGTTGGAAGTTATGTGTTGCCCTTTTAAAAACCTTAGTCTTTTAACTCTGTAATTTAAATAGCGACGTTTGAAAAGCTGTTTGAGTTTTTACATGGATAATTCATTTTTCTTTGTCCGGTCTTTCTTATTTGGTCCTGCTTGAGGGTGTTAGAATAGATAAGATTTTGTTAAGGGAGGAGGGGTGGGCCTTTGTGCTTGGGCCTTGGGAGGGATTGTTTGTTTGTTTTGTGCTTTTTGCCATTGTTCTGGGAACTTATACTAGATATGGGAGGGAGGGGAACCAGCAGGTGGCAGGATGCTAGGCGCCGGGGGCGGGAGCTGCTAGGCTGTCTGGAAGGGCTAATTCATGGAAGCAAAGTGGGGGGTGAGCTGAAGATTAATGTAGTGGGGGAAGATGGGGTTGGAGGTGCGGGAAGGCAGCTGACGAGGATGGGACATTTAGGAGGTTGGAGGGGGAGAGTAGGTGACGGTAGCTGCCGAACGGCAGGCCAGGTGAGGAGCGGCACATTGGCCAAGGGCTGGCCTAGGAAAGGTCATGGCTGATCGACAGGGGAGGGGGGCAGGTTCCCCCACGACCAGACTGGTTACATGGAATGTTCGTGGACTGAATGGGCCGGTCAAGGGAGCCCGTGTGTTCGCAAACTTGAGACAGCTGAAAGCGGACGTGGCCATGTTGCAAGAGACGCACTTGATGCTGAGAGACCAAGTTCAACTGAAGAAGGGATGGGTCAGACAGGTGTTCCATTCAGGACTGGACTTTAAAACAAGGGGGGATGGCAATCCTGGTTCATAAAAAGGTGGCATTCGAGGTGGGGAAGATAGAGGCAGAGCCGGAGGGTAGATATATTATGGTCAGTGGGAAGCTGGAGGGAATGGCTGCGGTGTTGGTGAATATATACACCCCAAACTGGGATGATGTTGTGTTTGTCAGGAGGGTGCTGGGGAAGATTCCGGACCTCGACTCGCACCGGCTGATTATAGTGGGGGATTCTAATACAATTCTGGACCTGAGGTTAGACCGGTCGAGTTCCAGGTCGGGAAAAGTATCAGCGATGGCAAAAGAACTGTGGGGGTTCATGGAGCGCATGGGGCGGGGGAACCATGGAGATTCGGGCGGCCAAGGAGCAAGGGGTATTCATTCTACTCCCATGTGCACAAGGTGTATTCCAGGATTGACTTTTTCGTACTTGACAAAACACTTAGCAGGGGTGAAGGGCTCTGAATACTCAGCAATCGTGGTCACGGACCACACCCCATACTGGATAGACCTATGGGTGAGCACAGGAAAGACCCAGCATCCACAGTGGAGGTTAGATGTAGGACTGCTAGCGGAGGATGAGGTTTGTGAGCGGATGAGGGAGTCCATTTGGGGTACATGAAGAGCAATGACACAGGAGAGACCGCAGCAGGGGTGGTTTGGGAAGCATTAAAGGCGATTATCAGAGAGGAATTTTATTTTGATTCGGGCCCACAGGGAGAAGATTGAACGGGTGGAGTTGGACAGGCTGGTAGGTGGACAGGAGATATACGAAGTCTCCGGATGAGGAGCTCCTGAAGGAGCGTCAGAGACTGCAAATGGAATTTGGGCTCCTGTCCACAGGTAAGGCAGAAGGGCAGCTGAGGAGGGTGAAAGGGGCAATATATGAATATTGGGAGAAAGCCAGTAGGATGTTAGCACATCAGCTGAGGAAGATGGAGGCGGTGAGAGAAATTGGGAAAGTAAAGGATATGAGGGGGAAGGTAGTGATGGACCCGGGGGCGATAAATAATGTGTTTCGCGAATTCTATAGTCAACTCTATGAATCAGAACCCCCAGCTGGGGAGGAAGGTATGAAGCCATTTTTGGAGCGGCTAGAGTTCCCGAAAGTAGATGAGGAGCTGGTGGAATGCCTGGGGTATCCAATTGGGCTCGGGGAGGTGATAGACGGGTTGGGGGCAATGTAATCGGTAAGGCCCCGGGACCTGATGGATACCCAGTGGAATTTTATAAAAGGTTTCCTGGGTTACTGGGGCCGCTCCTGGTTAAGGCTTTTAATGACTCTAAGGAGCTGGGAGTGCTCCCCCCAACGTTATCACAGGCATCGATCTCTCTCATCTTGAAGCGGGACAAAGACCCGGAGAGCTGTGGATCGTACAGGCCGATTTCCCTTTTGAGTGCAGACGCTAAATTGCTGACAAAAATCTTGGCCACACGCATAGAGGATTGTGTCCCGGAGGTAATCAGGGACGACCAGACGGGATTTGTGAAGGGCAGACACCTGATATCCAATATTAGACGGCCCCTGAATGTTATAATGATGCCAGCAGAGGGGCTCGAGGTTGAGCTGGTAGTAGCTATGGATGCAGAAAAGGCCTTTGACCGGGTGAAATGGAAGTACGTATGGAATATTTTAGGCAGGTTCGGGTTTGGGCAGGGATTTGTGGATTGGGTCCGATTGCTTTACCAGGGTCCGGTGGCGAATGTAAGAACCAACTGGGTCCGGTCAGAATATTTTAGTCTTTGTAGGGGGACAAGCAGGGATGCCCGCTCTCCCTGCTACTGTTTGCCCTGGTCATAGAGCTCTTGGCAATGGCCCTTAGGTCATCGAATGTCTGGTGCAGGATAGTGAGGGGGGGGGTGGAGCATAGGGTTTTGCTTCTCAATTTACGCGGACGATTTAATGCTTTATATCACAGACCCCGCTGGGGGGTGCGGATGGCTGGAATTATGGAGACACTGGAAGAATTTGGGCAGTTCTCAGGCTACAAGTTAAACATGGGAAAGAGCGAGGTGTTTGCGATTCAGGCACGGGGGCAGCAAAGGAGACTGAGGGAGTTACCTTTTAAGGTGGTGGGGAGAAGCTTCAGGTATCTGGGGATCCAGGTGGCTAAGGATTGGGTGCAGCTCCACAAGTTAAATTTGGGTAAAGCGGTCGATCAGGTGAAAAGGGATTTACGCAGGTGGGACATGCTCCCGCTGACACTGGCGAGGAGGGTACAAACGGTGAAGCTGACGGTCCTCCCGAGGCTATTCTTTTTTCAATCTCTCCCGATTTTTGTCCCGAAGGTCTTTTTTAGGAAAATTAATGGTGCGATCTCGGGTTTTGTGTGGGCTGGTAAAACTCTGAGGGTGAAGAAGGCACTCCTGGAATGGGGCCGCAGGGAGGGGGACTTGGCCCTCCCGAGTTTTATTAATTATTACTGGGTGGCCAATATATCGATGGTCAGGAAGTGGGTAGTGGGGGAGGGGTCAGTTAGGGAGCAAATAGAGGTGGCATCTTGTAAGGGTACGAGTTTGGAGGCTTTATTGACGGCGCCCCTGCCGTTCAGCCAGCCGCCCAACAGGCCGAGGAGGAGGAGGAGGTGCAAAGGAGGCGCCACATGAGGCCTTGTGTACACTGTCATTCGAGGAGCTGCCGGACCAGGAATGCTATCGAAGACTCCGGCTGAGCAGGGACACATTGTGACATATCTGCCAGATCATGGCACACCTGGCACTGCTGGGATATGGGGGAGGACACCTGCTCCCGGTGACCGTCAAGGTGACAGTTGCCCTGCACTTCTACACCAGGGGGTCCTTGTCTTGGATCTCACAGAGCTCAGAGCACAGGGTACATCCGCACCGTCACAGAGCTGCTGTCTGCTCAATCGGCACAATACATCCATTTCAATGTGGACCGAGCCCAACCGGATGCTCAGGCAGCGTGGTTCGCCACCATCGACGGGATGCCCTGGGTCCAGGGAGTGATTGACGGCATGCATGTCATCCTGTGAGCACCTGCGGATGACAGGCTGCTCTACACAAACCAAAAGGGGTTCCACTCGATGAACAATGCAGGGGATATCTGACCATCAACTGTGCACAATGCACCACATTGGCTCGTGCTTTGGCAATGCCGTCGACATTCTCAGCCATGGCCTGCTGTGACTGGGCCATGCTCAGGAGTGCCGCTGCGATGTCCGGGTGGCTCTGGCATATGGCTACCTGTGAGTCGGCAACCCTGCCCTGAGCCTCAGCCATTGCCTGCACAGATTTCCCCAGGCTGATGCATAGCCAAAACCATTGCCCCCAATGCCTCCGCCGTGGATGCCACCCGTGCAGTGTTGGCCTGGGTGGCATGCATGGTCGGCACCACCTCCTGCTCCTGCATGCTGTTGGACTCCTGAAATGAAATGAATGAAAATGAAAATCGCTTATTGTCACGAGTAGGCTTCAATGAAGTTACTGTGAAAAGCCCCTAGTCACCACATTCCGGCGCCTGTCCGGGGAGGCTGGTACGGGAATCGAACCGTGCTGCTGGCCTGCTTGGTCTGCTTTAAAAGCCAGCGATTTAGCTGAGTGAGCTAAACCAGCCCCTCCTCCAACTGGCTCTGCGACTGCATCTCCACAATCGATGGGACTGTCCGTACCAGAAGCCCGAAACCCGTCTGGACGGCAGTTAGTCCATGGGGACTGCCTGCTGACTGTCCACCCCCTCGGGAGATCCTGCCGCCACCTGCTGCACTGAAGCAGCTGTGTTGTGAGCTCCAGAGAGTGTCCCAGGAGCCTCTTCACTAACGTGCCCAACTGAGGCGAGTGTCTCTGGGATGGTGGAGGGTGTTGGAGACAACCGTGATGGGAAATCTGTGTCAACATCTGACTCGAGCTCCGGGGTGTCCTGGCTTTCGGGGCGAGGGCTGCCATCCGAGCTGCTCTCCTCGTCACTGCTCAGCTCACAGGGGGCTCCGGCTGTGGCACTGGCTGGGGGCAGGGAACATCAGATGGACCCGCCCCATCACCAGCAGGTCCTGCAAGACACAAGACAAGATGCATGATTAGTCCGTGCGTCTGGTTGGAGTGGGAGTGGTCTGGGGTTGAGGGTGGGATTCGGGGTAAGCGTGGTGGTGAGGATGACGGTGGGATTGAGGATGAGGGTGGTTTGGGGGTAAGGGTGGGGATGAGGGCAAGGGTGGTGTGGGGGTGGTGATGAGGGTGGTGGTAGGATTGAGGGTGAGGGTGGTGTTGAGGGGGGGCAGTGATTGACACACGTGTCACAGGAAACCACAACTCAGTGGAGTCTCACTTTCTCGCCCCCAGCTGACCTCCACCCTGGTGACTTCCCTGTCTTCGAGCCCGCCGATCACATCCAGGGCCCTCTGCTCTGCCATGGTGAAGGGCCGCAGGTTTGGCAATCCCCCTCCTGTCTTCTCCCACTCCCTGCGGTTATGGATGGCCTCTTGGGGAGTGGTGGGGGGAACAGAAATGACATTGTTAGACAGTTTGACACATGCAGCACATGGTGGGGGTAGGTAGTGGCGAGGGCACCCGGCCACAGCGGGTATGGGCGGCAAAATGTGGTGTAGGGTGGGGGTTCTGCCACCTCTCCAGGTGGGGGGGTGGGGGTGGGGTCGTGGGTGTATGGGACGGGGTTAGTGCTAAGACCACACTGTTGCCTACTCACAATGGCTGCCCTGAGAAGGGAATGCAGTTTCTTCCTGCCCTGCAGGCCGGTCCGAATGGTGTTGCCCATGGCGCTGACTGCCTCTGCCACCTGCGCCCATGCATGGTGAAAAGTGCCTGCTGTTAGCCTCCTTCCGGGCCAGGGTATAGGGTCGTCCATCTCTCCTCCACCACGTCCAGGAGGGTCTCCAGCTCAGTGTCCGGAAATCGTGAAGCTGCTCTCCTTGCTGCCATCTTGTTGGCTGGGATGGTGTGTATGGGGATTGAAGTGTGTATACGCGGCTGCAGCTTGTCAGCCTCCCGAGTGTCAATCGCGAACCCGGCGAATCCAGCACCGTTTCTCATTGGAATTGATTACGGGGCACCAGTGCTAGCCCCTTAACAGTCGCCGAATCGGTCCACGTGTTGCGTCAGTTTTGCTGTCGTGGAAATCCACGAATCCTGCGCCTGCATCAACAGTCTCAGGAACGGAGAATCCAGCCGAAAGCTTCCAAACAAGCTGGCTTTTCAAGGTGAGTTCATCATCTGCACGATGGAAGAGAAAATTCCTCCTGGGTCACGTTATTCATTTCTGAGATACTTGACCTGGACAAAACCAGGACCTTTCAAACAAATCCCAGTGAAATATTCAATGCTTCATACTCAAATCTTGCAGGTCAGAATCTAGATCCTGCACCATCCACTCCACTTTTCAGTGATAAATTATAATGGTTTCAATGTAATTCTGTATTTCCAACATCACAACAGAAACTACATTTCAAAATTACTTCATTAACTTCAACTGTAAGGTTCTTGGAACACCCTGAGGTCATGCAAATGCTGTTTAAACACGTGTCTCTCTTTTTCCTGGCCGCAACTTATTTCTTTACATTTCCAGAACCTACAGGGGGAATTTTAACCCCAAACAATGGATGGATTTGAGATGAGTAGGAGGTCAAACTGTTAAAAATCAGAATCCAGATCACGAATGTGATGAATGTACTTCACCTAATGCATGAGCTGTCTGTATAATAATGTGACCCATGACCTGGAAGTGATGATACGGGTGTCTTCCAGGTACTGTACTGGAAACCCGGTGGGCTCCGCCTCTGGCTCAGCCCTCACCGGGGCCATATATAGTCTGGCCACCTGTGGGTGGCACTCATTTGTACAGCTGACTCTGGCAGATGTGTTCATGGATATTAACGGTCTCAGAGTGAATCAACGGCATGACAATTTGATATCCATCGACAGTATCTTGGAAGCTGCTCTAAAGCCAGATAAGCTCGAACTTGACGCACGCGCGTCAGAAGCCAAGGAGATCTTTGAACATTGGCTCCGCTGGTTCGAGGCCTACCTCAACTCCTTCACAACACCTCCCACTAAAACCATCAAGCTGCGACTCCTCCACGCTCGCGTGAGCCATCGAATTTCTGTGATGATCGAGAAAGTGGCCACGTACGAGACGGCAGTCGCAACCCTAAAGGCGCATTTCGTAAAGCCTGTAAATGAGGTGTACGCCTGACATCTCCTCACGACTCGCTGTCAACGCGCTGGGGAATCGCTAGATGAGTATCTGGAAAAACTGACCCTACTCGCAAGGAACTGCAGCTACCGGGACGTGACGCAGAGGAACACATGAATCTACAGATCCGGGACACCGACGTGGCTAGGGTCCGATCGAACTACATCAGGCAGCGAATGCTGGAAAACTGGAAAACAGACCTACAGGACACGGTAAAGCTAGCTACCTCGTTAGACTCTGACTGCAGACGTAGCACTGTGGAAACCGCAGTGCTACGTCTGCAGTCAGGGTCAACACCCCCAGCAGCGCTGCCCAGCCCGCACAGTGACGTGCAGCGACTGTGGGACAAAGGGACACTTCGCCAGAGTCTGTCTGGGCTGACCTAAAGCCCCGATATCGAACACTTACCAGGCCCGACCCGTGGACTCACAGGCCCGCCGACCCCGCTACGCGGCTGCGTGCCTGCCCGGAACGCCCCCTTCAGACACATCATCAGCCTCGTGCGACTCGTGGGGGCCGCCATCTTGCCCGCTGACTCCAACACCGACCGACAAGTGCGACTGACGGGGGCGGCCACCTTGGTCGCTATCTTGGACCCAGCCCGACACGTGTGACTTATGGGGGCCGCCATTTTGTGACCCCGACACCGTCGACCACGCTGGCTACCCATAGCTGGGCGCAGTTACCCTCGACCAGTCCCAGCCGAAGCACTTGAAAAACCCAATGATGGTCGTCCGGATCAACGGGCACGAGGCCCCTGCCTTTTCAACTCCGGGAGCATGGAGAGCTTTGTCCACCCCGACATGGTAAGGCGCTGCTCCCTTCCCATATACCCCGCATCCCAAACTATCTCCCTTGCCTCCATATCCCATTCGGTCCAGGTCCGCAGGTACTGTATCGCTAACCTCGCAATGCAGGGCGCCGAGTACGCCCATTTAAGTTGTACGTCCTCCCTCACCTCTGCCCCCCCCTACTGCTTGGATTAGATGTCCAATGCAGTCACCGAAGCCTGACCCTACAGTTCGGCGGACCCTTACTCCCCCCTCACGGTGTGCAGCTTCACGACCCTCAAGGTCCCCCCCCCCCCCCCTTCGCTCTTTGCGTACCTCACTCCTGACTGTAAGCCCATCGCCACCAGAAGCAGGAAGTACAGTTCCCAAGATATGGCTTTTATCAAGTCAGAGGTCCAGCGACTGTTGAGTGAAGGGATTATCGAGGCCAGCTACAGTCCCTGGAGAGCGCAAGTGGTGGTCGTCCGGACCGGGGAAAAGAACCAGATGGTTGTAGATTACAGCCAGACTATTAACCGGTTCACACAACTGGATGGGTACCGCCTCCCCGCATCGTGGAAATGGCCAATCAGATCGCACAGTACCGTGTGTTCTCAACGGTCGATCTGAAGTCGGCCTACCACCAGCTCCCAATCCGCCCCGAAAAGCGCCACTACACGGCTTTTGAAGCAGCCGGCCGATTCTTCCACTTCCTCAGGGTCCCCTTCGGTGTCACTAACGCGGTCTCGGTTATTGGAGAACGATGGACCGAATGGTGGACCAGTGCAGTTTGCGGGCTACATTCCCGTACTTGGAGAATGTCACCATCTGCAGCCATGATCAGCAGGACCACGGCGCCAACCTTCAGAGGTTCCTCCCGGCCGCCCAATCTCTCAACATCACGTACAACAAAGAGAAGTGCATTTTCCTCACTACACGACTGGCCATACTCGGCTACGTCGTGGAGAACGGAGTCCCAGGGCCTGACCCCAACCGTGTGCACCCCCTCACAGAACTCCCCCTTCCCCACAGCTTCAAGGCCCTCAAACGATGCCTGGGGCTGTTTTCCTAGCCACCACACGCCACCCTCTTGCCTACCCCTACCCTCCAACCGCCTCCAACACGCCGGACTGAGGCTCAAGCTCCAGACACGACGCCCCCGGAGTCACCATCTGCAACAACCATGCCCGCCGCATCACCAGAGCTGAGGAGGTCTAAAAGATCGATCCGGCCTCCAGACAGACTGAATCTCTAATGGACCCCACGTCACCCCCGCTGGACTTGATTTTTTTAACAAGGGGTGAATGTGGTGAATGTACTTCACCTAATGCAAGAGCTGTCTGTACTGCCTGTATAATAACGTGACCCATGACCTGCAAGCGATAATACGGGCTACTTCCAAGTATTGTACTGGAACCCCGTGGGCTCCGCCTCTGGCTCCGCCCTCACCAGGGCCATAGATAGTCCGGCCACCTGTGGGTGGCACTCATTTGTACAGCCGACTTTGGCAGGCGAGTTCATGGATATTAAAGCCTAATGTTCAATCGTTCTCACGGTCTCACAGGGAATTAACGGTATCACAACCAACTCACTCCTAATCTATAGCAGAGTGGTGGGGGAGTGGGGAGGGGGGTTGCTGCTTGACTGTATACCGCATTTTTTAAAAAATGTTATTGTTTTTTAATTTTAGAGTACCCAATTATTTTTTTCCAATTAAGGGGCAATTTAGCGTGGCCAATCCACCTACTCTGCATATTCTTTTGGGTTGTGGGGGTGAAACCCACGCAGACACGGGGAGAATGTGCAAACTCCAAACAGACAGTGATCCAGAGCAGGGATCGAACCTGGGACTTCAGAGCCATGAGGCAGCTGTGCTAACCACTAGGCCACCGTGCTGCCCTCATACCGCATTTTTATGCACCATTTTAAATTTAATTTGGGAAACCCCATAGGTACATAGAGCTGAGGACTATTGGATCCAAAAAGCCAACCCCCAAACTACCCCCCACAATTGGGCACCCATATGATCTTGTTGATATCCCGCAACCTCCTCCCTTTCCCCAGTGTCAATGTGCCCTCATCTCCCCTGTGATTACTGCCGCCTTCCTCTCCAGGATCACTGCTCCTCCTGCTTGGGATCACTGCCGCCAACTGCCCATGATTAGAATTGCTTTCCCCATCCCCCCACTTGTTGGAACTGACTTGGCCCTGCAGCCTGGTGCCCAGCAATATTCCCTACCCACCTGAACGTCAAGCCAAATAAACAGAAATAAACAATTCCAATTTGGATAAGCAATGACCAGCTGCCCAAATTATTCACAGACAATATGAGGACAAGGATCTGCGGAAATTGCCGTGGCAGGTAAATTGGTTTTATACTCCTTAAATATCTATATCAGACCATGTGAATTCACTTACACTGAACAGGATGCAGCTGGGCATCATCTGTGATTAAAAAAATATTGTTTATCCCTAATTGAGACCAATGTTTCATTCAAGCAGAGCAACAGTGAGTTAATTAAGGACAGCTCCACTGATTTATAAAAGACAAGTTATGTCTGACAAATTTAATAAAGCTCTTTGAGAAAATAATAGTGTACCGATAAAGGAAATTAAATGCATGTCCTCTGTTTGGATTTTCACAAAACATTTAATATGATGCCACATAGGTGGTAAAATTAAGGTACAAGTCATTAAAGGGAATCGTTGGAAGGATATTTCTTTGGTCAAAAAACTGCAAACAGTGATGTTCGCCCCAGGGTCAGGGGTGACACCATCACTCTTCTCAATATACATAAATACTCTCGATTGCATATCGGGAACATAGTGCAGTTGACACACCAAGAAAGAGGGTAGTGAGTTGTGACTAGGACGGGAAGCAACTTCAGGAAAACAGAAACCGGTTAGTAGTTTGAGCTGATTCAAATCAGTTGAAATTGAATGCAGATAAATGTGAGATGGTACATTTTGGAAGAAAGAATAAAGAGAGGAAATATATACAGAATGGCGCAAGTTTAAAAAGAGAAAAGAGGCGTAAGCAATCAGAAACCTTTAAAAGTAAGAGGGTAGTCAAGCTATATAAAAGTATCTGAAATCCTAAGTTTATGAGTAGAATAATGGAAGTACTGGAATGGTTTAGGTTTGGGCCAGGGTACACCTCCTGGGTGAAATACTGTGTAGCGATCCCATGGGGAGCATACGGACTAACACCACCAGATTTAAATACATCCGGCTGCACAGAGGCACAAGACAAGGGGTACCAGCCTCCCTGGACAGGCGCCAGAATGTGGCGACTAGGGGCTTTTCACAGTAACTTCATTGAAGCCTATTCGTGACAATAAGCGATTTTCATTTTTCATTTTTCATCCAAATATCCCACGACTGGACACGGGTCTACAAATGGAGCCTAACGAGTCTGGTGGAGGAAAGTAAAAGGGACCTGCAGAGATGGGGTGCACTCCCACTCTCTTTGGTAGGGATGGTACAGATGATCAAAATTAACGTACTGCCCAGGTTCCTCATTCTGTTCAGATCCCTCCCGATCTACATCCCTGAGCCTTCTTCAACACAATGGACAAGCTAATCATGGTGTTTGTATAGTGGGGGGGAAACCCGAAGATCCAAAAAAAAAGGTCCTACAAAGGGAAAGAAACATGGGAGGCCTGGCCCTCCCCAACCTACAGTTCTACACTGGGCAGCCACAGCACAAAGAGTGAGGGGATGGGTGAAGGAAGCGGGAGCTGAATGGGTGAATATGGAGTAGACTTCCTGCATAGGGACATCCTTCCAAACCCTTGTCACAAGCCCACTCCCATCCCCCTGGCCAATGCGCGTGAAGCCCAGTGGTAGTAGCCAAGCTCCGAACGTGGTACAAGATGAGACAACACTGCAGTCTAACCAAAATGCCCACAAAGGCCCCCGTCTGCAATAACCACAAGTTTATTCCTGCAATAATGGACACCACCTTCAAAAGGTGGAGACAAGATGAGAGAAAACTGATGGTTAGGAACATATACACAGACAATAGAATACCGACCCTGGAGAACTCACAGAGTGGTTGGAGAGTATCCAAAAGAATACAAACTAAGACACATATAAGTAAAAAACTTCCTCCATCAGGAAAAGGCGACGTACCCCCAGATACTAGGATATTCGCTAATCGCGGAACTGCTGGACGCGGGAGACCTCGGGAAGGGAAACTGTGGGGACCTGTACGGGTGAAATTTGGAGGAGGTACGCTCCCCCCTGGACAAGATGAGGGAGAATGGAAGGAAGAACTAGGCAGGGGGATGGGGGGGAAGACTCTGATTGAAGCACTGGTGAGGGTGAACTCCACCTCCACATGCACAGGGCTGAGCCTAATGCAGAAAAAGGCAGTACACAGAGAGTACCTAACCAGAACTCGAATGAGCAGGTGGAGGACAAATGTGAAGGGTGCCAGGGAAGCCTGCCAACCACACCCACATGTCCATAGCCTGTCCCAGAATTGTCAGGTTCTGGACGACCTTCTTTGGGGTCCAGTGTTGTGGGGGTAAAGGTGGGGCCATGCCCAAAGTGGAGGTGTTCGGGGTTTCGGATCAGCCAGAATTCTTTATGGGGAGGGGTCCAATGCCTGAGCTTTTGCCTCCCTGACCACCCACTGGAGAATCCTGCTCGGCTGGCAATTGGCAGCACCACTCAAAGCTGCAGACTGGCCGACCGACCAGTCGGAATTTCTCAGGAGCTGAATTAACATGTGCTGTTGATCTTCAGGACCCTTGGGTTGCAAACTAACTCTAACAGTGCTAATTGAGATCCCAAGCACCACCAACCTCAGCAATCTATGTCAACCATAGTCCTGATAATGTCATCAACACTTAGGGCGCTATTCTCTGGCTTCATTAAGCGCTCGCCCAAACGATACAAGGCTGGTGAATAGCGGGAGAGGCAGAAAATGAGAACCGCGCCAGGCACCAAACAGTTTGCAATGCAACCGGCCCGGCCTGCTCCCATAGGCAAAATCAGGATCCGGGCATAGCGTGGCAATAAGCCAATTATCACCACTTAAGCCTCATTTCCATACTATTAACGAGAGCCACCCCATATCCAATGGCGTCCCACTATTTATCGGCCTCCCCAGCAAGTGGTCACACTGGCGCCGATTAGTACTCCTTTTTCAAAACATGAATCTGGCGGAAGGCTTGGGGGCACTGGATGTATCACCCCAGTGCTCGGTGAAAGGTGGGGGAACCCCGGCTGGGGCCGAGGAGAACCGTCCACAGGGGTGGGTTGCCGTGGTAGGGTGGGGGATGCTGGGGGGCAACTGCATGTGGCACCACCATGGCAATACCTGGAATGTGTGTACCCATTTCTAGGGAAACCTTTGTCCCTGCCTGTCTGCCCAAACGATCACCCATAACCGAGGCCTCTAGCTGTACGGCTGAAGGCTATTGCTAATTGGAAATTGGCAATCGTGGTTAAGTAAGCACTTCGCACAACCCAAGTGGATTCCCCTGGGTAGGCAGGCCATGTAGCATGTGGGAGTCATTGCCTAGCATCCCAATCAGACTGCGATGCCTGGACACTGTGCCTGAACACTGCGGGAGGCAACACCACACACACAGCAGTCAACATCCGAACACCCAGACAATGGGACACAGCTCCGGGGACACGTCCATGGCCAGAGGGTGGGTGAGTGCCACGGAGAGGGGAAGATGCCTGGAGAGATGGGCCAAGGGTTCGGCAGTTGGCTCACATTGTGGAAGAAAGTGACAGAGACATCATACTAGTTGTGCACAAAGATGTTTATTGTTTTCGACAGTCCCCACTCTCCGGATGGTGCTGCCCCCTCCCCCATCCCCAGCCCTTCACCCCCTACCTAACCCTCACCCCCTCCCCCCCCCCCGGTGCCAGTGTTCCCCGATGTGTTTAACCTTCCTTGCTCTCTCACTACATCTAGGTGTCTCCCCAAATACTCATCAGAAGTGGAGGCAACCAGCTGCTTACCTCATCATGTGACCTTTGATGCCCCTGGCGGGCGTCTTCTGGGGACACTGAGGCCGGAGGGCCCCGGCTCACTTGTCGGCAACACATGCAGAGCCGTGCTGCCCTGTCCCATGTGCTGACTGCGGGCCGCCGCCTCATCAAGAGGGGTGGAACTCGGGGGAGCTGGTGGCCATTGTTGCCACTCCATGGGACAGGCGTCCACTCCTGCTCCTCGGTGCACACAGGGCCCTGTGGTTTACCATGGGACAGAAGGGCAGCTGGTTTGAGCCCGGCTGCCTCTGCATCATCTGTTTCTGCCAGGCCTGGCGCGTCCCCATGGTCTGCACCATCGTGTTGATGCCCTCGGCGATGCTCCTCAGTGACTGGGACATGCTCTGCAGCCCTTCTGCAATGCTCACCTGTGACTGGGACAAGCACCGCAATGCCTCGGCCATTCCCATCTGGGAGCGGGGAACGTGTCCCGCAGAACCTTATCATGGTCAGCCTGGTACTGGGTGACAACACCAGCGAGGTGGACACTTTGCTGAGGCCCTTAGCCATGGTCGTCACCAACTGCGCAACGCCTTGGACACCTTTACTAATTGTGCCGACGTCGTGCACCAGACTCTCCATGGTGGTCGGCACTCTAGCAATGTTGGCCTTGGTGCCATGCATTGCCGGCAACATCTCCTCTGTGACTCCTTCAAGCGGCTGTGGACCTGTTGGACTGACGCTGACGTCTGGCTCTGAATGTCCTGGCAGCACCCTATCATGTCCATCAGCTCCGGGTAACCCTGTTCCAGAGGCTCAGCATCAGGCTGGAACCCAGCTAGACCCTGGGATCCAGCAGATCTCCAACGGCTGTCTCGCATGGGGGTCCCTGCCTCCACCTGATGTGCATCAGTAGCAGTGTGGTGCTCACCAGATTGAGCACCAGAGGCCTGACCACTAACATGTCTCACCGAGATAGTGTGTATCTGCGCTGGTGGAGGGTGGGGATGAGAGCTGTGCCACAACTATTATGGTGACATCCTCGGGGTTCTCCTCCAAGGTGGTCTCCTGGCAGGGCAGAGGGCTACCCCGGATGGGCCGGCAGCAACAGCTGGAGGGCCTGTGGGAGAATAGACATGTGGTCAGGGGGAGGGATGGGTCAGTGTGTACGGAATTAACAACTCACATGTGACAGGTCCTCCGAGTGGAGCCCGGTGGTTCCTCACCCTTGTGGCGTCCGCCAGCCTCCGCATTGGTGACCGCTCTGTCCTCAGCCAACCCAGTCACCTCCAGGGCCCGCTCCTAGAAGGAGGTGAGGATTCTCAAGTCCGGCACACCACCGCCAGTCTGGGCCTTCTCCCTGCATTTGTAGGAGAGCTTTTCCTCAGGAGACGCAAGAGAGGACCATTGTTAGCCACACGTGAGGTTCACCATGGTGGGAGGGGGTGTGTGAAGGAAGGGTGGGGAGTGTTGAAGGGGGAAGGGGTTGGAGGAAGGGTTGGGGGGGGGTGAAGGGGAGAGGGGTGGACGCTCCCGATAGCATGAAGAAGGGGATAAAAGAAGCAATCTGGAGCCCCAGCATTCTCTGCTTTTGCACCCCAGCCAGCTCGCAACAGTGGCACACAGGAGACCAGCCCCAGGAATCAGGGACGCTGACCTGGGGAGGCAGCTCGACGCTGTGGAGTCCAGGAGAGATGTCCTGTCCCCCCGTGGATCCGGGGGGGGGGGGTCAGCATAGGGCAACCAGTGCCGCCTGGGATGAGGTGGCAGTGGTAGTGAGCTTGGGGAGTGTGAGCAAGAGAACTGGCCTCCAGTGCAGGAAGAAGGTCTACGACCTACACCGGGCAGATGAGTGAGTAGACACCCCCCCCACCCCCAACCCCACCCCATTCCCACTAATCCTCGCCACTCTGTATGCTTTTTCTTTTGCTTTTATGCTGTAGAACATAGAACATAGAACAGTACAGCACAGAACAGGCCCTTCGGCCCTCGATGTTGTGCCGAGCCATGATCACCCTACTCAAACCAACGTATCCACCCTATACCCGTAACCCAACAACCCCCCCCCTTAACCTTACTTTTTAGGACACTACAGGCAATTTAGCATGGCCAATTACCTAACCCGCACATCTTTGGACTGTGGGAGGAAACCGGAGCACCCGGAGGAAACCCACGCACACACGGGGAGGACGTGCAGACTCCGCACAGACAGTAACCCAGCCGGGAATCGAACCTGGGACCCTGGAGCTGTGAAGCATTTATGCTAACCACCATGCTACCGTGCTGTCTTGACTTCCCTTGTCAGCCATGGATGCCTCGTCCTCCCCTGAGCATGTTTCCTCCTGCTTGGAATGAATTTCTGTTGTGCCTCCTGAATAACCCCCAAAAACATCTGCCATTTCTATTCCACTGTCTCCCCTGCTAGGCTCCCTTTCCTATCAACTCTGACCAGCTCCTCCCTCATGTCTTTATAGTTACTCTTATTTAATTGTAATACCGTTACATCTGATTCCAGCTTCCCCCTCTCAAACTGCAGGGTAAAATCTATCATATTGTGGTTACTGCTCCTTAAGGGTTCCTTCACCTTAAGTTCCTGAATCAAATCTGCCTCATTACACATCACCAAATCCAGAATTGCCTGTTCCCTAGTAGGCTCTGTCACAAGCTGCTCCAAAAAACCATCTCTTAGACATTCCAGAAATTCCTTTGCCTGGGATCCACTACCAACCTAATTTTCCCAGCCCACTTGCATATTGAAGTCCCCCATGATGATTATAATATTGCCTTTTTTACACACCTTTTCTATTTCCTGATGTATTTTCTGCCCCACATCCTGACTACTGCTGGGGGACCTGTATATAACTCCCATCAGGGTCTTTTTACCTTTGCGATTCCTCAACTCTCCCCACACAGATTCTATGCCTTCTGATCCTATATTGCTTCTTGCTATCAATTTAACTTAATTCCTTATGAACAATGAAACCCTGCCCCCTTTTCCCATCTACTTGTCCTTTCAATAGGACACATATCCTTGGATATTTTGATCCCAACCCTGATCCCCTTGCAGCCACGTCTCAGTGATGCCCACAATATCGTACCAGCCAATTTCAATGTGAGCAATAAGCTATGCGGGCGCACGGTAGCACAGTGGTTAGCACTGCTGCTTTACAGCTCCAGGATCCCAGGTTCGATTCCCGGCTTCGGTAACTGGCTGTGTGCAATCTGCACGTCCTCCCGTGGCTGTATGGGTTTCCTCCGGGTGCTCCGGTTTCCTCCCACACGTCCCGAAAGATGTGCTGTTAGGTCATTTGTACATTCTGAATTCTCCCTCTGTGTACCTGAACAGGTGCCGGAATGTGGTGACTAGGTTTATTTTACAGTAACTTCATTGCAGTATTAATGTAAGCCTACTTGTGACAATAAAGATCATTATTATTTACCTTGTTCTGTATACTGCACGCATTACAACACCCTCAATCCTGCATTGAGCACCTCCCTTCTCATACTTGTCAACTTTTTTGCTCTGCCTGAGGTTATGTTCCTGCCACCTTCTATACTCTCTGTTTTATTACTTGGTCAATAAACTTTACTGACCTCTCCTGAGTCCTCGGCTCCTTTAACTAGTTTAAAGTCCTCATCATTAACCTGCACTTCTACCATCTCCTTTAACTTTGATTTTCTAATTCTCCATACAACTGAACTCTCCCCCCACTATTTAGTTCAAAGCCCTATCTACAGCCCTAGTTATACAATTCGTCAGGACTCTGGTCCCGGCATGATTGAGATGAAGACCGTCCCTTCGGAAAACAGGTCACCTCTTCCCCCATACTGGTGCCAATATTGCATGATTTCAAACCCATTCCTCCCACACCAATCTTTGAGCCACGCATTTGCCTCCTTAACCTTGTGGCTCAGGTAGTAATAGAACATACAGTGCAGAAGGAGGCCATTCGGCCCATCGAGTCTGCACCGACCCACTTAAGCCCTCACTTCCACCCTATCCCCATAACCCAATAACCCCTCCTTACCTTTTCAGTCACTAAGAGCAATTTATCACGGCTGATCCACCTAGCCTGCACCTCTTAGGACTATGGGAGAAAACCGCAGACACGGGGAGAACGTGCAGACTCCACACAGACAGTGACTCAGCGGGGAATCGAACCCTGGACCCTGGCGCTGTGAAGCCACAGTGCTATCCACTTGTGCTACCGTGCTGCCCAAAGAGCTACAATGCATTGGCCGGGAATTCAACCCGAGCCTCCCACGTGGCAGGCGAGAATTCTACCACTGAGCCACCAAGCAAACCACATCCAGAGATTATTACCTTTTCGGTTCTGCTTTTTAATTCAGCTCCCAGCTGTTCGTACTCCCTGAACAGAACCTCTGTCCCTGTTCTACCAATGTCAACGGTACCTGCGTGGACCACGGAAACTGGATTTTACCCTCCCACTCCAATGGAAAGGGAGGACATTTTGTGATGGAAGTTGAAGAGAATGGCTTTTGTATTCCTAACACTCAGTTGGAGGAAGTTACAAATCATCCAAGCATGAACACTGGACACTACATCAGTCCTCACAGCGTCTTGTGTCAATGAAAGCAACAACCAGATTAGCTTGGAAGTATTGGAAGTAAGCAAAACAAGAACTGAAGCATCCACAGTCAAGGAATGGCAAATTACCTCTGAGAATAGCTGGAGCTGAAGAGAACTAAAGTATTCTCTCGAGGATTATGGCATACTGATGGTTGTTCCATATATAAGTAAATGACCTTAAGATATTGTAACATATAAGAGAATCCTTGGGGGAATTAAAAAAAAAACTTAAGCACCTAGCGTATGTGGGTATAAACTATGGTGTTAACTTAGTCATATTTGGGAGTGGGTGGGGCAGGGTTATCATTCAGGATTGGACGCGAAGAACCGGGGGGTGGCGATTCTAGTGGGGAAGAGGGTGGCGTTTGAGGCGGCTGAGGTGGTGTCGGACAAGGAGGGCAGATATATCATGGTGAGGGGTAGGCTGCAGGGAGAGAAGGTGGTGCTGGTGAACGTATATGCCCCGAATTGGGATGATGCTGGCTTCATGAGGCGATTGTTGGGCCGCATCCCGGACCTGGAGGCAGGGGGCCTGATCATGGGGGGAGATTTTAACACAGTGCTGGATCCCCCACTGGACCGGTCCAGTTCAAGGAGGGGTAGGAGACCGGCGGCGGCCAAAGTGCTGAGGGGATACATGGACCAGATGGGAGGGTTGGATCCCTGGAGGTTTGGGAGACCAAGAGCGCGGGATGCCGAGTACTCGGCCATAGCGATTTCGGACCATGCCCCGCACTGGGTTGATCTGGAGATGGGAGAGGCGCGGGACCAGCGCCCGCTTTGGCGCCTGGATGTGGGGATGCTGGCGGAGGAGGAGGTGTGTAAGAGGGTTCGGAGAAGCATTGAGGGGTATCTGGATACCAATGATACGGGGAAGGCCCAGGTGGGGATGGTCTGGGAGGCTCTGAAAGCAGTGATCCGGAGGGAGCTGATCTCCATCCGGGCCCACAGGGAAAGGAGGGAGAGGAAGGAGAGGGAGAGACTGGTGGGAGAGCTTCCGGAGGTGGACAGGAGATATGCGGAGGCACCGGAGGAAGGGTTGCTGGGAGAATGGCGCAGGTTGCAGGCCAATTTTGACTTGTTGACCACCAGAAAGGCGGAGCCACAGTGGAGGAGGGCGCAGGGCGCGGTATATATGAGTATGGAGAGAAGGCGAGCAGGATGTTGGCGCATCAGCTCCATAGGCGAGATGCGGCTAGGGAAATTGGGGGAGTGAAGGATGGGGGTGGAAATGTAGTGCTGAAGTGGACAGAAGTAAACAGGGTCTTTTGGGACTTTTACGAGGGATTGTACCGGTCGGAACCTCCGAGGGAGAGAGAGGGGATGGAGAGCTTCATGAACAGGCTATGTTTCCCAAGGGTTCAAGAGAGGCTGGTAGAGGGGCTGGGGGCGCCGATAGAGTTGGAGGAGCTATTCAGGGGGATTGGGTAAATGCAGTCAGGTAAGGCCCCGGGGCCGGACGGGTTCCCGGCAGAATTTTACAAAAAATATGCGGACCTGGTGGGTCCCCTGCTGATGCGAACTTTCAATGAGGCATGGGGGGGGGGGGGGGGGGGGCTTTGCCCCCGGCAATGTCGCGGGCACTGATCTCTTTGATCCTAAAACGGGATAAGGACCCCTTGCAGTGCGGATCATATAGGCCTATCTCGCTCCTTAACGTAGACGCTAAGTTGCTGGCGAAGATCCTGGCTACCAGGATAGAGGATTGTGTGCCAGAGGTAATTCATGAAGATCAGACAGGATTTGTCAAGGGGCGGCAGCTCAACACGAATGTGCGGAGACTGCTCAATGTTATCATGATGCCGGCAGTGTAGGGGGAGGCGGAGATAGTGGTGGCGCTGGATGCAGAGAAGGCGTTTGATAGAGTTGAGTGGGGGTACCTGTGGGAGGTGCTGGAGAGGTTTGGATTGGGGAGGGATTCATCAAATGGGTGAGGCTGCTCTACGCGGCTCCGATGGCAAGTGTAGTCACAAATGGAAGGAGATCGGAGTATTTTAGGCTCTATCGTGGGACCAGGCAGGGGTGTCCCCTGTCCCCCCTGCTCTTTGCACTGGCGATTGAACCGCTGGCCATGGCGTTGAGGGAGTCAGGGAAGTGGAGGGGTCTGGTGCGGGGTGGGGAGGAGCACCGGGTATCGCTGTATGCGGACGACCTGCTGTTATATATGGCGGACCCAGAGG
Source organism: Scyliorhinus canicula (assembly GCF_902713615.1). NCBI lineage: Eukaryota > Metazoa > Chordata > Chondrichthyes > Carcharhiniformes > Scyliorhinidae > Scyliorhinus > Scyliorhinus canicula. Next base: position 147,410,504 of record NC_052148.1, read on the forward strand.
GGGGAATGCCGGGGGTGATGGAGCTGTTAGCGGAATTTGGGGGCTTCTCGGGCTATAAGCTAAACTTAGGAAAGAGCGAGGTATTTGTAGTGCACCCGGGAGATCAGGAGGAGGGAATTGGGAGGCTCCCCTTCAGGACGGCAGTGAAGAGTTTCAGGTACCTGGGGGTGCAGGTGGCCAGGAGTTGGGGGGCTCTTCATAAGCTTAACTTCACCAGACTAGTGGAACAGACGGAGGAGGAATTTAAAAGGTGGGACATGGTGCCGCTATCGCTGGCGGGCAGAGTGCAATCCGTCAAAATGACGGTTCTCCCGAGGTTCTTGTTCCTCTTCCAGTGCTTGCCCATCTTTATCCCTAGGGACTTTTTTAAAAGGGTGACCAGCAGCATCATGGGATTTGTTTGGGCGCATGGCACCCCCAGGGTGAAGAGGGTCTTCTTGGAGCGGAGTAGAGATGGGGGGGGGGGGGGCTGGCGTTGCCCAGCCTCTCGGGGTACTACTGGGCGGCCACCGTGTCGATGGTGCGTAAGTGGGTGATGGAGGGGGAGGGGGCAGCATGGAAACGGATGGAGAAAGCGTCCTGTGGGGATACAAGCCTGGGGACCCTGGTAACGGCGCCGTGGCCGTTCCCTCCCATGAGGTATACCACGAGTCCGGTGGTGGCGGCTACCCTCAAGATTTGGGGGCAGTGGAGGCGACAGAGGGGAGAAGTGGGGGGCTCGATGGAGGCTCCGTTAAGGGGGAACCATAGGTTCGTCCCGGGGAGCATGGATGGGGGATTTCAGGGATCGTTTGAGCGGGCATTAGACAGCTGAGGGACCTGTTTATCGACGGAAGGTTTGCGAGCCTGGGGGAGTTGAAGGAGAAATTTGGGCTCCCGCCGGGAAACATGTTTAGATATCTGCAGGTAAAGGCATTTGCTAGACGGCAGGTGGAGGGATTCCCTGCGCTCCCCACGAGGGGGGTGAGTGACAGGGTGCTCTCGGGAGTCTGGGTCGGGGAGGGGAAGATATCCGATATCTACAAGCTTATGCAGGAGGTGGAAGAGGCATCAGTAGAGGAGCTGAAAACGAAGTGGGAGGGGGAACTGGGGGAACAGATCGAAGACGGGACATGGGCTGATGCCCTGGAGAGGGTAAATTCTTCCTCCTCGTGTGCGCGGCTTAGCCTCATTCAATTCAAGGTGCTGCATAGGGCCCACATGACTGGGACGAGGATGAGTAGGTTCTTTGGGGGTGAAGATAGGTGTGTCAGGTGCTCGGGGAGTCCAGCGAACCATGCCCATATGTTCTGGGCATGCCCGGCATTGGAGGAGTTCTGGAAGGGGGTGGCGAGGACGGTGTCAAGGGTGGTGGGATCCAGGGTCAAGCCAGGATGGGGACTCGCGATCTTTGGTGTTGGGGTAGAGTCCGGAGTGCAGGAGGTGAAAGAGGCCGGTGTGCTGGCCTTTGCGTCCCTAGTAGCCCGGAGAAAGATTTTGCTACAATGGAAGGACGCGAGGCCCCCAAGCGTGGAGACCTGGATCAATGACATGGCGGGCTTCATTAAGCTAGAGAAGGTCAAATTCACCCTGAGAGGATCGGTGCAAGGGTTCTTTAAACGGTGGCAACCTTTCCTCGACTTTCTGGCTCAATGATAGGGTACTGTAGGGGTGGGCAAACTACGGCCCCTGGGCCGCATGCGGCCCGACAAAGGTTTTTATGCGGCCCGCCAATGAGGTGCCCGGAATCATAACTGGCATTTTTGAAAAGCCGCTGGGGAAAAGCCGCTTTTCCCCAGCGGCTTTTCAAAAATGTCGGTTATGATTCCGGGCACCTCATTGGCGGGCCGCATAAAAACGCGCGTAGTGGGGTGGATGAGTGGGGCTGTCTCATTGGTCGGTTTAGTTGGGTCTGCGACCAATAGGAGTCCAGGTTACAAACAATAAGCCTTATTATTGTTTGTAACCTGGACTCCTATTGGTCGCACACCCAACTAAACCGACCAATAAGGCAGCCCCACTCATCCACCCCACTACGCGCGTTTTTATCGTTAACTCGGCCAAGCTGTGCTTCTGTCAGTGTTAAGGATCAGCACAAGCAACTTGACACCTGATTTCAACAAACTGGTAAATGACTGCAGTCAGATGCATCATTCACATTGACATTGTTCTGTTACTTTCTGAGGTACTTTGTTTTTCAAATAAATGTTTTTTTTTCTTTAAAGACCTTTTATTTTGGCTATTTTAAATATTAATTATTTTACTTAATACACTATGCGGCCCTTTGAAATTGTGAATTTCTGAATGTGGCCCTTGCACGGAAAAGTTTGCCCACCCCTGGGGTACTGGGACAGTAGCAGCAGCAACCGGGGGGGGGCGGGACGTTGATTATGTTTGCTTATTTTATTTAAATTTGATTTATTTAATTTTAATTTATGGTTACGTTCTCTTGTTGGGGGGGGGGGGTGGGGGGAGTGTGATACATGTGATGTTACAGTATGGGGGGAATTGTGGGTGTTACGGGGCTGTTAGTTGCATATTACTGCTTGTTGCTATACTTGTTATATTTTTATATTTTCTGTAAAAAATTCCAATAAAAATTATTTTAAAAAAGTAACTTAGTCATATTTGCTTTGTTTAATTTGTTCTTTATAAAATAAGGTTTTCGTTTTGTTTAAAAAGGGGGAAACCTTTGCGTAGTTCTATTGATTGAAACAAGGTGGTTGCCTTTAGATATCTCTTCAATGTTAACAGTGCTAGAAGATCATAACAACAGATACAGACGCAAAAAATGGAAATAGGAGGCGGGATTCTCCCACCCCCCCCGGCCGGGTCGGAGAATCCCTGGGGGGGGCGACGTGAATCCCGCTCCGACGCTGGCTGCCATATTCTCCGGCGCCGGTTTTCGTGTGGGGGTGGGGTTCACGCCACACCGGTCGGGGGCCGTTGGCAGCAGCCCCCCCCCCCCGGCAATTCTCCAGGCCCCGATGGGCCGAGTGGCCGTCGGTTTCTGACCAGTCCTGCCGACGTCGGCCTAGCCCCCGGAAGTGCGGAGAATTCCGAATCTTCCGGTTGGCCCGACGCTGGGGTGGTTTGCGCCGTTCTTGGCACCGGCGTCAGGCCAATTCACCGATTGCAGTGAATCCCACATAAAATCTCGTTGTCATTCCCATAGAACGGAAATGATCATTACTCCTTTTCCACAGCAGTTTTAACCATTACTGTAGCCTTGCCAACTAATTTATTTCCCTCTGAGCTCCACAATCTGAAAAGCATTTGCTTGGCACAGAAGTTAAAACAGTTAAGACCATAAGATCATAAGAAGTAGGGACAGGAGTAAGGCCAATCAGCCCTTCAAGCCTGCTCTCCTATTTAATAAGATCATGACTGATCTAACACTCACTAAATCCACTTTCTTGCTTTATCTCCACAATCCTTATTTCCCCTACCAATTAAAAACCTATCAATCTCAGCCTTGAAAATGTTCAAGAACTTGGCCTGCACATTTGGCATGCTTGCCTCATTAGCCAGGGCATTGAGTATAAAAATTGGCAAGTCATGTTGCAGCTGTATAAAACCTTAGTTAGGCCACACTTGGAGTATAGTGTTCAATTCTAGTCGCCACACTACCAGAAGGATGTGGAGGCTTTAGAGAGGGTGCAGAAGAGATTTACCAGGATGTTGCCTGGTATGAAGGGCATTAGCTATGAGGAGCGGTTGAATAAACTTGGTTTGTTCTCACTGGGACGAAGGAGGTTGAGGGGCGACCTGATAGAGGTCTACAAAATTATGAGGGGCATAGACAGAGTGGACAGTCAGAGGCATTTTCCCAGGGTAGAGGGGTCAATTACTAAGGGGCATAGATTTAAGGTGCGAAGGGCAAGGCTTAGAGGAGATGTAAGAGGCAAGTTTTTTACACAGAGGGTAGTGGGTGCCTGGAACTCGCTGCCGGAGGAGATGGTGGAAGCAGGGACGATAGTGACATTTAAGGGACATCTTGACAAATACATGAAGAGGATGGGAATAGAGGGATACAGACCCCAGAAGTGTAGAAGACTTTAGTTTTGACGGGCAGCATAGTCGGCGCAGGCTTGGATGGCCGAAGGGCCTGTTCCTGTGCTGTACTTTTCTATGTTCTTTGTTCTATTCCAGAGGTAAAGAATTCCAAAGATTTACCAACCGTCGAGCCCCTTATTCTGCAACTATGCCCTCTGGTCCTACACTCTCCCATGAGTGGAAACACCCTGCCAAAATTTACTCTGTCCAACCCCTACATGTTTCAATCATATTACCTCTCATTCTTCTGAACTTCAAGGAGTACAGACCAAACCTGTCAGTTACTATCAGCCGAAGTGATGGTTTTAACTCCTAAGTTTTTTTTGCTTTTTGAACTGTCTTCTCAACAGCTCGTTCTTGTTTCCTAACTTTTTGCGGTTTCATAAACATTCATTCTCCTCCTTGTGATGTTTCACCTGGTTTCTACGTTGTTAAGCTCCAATCCCGGTTGCACTAGCATTCAGATCAGACACATGCTGCTGCAACAGCAAAGTGGTTTAATCCTTTTTGCACAGTTCCAAATCTCCAAGCCATCAGTTCAATCACTCTCTCTTAATCTTTCCAGTTAACAACCTCATCATATTTCTGAGCGCAAAAGAGATGCACTACAAGCAAGAAGGTCTATCGGCCTCCAATTTTTTAACTTTGAGTGGCTTATCCTTTCTTGGATGTTGTATGTTTTTAAGAGATAGTATGACATCATCAGAAAGGAAGTGTGTCATGCAATGCAGCTTTAGATTTACGTTAGCTTTCAGTAGTGCACAAATACAACTCTGCACCTCTGATATGTGCCTAGAATTAATAAATTAAACAACAACGTATTTCTATAGTTGCTAATGAGTGATTAGCACCTTTCTGTCACCAAGTTGGTAGTTACTTGTTATTGGCCAAGATTGGCACAGGGGCAAGTGCTAACATACTACCCCTGCAAATTCTAAAATACACTTATCCATAAACAGGGAGAGCTATAGCAAAAGGGCAGCACAGCAGCATTGTGGATAGCACAATCGCTTCACAGCTCCAGGGTCCCAGGTTCGATTCCGGCTTGGGTCACTGTCTGTGCGGAGTCTGCACATCCTCCCCGTGTCTGTGTGGGTTTCCTCCGGGTGCTCTGGTTTCCTCCCACAGTCCAAAGATGTGCGGGTTCGGTGGATTGGCCATGATAAATTGCCCTTAGTGTCCAAAATTGCCCTTAGTGTTGGGTGGGGTTACTGAGTTATGGGGATAGGGTGGAGGTGTTGACCTTGGGTAGGGGGTAGGGTGCTCTTTCCAAGAGCCAGTACAGACTCGATGGGCCGAATGGCCTCCTTCTGCACTGTAAATTCTATGTAAAAACCTACCCTCAGCATACAAAGGTTTGTTAATTCCATGTTCATGATCCATCATCCTGGAGTGCAAGTACAATTCATCCTCCTGGTGTCAAAGATGTTATACATCTAGGAGACTAAAGGCCTAACAATAACTGGTCTACCAACATGCCCTGGCCTCACACAAGTAACAATCTAAGGAATTAGTCATACATCGCAAGACAGATCAACCTCAGAAACTATAGCGATCATCTCAGATCATGACCTAACATTGAAATATCCAGAACATTTCAACAAAATTGACAGTTTCAAGGAACTGCAGCATTGTGCTTACGGGAGAATGAAAGTCCATCAACTTATCCCATACATTTTGTGCAATGCAAATTTAGTAGCTGCAAGAAGAAATTACTAAAGATTGAAAACCAGCATTGAAGGATGGTCTGATTCAATTCAGCATGTCCCCAAACACATGGGACCATTTTGGCCTGGTTGAATTGGATCAACCCTGGCATCTCCCTGGGCGTCAGTTTTAAAGGCAAGCAGGTCATCATACTGGAATCTTTGCAAGCTGACACTTCAACAATTTCATCACTGACATATGGGTATCGATCAGATGCCAGAGGGACTGTCTATTGTTCAGAACAACGACTTTGAAGTCACCATAAAGAAGTGTGAGACACGAGAGCTTATGCCAAGTCAACACAAACCACCATTGATTCCACATCCTTGGTCCAAAATTGCATCCAATCTCTTTCATGTCCATGACACTGACTTCATCATCATCATCATCATCAACATGTAGGAGGATTGATTGTGTTTATACTCCAGGACAATGAGTCCTGAACATGGAATTAGTGAATAGTTGCACACTGAAAGTTGCACAGTAGTATATTTCCCACTGGTGTTACATAGAACATTGAACAGTACAGCACAGACAGGCCCTTCGGCCCTCAATGTTGTGCCGAGCCATGATCACCCTACTCAAACCCACGTATCCACCCTATACCCGTAACCCAACAACCCCCCCTTAACCTTACTTTTATTAGTACACTACGGGCAATTTAGCATGGTCAATCCACCTAACCCGCACATCTTTGGACTGTGGGAGGAAACCGGAGCACCCGGAGGAAACCCACGCACACAGGGGGAGGACGTGCAGACTCCACACAGACAGTGACCCAGCCGGGAATCGAACCTGGGACCCTGGAGCTGTGAAGCATTTATGCTAACCACCATGCTACCCTGCTGCCCCCATATCTATATCTTCTACATATCTATAGCTTCATGTCTTTTAGAATTCCCAGGGATATATGTTAGTACTTGCCCCTGTGTCAATCTTGGCTGAACACTCCAGACGGTGTGACGGTGTCTATATTTTTCACGAGGTTGACAGTGTCAAAAATGTGTCCACTGCTCTTTGTCTCAGCATGTACATCATTGTCTTTTTCTGGTTTATCAATCACCTCTTGTGTACTTTTCAGATGGTCTTTTCAGACGGGGTGGCATGGTTGCACAGTGGTTAGCACTATTGTTTCACAGTGCCAGGGTCTCAGATTCAATTCCCACTTGGGTCACTGGCTGTGCAGAGTTTGCACGTTCTCCCCGTGTCTGTGTGGGTTTCCTCCCACAAGCCCCAAAAGACGTGCTGATAGGTGAATTGAACATTCTGAATTCTCCCTCTGTGTACCCAAACAGGCGCCGGAGTGTGGAGACTAGGGGCTTTTCACAGTAACTTCATTGCAGTGTTAATGTAAGCCGACTTGTGACACTAATAAAGATTATTATAAGACAGTCAGTCCGTGACCCATAAGCTGACCTATGACACGGTATCTAAATCTGATCCTGCAGGAGTACAGGTGGAGTGGTTTTTGACAGGACCCTCTCTTGTATGAGAGAGAACAAACTCATACAAATAAAGCATCTACTTCAACTGTAAGACTACGAGCTTTATTCAGACATAAGGAATAACACACTCAAGCTCTGAAACCCAGAGGATGTCAACCAAGAGCAATGTAGAAGGAGGAGGAATCTGAGCAACCTGGTTCTAACTCATGTAAAGCCACAGGCATTGCAGCTCATAGGATATGAAGAGTGAGGCTTCCCCGGGATAAGCACATGTGTCTTTGAGAAAATTTGTGTTCATCAGTTTCTGTTCCTTATTTACATCATATAGAATAGAATAGAACTATAGAATTCCTACTGCACAGAAATAGGTCATTCAGCCCATCGAGCATGTACTAAACCTCTGAAAGAGTACCCTACCTGGGCCCACTCCCACAACCTAACCCTGTAACCCCACCTAACCTACACATTCTTGGACACTAAAGGGTAACTTAGCATGGCCAATCTACCTGCACATCTTTGGACTGTGAGAGGAAACTGGAGTACCCTGAGGAAACCCATGCACACACGGGGAGAACATGCAAACTCCACAGACAATCACCCAAGGCCGGAACTGAAACCGGGTCCCTGATGCTGTGAAGCAGTAGTGCTAACCACCGTTCCAATGTGCCGCCCATGTAAATATCATTTAAAAGTTATCTTTTGTTACTTTCTTGTCTATTCCTAGGTGCTGGTTGATATGTGGGCTCCCACATTTTTTGTTAATGAATGTGACAACATGGATTCAAGAAGATGAATGGGGGATTGTCGAAGGGGTGATCAGTTGGCTGCAGAACTGCTTTGTGTCAGTGGCATTGGTTTGGATGGGAGGAGCAGGAAGAGTTGGGATCTCCTTGCAACATTGATGTATTTGTGCAGCAGTGAATCTTGCATTCAGCCGGCCCTGGCATTCTGGGCATTAATGTGAGCAACTGCAGGTACATTTCCCTCATCATCTTCGTCCTCCACTCTTCTTCTCCATTGCCAAATAATCATTGCCTTATCCCTCCCATGGATCTAAGCCTTACTGTTGCACAATGTTGTGCCAAACACACCACGCCACAGCCATTCTGAAAACCTTGATTGGTGTGTACTGTAGGGACTCTCCACATCTGTCCAGGCACCTGAAGCATCTTCAAGGTGCCAATAGCTTCTTCAATCACACATCTGTTGGTGATATGGAATCCATTATATTGGTGTTGGGCTGAGCAGTCAGATTTCAAACAAGAGTCATGAAGTGCATATCCATTGTTAGCTGACATCCAGCCTTACAATCTGCTTTCAGATCTAAAGAGATTGGGAACTTGGACTACCACAGGAAGAACACTTATGTCAGCTGCATGGGAACCATGTGCAAACTTTCTTAAACACCAGCTCCACATTATTGAGGTGGAAGCCCTTGCATAAGGGCAGATTACTATGATTATGTGATCGATGGTGTCATGCCTCTGTGGGGAGCCAAGCACTAAAGGTTTGCATTAGGGAGATTGTCTTTTGTTTTCCAAACTGTCATGATTTGTCTGATAAATTCTGATTTTATTTTGTTCTGTATTTGGTGTTGGTACTTGTATCCTTTATTGAGGTGAGGACAAGGCCCATTTGTTTGGAATGAAGGAAGGATGGTGGTTGGAAGGATGGTAAAGATTGTGGGACTGATGGTAAGTAGTGAATGGGAGGGCCGAAGTGCTCCTTGATGGATTTGACCCTGAGAGCTCAGGCAGATAGAGACACAGGTGGCTTTCTCCTCCTTTTCCACGTCTTCTTCCTCCACCTCTGGCACTTGCTGCTATCCAGGTATTGGTGTTAGTTGATCTTGCGTGATGACTAAGTTGTGGAACATGCTGCAGATGACAACAAATATAAATTCCTGTTTAGGGTTGCTGCTTCAGACAGTTTGTGGAAGTGTTGCTCAATGTGCGCACAATGATGTTCCTCATGGCAGCATAGCTCTTTGTAGGTATGCTCTACAATTGTGAGCAGATTCCCCACAGGAGCCACAAACAATGTTGGGTGGGCCAAATTCTCCTTGCTGATTAGCCAGCCTGTAACATGGCAAATTGTTCGGAACAAAGGTTGCACAAAGACCTGGTGCTGTATCAAAAAGACATCATTGCTGCCAGTATATTGGGCCTAGGTCCCCCTAATATGCCTGTAGCCACAAACCAGCAGTACATTGAGGAAGCGGAACCTCTTCAACGAATTAAGCTCCCTGGCTACTGATAAGGGGCATGCAAACCACTCGGTGTCTCCTCGCATACTGGGAAAGCCTGCTTTGCGTATCAAACCTAGAAAAATGTATGAATCAGGCACTATTATTCCCTTAAGGGATTCTAAAGGAATATTCAGAAAACGAGCTACCCATGAAATTTTGACTTGCAACAAATTTCCACGTAACAAAGTTCCACAAAGTGAGATAAATCAGCAGCTAATCTGACTGCATGATGTTAGATGAATGAAGGGGTGTTGGTCATGAAATTGGGTGAACTGGTTCATTTTAATGGTATCGTGGATCTTTTGCTACCTGAATGGGCAGGGTCCCAGTTCTGAATGGATAGCACTTCTGATAATGCAATCAGCGTGTATTGTTTGCAATGGGAAGATTTTTTAACCTGAATTCAAATTTCCCTGGTAGGATTTGATCTCAGAGTTCACAGCAATGTCAGTTCAGGCCCCTGGATTACTAATTCAGCAGCATATCGAATATACTATGGTGCACATCACATCTCAGATTATGAGTGGTAGGTACCTCCTCGGTATAGTATGAGACTGTCGGACAGAAAAGTCAATACGAAAAATTCAACAATTACATTATTACTCAATCAGGTGAATTAAATCTTCGAAAATAGTGTAAATTATGTTCCATCAAGAGATAGTGGGCCCGGAGAAGGGGCAAAGAGCTCACCCTCTGATTAACGGCAGTGTCTCAACCTTAGTGCCATTGTCTATCCCAGCTGCTGTGCGCAGCCTTAATTCATAACGTGCACACTCCCAACCAACAGAGCTTATTGCTAGTTGCTGATTCTGCCTCAGCATGCATTACCTCAGCAGAATTTAGTCATGGTGACATCAATATCCTTCCATATTCACCAAAAAAACTGTTGTTACTTCTTTGCAGATAAATCTTTTGTATTTTGGCTAGAAAAGAACAGAAATCCTGTTAGAAGCAGAAATGTCTTTTGGCAAGACAAAATGCATCTAAGAATCACAGAAACGGTCATTGATGCATTGATTTAAATGCACATACATACTTCTGGAAATCAAAATAAATTATATGGATTGTGACACTTGGAACACTCTGCTGCACATGTATAATCTATCTCCTGTTCTTAAGCTTATTTTACTGATTTCATGACGGGTACATTATATATTATAGGTGTCACAAATTGTCACACTGTTTTTTATTTCTTTATCAGCAAAGATGTACGGAAGCAAATTCTGGTTCTATAATTACATAGCAATACTTAACACTGTTGAAAAGAAAACACTGCAACAGAGACAATGGGCGGAATTCTCCATTTCTGCTAAGTGCCGATGCTGGCGTCGGGCCCGCGGTGTTTCATAACCGGCAAATCAACATGAACACCTCACCGATTTTGCTACCGATGAGGGGCTAGTACCGTCGCCGCGTGAAATGCCTGCAGATCGCGCAGAAATCGGCCTGAGAATGGCCGGGTCCCGGGCCACGCATGCGCACAGTTGATGACCTGCAACAGCCGCGCCGAACAACATGGCGCTGGCTGTGCATGTAACCTAACCCACAAACCTCAGCCCCACAGCTCACCCCTCTGGCCACCCTCCTCCACCAGTCTCCTCAGCCAGAGCAGACAACCCCCCCCCCCCTCCCCCCCCCCCCCCACCCGCCCACGCCCGGCCAGCGGCACAGATCTCAGCTGAATGTGGCGACGCTGGACACAGTCCGCAGCCTGCTCACTGGCTCAGACCACACGTCAGGAACTCGGCCCATCGGGGGCAAGCATTGCGGGTGGGCCGGCCGATGATACACCAACGGCGCTGAAATAGCACGCGGTGCGCATCACAATGACGGCATTTTGGTGGGAGCGGAGCATGTGGACCAGCGTCGAACCGGTGCCGGTCCCAATTTCGGCGTTAGAGTTAATTCTCCGCCCGATTGTCAAACACGATTTTGGCGTCGGGTATGGAGAATCACTTTATAAAAATAAATAAAATATAGTAGAAGAGATGCTCCCATAACAAAATCATTTAAACATTTATTTCGTATTTTTAATATTCTCATCCACTGATGCTAACTGATCTGGGTACAAGGCTTTGGTTGTGAACTGTCTCCCTGGAAGCACGCTGTTCTTTATATTTAAGACTAAGTAGTAAGTGCAAGGAGACCACTTACCCATAAGGGACAAGGGACAAAACAACTGAAACCAATCCTCTCCTGAAGCATTTCCTTTTATGTGCAATAGCCAGCATTGATCAGGAACAGAGAACACCCAATAGTATTTTCCCATAGCTAACCATGGATTGGCAAATGCAGCTGCAGCACCTCTTCTGCGTTTTGGTTGAAAGCAGTTAGATTAGCACACAACAGCTACAGAGCCTACTATTCTACATGCTCGTGTTTGAAACAAACCTGTTGGACTTTAACCTGGTGTTGTAAGACTTCTTACTGTGCTCACCCCAGTCCAACGCCGGCATCTCCACATCATTACAATTTTAACGGCATTCATCAAGTGAGGCAGTGGAAGTTCTTTAACCATTTCCTTCTAACGTTGTTGGTTCGACTTCAATCCAGAAACGATATTCATGCACGGTATGACGGCAGCACGGTAGCATTGTGGATAGCACAATTGCTTCACAGCTCCAGGGTCCCAGGTTCGATTCCTGCTTGGGTCACTGTCTGTGCGGAGTCTGCACATCCTCCCCGTGTGTGCGTGGGTTTCCTCCGGGTGCTCCGGTTTCCTCCCACAGTCCAAAGATGTGCAGGTCAGGTGGATTGGCCATGATAAATTGCCCTTAGTGTCCAAAATTGCCCTTAGTGTTGGGTGGGGTGATTGGGTTATGGGGATAGGGTGGAGGTGTTAACCTTGGGTAGGGTGCTCTTTCCAGGAGCCGGTGCAGACTCGATGGGCCGAATGGCCTCCTCCTGCACTGTAAATTCTATGATTCTATGCTTACATTCGCCTAAATTTTGGGTCAATTACAACCGTAAATGTTGGTGTGGAAGTCAACTTGCGAAGCCTCAGAAAATACCTCCAACAATATGGGTCAATTTACAGCCAAGCAGAAAAGTGAGCCGCTAGTGTGAATTTATGTGGCCGCCATTTTGCAATGCCATCAGTATCTGATGCAACGGGTGAGCAAGCTTTAAACTTATGCACATCTTTGCCAAACAGCCCATGTCGCCTGTTGTTATAAAGTACTGTTAAATAAAATATGCATAGAGCGGCACAGTGGCGCAGTGGTTAGCACTTCTGCCTCACAGCGCCGGGGATCAAGGTTCGATTCTGACCTTAGATGACTGTCTGTGTGGAGTTTGCAATTTCTCCCGTGTCAACCTGGATTTCCTCCGGGTGCTCCAGTTTCCTCCCACAGTCCAAAGATGTGCAGGTTAGGTGGATTGGCCGAAGGCTAAGGGGCACTAAATTGTCCCTTAGTGTCCAAAGGAGCCCCTACCCTAGTGCATTGGGGAGTGGGGGACCCCTCAGAGGGGGTTGGGGCAAGTCGGGAAGCTGGATGCCATAGGTTAGCGTCATCAATGGGCTGGGGGGGGGGCATGGGGCTGAGCAGCTGTGGGGCCTGCAGATCATCCTCCAATATTGTGCATATCTATAACAGGGGTAGCTATAGCTGCTGCCTATCTGTCCTACCAAATACTTCTAGGACAGAACCATGTCCATAGTTATATGCTGAAGGTCACTTTAACTCCCTCTGACTGTGAGCAGCCCCTAGCTTCATAGCTGAAGGCTATTGCTAATAAGAAATTGGCATTGTTAGTTATGTGAGCACCACAGCTCTAAAGTGCATTCCGTGGACACACGAGCCATGTCTCAGGTGAGTTTTATTGCTTAGCATTCCATTCAAACTGTGAGGCCTGGGTACTTCACATGAACCCTTGGGGGGCTGACACCACAGAGGCAGCAGCCAACAATCAAACACTCTACAGCTGGGCTGCAGCACTGGGGATATGCCTACGAGCAGAGGGTGAATGTGTGGATCGGGGTGGTCACCCAAGCACGGTCTGTCTAATGTTCCTGGCAGGGGTCCGGAGTCCGGAGGTCTAGGGGCTCCTGCTGTGGCCGGGGGTGAGAGTGCAGAGCAGGGTGCTCCAGAATAATAGGCTTAGTGCATGGCACTCTGGGAGAAGGCAGGTCACGTAATTGTGGGGGAGGCTTGGGGGATTCGAGGGTCCCGGGGTGGAAGCCCAAACTGATTGTTGGTCTCCAATTCTTTACAGAAAGCACAATGGATGCAGTTGTTGATGCCTCATCCTTGCCCACCTCTCATAGGATGAGGCTTTGTCAGTCAGCTCACCCCCTCCCCTCCCCCAACTCTCCCAGTCATCCCCCTCCCCAAATGACCACACCTATCCCCACTCCTATTCCCTCCTCCCAACTCACGCAACCCCCTCTCTCCCACCCATTTTCCTCCTTCCTCTTCCCCGCCATTTCCCGACCCACCCCCCCCCCACCCCACACTCCCCCCCCCCCCCCCCCCCCCCCCCGCCACACTTCCCCGAATGCACTGTTCCACCCTCCAAGGGTCTGTGTTACATTACTCCAGGGTGATGGGCCTGTGTCGGCACTGTCAGTGGGTCAATATACAAGGAGGGAGAGTGATAATAACTCGCTGTGAGGTAAGGTGCTATGGTGCTCCTCAGCCTATGCCAGAGCTTGATTCCTGTCTTTCTGCTGACAGTGCATTCACACCCATCACAATCACTGGGTCTGCATCTAGGCTCTCGGTGTAGGACCACTATGCCTGGGGGGCAGGAAGTGGGAGAAGAGTGCAGATGGGGGTGCGGGGACAGGCAGGTCCGCCGTGAAGATTAACGTGACAGGTTTCACATATAACTGGTTTAACATGTTTTAATAGTGAAAATTCAAAATCCTCATTGTCCCTAGCTATAGACGGTGCCCCGCACCTCCCATGATCTGCCGTTACGTCTAGGTGTGTCCCTAAGATACACATCGGAAATGGAGACAGCCTGCTGCTTCTCGCACCCTGTGTCCTTTGGTGCCCTTGGTGGGCGTCCTCTGGGGTGCCTGGAGCCAGAGGCCCCTGTCGGCTTACAGCTGTCGCTGCAATTGCCATGGCACCATGTTCTACCCGCTGTCCTTGAGACCCACCGGTGTCAGGAAGGGGGGATTTGGGTGAAGTGGCGATCAGCGCTTCCTCCTCCCGGATGGTGCCCATAGGGCCCAAGGGGTCTCCATGGGACATCGGGGCAGCTGTAGGGAGCTCCAGAGGCCTCTGCATCATCTGGCTCTGGCGGTCCTGTCGGCTCCCCATTGTCTGCATCATGGTGTTGACGCCCTCAACGATGTTCCCCAGTGACTGGACCTTACCCTGCAGTGCCTCGCCAATGTCCACCTTCGTCTGGGACACTTCCCTCAGTGACTGGGACATGATGTTGAAGCCCTCAGCCATGGTTGTCACAGACTGAGCCAAGCCTTGGATATCACCATTCATGACACGGACACCATGTCCAGGCTTTCCACTGAGGTCGCCGCCATGGACGTGTTGGTGTCATTTTCACGCATTGCTGATGCAATCTCCTGCACACATTGCTTTTGGGACTCCTCCAATCGTCTATTCACCCACTGGAGTGTCTCTGACAACCCCTCCTGAATCTCAAGACCGTGTCTTAGAGTCTGCAACAGCCTCGGGTAACCTTGTCCAGAGGCTCTGCATCTGACTGTGACTCAGCTGAGTCCTGGGATCCAGCAGAACTCCGACTGCTGACTCCTTTAGATGTTCCTGCCTCCACCTGATGTGCATCAGCAACTGTGTGATGCTCACCAGACTGTGCCCCAGATGTTTGTCCATTAATGTCTCCCCCTGAGGTGCGTGTCTCTGTGCTGGTGGAGTGTGGGGATGACAGCTCTCACACCTCGATGGTGGTCTCCTTGGCGCTCTCCTCTGAGGTGTTCTCTTGGGTGGTGGGGGAAGGCCGATCCCGGATGTCCCAACCCATCAGGTGGAGATCCGACGAGACAATGGACATGCGGTCAGTGAGAGGGATGGTTTATTTTGTCTGACATGGACAACTCACTTGAGACAGGCCAGCTGAGTGAAGGAGCAGTGGACCCTCATTTCTGCGGGCCAATCTCGGTGACTGCTCTCTCCCAGCCAACCCAGCGATCTCAAGGGCCCATTCCGCATAGGGGGTGAGGACTCTGATGTCCAGAACCCCGCCGTTCTTCTGGGCCCTTTCCCGTCTGTTATGGCCCAACCTCTCCTGCGAGGTCAGAGAAGGGCATTGTGAGCCGCACCCTTGATGTACCAGTGGGGTCTATAGCTGGTGCCATGTGTGGGCACGTGTTGGGCATGGAGGAGCTATGCTGGTGGGTGCCAGAGTGTGCTGGGGAACAAGTGCGGTGATACGCTGGGGGGCACGGTGCCGGAGAGATGCTAGTAGTCACAAAATAGACAGTGTGAATATTCAAATAAAATGACAAACAGATGCAGGCAACCTCAGAATCACGGGCTACAGATCCATAAAATAATGGATTCAATTATCAGGCATAAATCTAGGAACTATTTCATGGAAATAACCTGGGAAACAGTAGCAAATATTAGGTTGAAATGGAAACATGCAGCTCCTTGATTTTGGGAGAAAGAACCATTCCAAAAAAAATGCTATAAGCTTTAAAATGTGATGTCATCAGATTTTGACAGGGCTCTGGGAAAGAAATGCAGCTTTAGCAAAATTGTAATATCTGGAAATAAATAAGTAATTATAAGTTAAAAAACAATGGATGCTTGGTCCAGCAATGATATTGGTGGGGAGAAATAGTGGGTAGTGTGCTCCAGAATGAGTGTTGGAGCACTTATCGACAGTCACTTTGCATTTATGCAGTAGTGCAAAACGGGGAACAGTAAATTTCTCCCGTTTTTTTTATTTCCATTTAATTCAATGAAAATAAATGCTTCTACAGTATTCACCTCAATTATTCAGATAACATCAAACAAGGAGCAGCATTTCAATCTGAGGAGGCAGTTTGGAAACAACAAAAGCAATTAGGTGAGTTTAGGAAAGAGTTTCCAATGAGTGCTGCAGCATCATTGCATGTTAGCAGGAAGAGACTTGAGACAATGTCCTGGATTTTTATTCATGAAGCCAGTGCACAGGGTCAAGAAATATTCCAGCTCACTGCACTCAGCTCAGAAAAGTTATTCGCTAAAAATGGAATCTTTATCCTGGGGTTGGGGTATTGTGGGGAGGCGGAGAGGTATGGGGATGGGTGCATGCTATAGTCGGGTTTACTACGCTAGGAAACAGTTCGGAGGCAGCCAAAGGCTCTATTGGATGCCAAGGCAAGCCAATTAAAAGGTTCCCTTTCGTACCCTGGCACTCCATTGCAGGTGTGTGGTTGACTATAGCCTTCACCACTCGCATCCTCTCACCCCACCCCCCACCCACTCACTGTCCGTACCGTACCTCATCCATGCCAACTCAAAAATGGGAGCTGGACTTCCGGAGCTGGGGTTTTATTTAAGGCACGGAGTCTCCACGAAAATCCAGCATCGTTGTTGCAGGAAAATCCAGGTCCTAATTGCGCATGTGCAGCACTCCGACATTGCAGATGAGAAATGCAGAGTGCCGTAACTACAGGCTAATATAATCCTGCAGGGTTTGCGTAATGTTTAATGCATTCCATTATTCTGATCTCGTTACTATAACAATACAGTCTTTACCTAATAAATAATTGCTCTGTTATTGGGAGGAGGTGATAAGTGTTTAACTTAACAGGTTGCAATGTCATATTAAATTGAAATGTGGAATTTGCAACGTTAGTATAACTGGCTCTATTGCTTACAGACGAACCCTGGGCTGGATTCTCATACACATGGCGGCGGCCTCCAGCAGCCGTGCCGAGCTCCATGGCGGACTCGGACCGTAGAGCTGGATCCAAAAATAAACACCCCAATTGGCCACATGCCCGACCCTCAATGCCCGCACAAATATTTCCCGGCTGCCGAAAAGGCCCCCGCCTTCCGATCGGCCCACCCCGACCAGGGGGTTCCATAAGCTGGATGCTGCCGTCACTGAAAATTGCAGCTATGAAGAAACAATTGATAGGTTGGGGTTGTCTTCCTTGGAGCAGAGGAGACTGAGGGAAGATTTGATTGTGATGCACAAAGTTGTGAGGGGGCTGGATAGAGTCGATAGAGTGGATGGGAAAGGCCTACTTACTTTAGCAGAGAGGTGAGTGACCAGGGGGCATAGCCTTAAAACGATTGTGAGAAAGATTAGAGAGGAGATGAGGAAAAATGTTTTCCACAGAGGGGTTTGAGAGTCTGAAACTCACTGCCTGAAAGAGTCATGGAGACAGAAACCCGCAACTCATTTAGAAGGTGTTACATCACCCTGGGCTATTGCATGGCCAATCAGGGCCGGCTCAAGGCACCGGCAACTCGGGCTGTCGCCCGGGGCGCCATGTGCTAGGGGGCGCCAGACTCGGGTCCCGCGCATGCGCAGTTGGGGCGGTGCCAACCAGCGCATGCGCGGTGGCCGCCCTCCCCCAGGGCGGCCCCGCTCAGTCCGCTCCCCCCGCCCCCTCCTCGGGTCCGCCCCCTCCTCGGGTCCGCCCCCCCCAGGCCCCCATTCCGGTCCGCCCCCCTCGGGTCCGCCCCCTTCGGGTCCGCCCCCCCCCGTCGGGTCCGCCCCCCCTTCGAGTCCCCCCCACGCCCCCTCCTCGGGTCCGCCCCCTCCTCGGGTCCGCCCCCCCAGGCCCCCATTCCGGTCCGCCCCCCCTCGGGTCCGCCTCCCCGTCGGGTCCGCCCCCCCTTCGAGTCCCCCCCCCGCCCCCTCCTCGGGTCCGCCCTTCCTCGGGTCCGCCCCCCCAGGCCCCCATTCCGGTCCGCCCCTCCCTCGGGTCCGCCCCCCCTTCGAGTCCGCCCCCCCGCCCCCTCCTCGGGTCCGCCCCCCCCGCCCCCTCCTCGGGTCCGCCCCCCCGCCCCCTCCTCGGGTCCGCCCATCCCCGCCTCCCCCTCGGGTCCGCCCCCCCGCCCCCTCCTCGGGTCCGCCCCCCCCCGCCCCCTCCTCGGGTCCGCCCCCCCGCCCCCTCCTCGGGTCCGCCCCCCCCACCTCGGCCCCCCCTCGGCCCCGCCCCCCCCCTCGCCCCCACCCCCCCTCGCCCCCCTCGGCCCCGCCCCCCCTCCCCTCGGCCCCTCCCCCCCTCCCCTCGGCCCCTCCTCGCCCCCCCCATGGCCCCGCCCCCCCCAAGGGCGCCGAAGTTCAGCTTGCCCGGGGCGCCAGCAACCCTAGGGCCGGCGCTGTGGCCAATTCTAGCCCTGCAGACCCCCTGGTCCCAACACAACCAATAATTTGTCTGAAGTTTCTGAGATCTTTAGTCCTTGACTGCTCCAATGACTTACAGTCACCTGATTTGCAAGTGAAAGGCAACTGTTCATTTATCACAAAAATGGAGATAAGACACGCAATAATTATAATAGAATATCGGCCAGCTAATCTACTACTCTCCCTTTTACTGTCCCGCCCTCACAAGACAGACACACACACACACACACACACAGAGGAAGGGGAAGGAAAAAAAATAATAAGAGGATTGATATGAACTGGAAGATGAGTTTCCTTAATTTGGATGTTGAGGTCATTGCGGTAGGCTGTCCTCCTTGGATGTGGAGTGATTGGTTCGCTAAAGAGGATCTTCTGGCAAAAGATTTCAGTCACAACTCCCAGCTGTAGGCCCTCACATCCTCAGGCATCTGTAATTCTTCTTTGGTTCCAACTCCACCAGAATGACCAACAGTTTTTCTGAGATAAGAACAGAGTTCTCCACATGAGGTTTTAGGAGGGTTTTTAAACTATTGACCCTGCTTTCAGCTGGTGGCTTTGCTGGATTTCCTTAAGATTGTCTTTGCCTCCCATCAAGTCCAGTTCTCAGCCTTGGTTTTATTCTTACTTGGTTTCCAGACTCATTAGAATGTCGTCCAGGAGAAAGCAGAGTTTCCAACCAGGTATTTGCAAGAAGTTTACGTCTTCAGGGAGAGAGAAACTCAAAAGAGTCTCCTTCAGCTCTGAGTTCAAAACTAAAACTGCAAAGACAGTTTCACGAAGGAAGGAACATTGCAGAGAAAAACCTGACCAATCAGCACGATCCATTGATAAGGCCCATTGACAGACAGGAAGTCCATCAATATGTGTCCTCATTGATGTCAGACCAAACAGTACATCCTCCGCAGTTTCATTTCTTTTAAATGAAAGGTGAAGTCCATCTTATAGGCATAGCTCCCATTAACTGTTCAGGTACCTAAATTGAAATAGCCAAAGGAACAGAAATGAAAGGAAAAACAAGGGACAGACAGGGATTAACAGGAGGATTCTTACACTGGCTATGGATATCAAGTACCGTAGTCTACAGGGAAATGGACCAAATGCTGGAAAGTGGGTCATGGGGCAGTGGTGTCAGTGGATGTAGCATCTGAGGTGCAACTGATTCTTTCAGATGATGACCCTTCATGAAATGGTTTTCCTCATCTACCTCGTGCAACAGAATGAGTGTTGACACAGGAAATCCCATCCCCACAGTCTTCTTAGGTGCTTTTTGTTTCAGGATTATGACAGAGTAAATGTAACAGTAGGACAGCAATATGATGCATCATACTAAAAGATAGCATTCGGTAGGGGGGGAGGGGAAAGAAAGCTATGCAAACATTTCAGTGCAGAAATAGGAAAACAGGCAAACAATAAATTAAAGCTGTAAATTCAGCATGCAAAACCACAGCCAACTTTTAAGATGTTTTTATAGGTGAAGCTGGTGGTGTGGGTAAAGCATCACCTGAAATCATGATCCCAGACTCATGATCCCATAAATAATTTCCATATGTTAATTGTTGTAAAGGGTAAGGTGAGTAAATTTACCACGACTAACCTGACCAGTTTGCAGCAACCCTTTTCACCTCAGGTACATTGTGTGGTGAGATAGACAAAGGGGACAAGAGTCAGGTGAAGGTCCCACACAAATCTATTCAACACCTTATCAAGGAAAAACAATATTAATCAGACCTTGCTATTGTAATTTAATTAAACTCTATCAAACTCGATCAATCTCTTCACAGGACTTTCAGTAAACAGTCTTAAATCTCTAAGTAAACAGTCTCAAACGTACACCAGCTATCTATTTCTGATGTGCGCTTCCGAGGATTCACATTACCCTATCCACAGGTCCCTATCCCTGTATCTGAACTGTTCACTTGGAAAGGCTGGTAATACCTATTTGATAAGGCTGGGACAGGCTGTTCCTCTGCCTTTGAGGGTTAGCTGATGTTTCAGGATCTGCAGTCAGCAATTTGGGCTTCCCCTCTCATCTGGAGCTAGTTCTGGTCTTTGGTCCTTCTCACGGGGGCGGCCTTCTGGGTTTGGTCAGTCTGATGATGCTCTCCACGAGGTACAAGGAGCTGGAGATGCTGCTTGGCTGCAGTCAAAGGTGCTCTCTGGAAACGCTGTTGAAGAAGGTGCAAAAAGCAAAGAGCGCTGGGTCTCCAGGTGGCCCTTTTACCGCCTCCCTATTCGTGCTGTTGCACCCTTTTTGAAGACTTTATGGCCTGTGCCCAATACTAGCATCTGGCAGGAGAAAGAATGAGGTCCATATCTGGGGGTTGCAGAACAGGGTTTTGAACCGTCTTCTGTCAACGGCTGTCTTTGTCACGCTATGCCTGTGGCCTTCTACTGAGCTGAGTGCCACCAAGTCTGCATAGCTTTCATCTATCAAAGCAGGTTCACTAGAGGTATAAACAACGGTTTGTTCTGACACAATGTGGCCATTAGCACCTGGCCAGGTAGTTCCAGGTCTGTCTGGTTTTGGCAGGAAGTTGATTGTCCAAAGCCTGGCTGCATGAAATCAGTCTGTTGTCTGTTCCAGCTGTGCAGTTTGCAAATTGTAGTCTCCGGCTAGGTTTAAACTTGGCTTCCACATTTCGAGTTTTTATCTATGCTCATGAAAAAATATCGATATTTCTGGAACAGTGCTGGAGGTCATGGGTGTCCTGACCACATGATAAAGCCTAACAAAATCTTCTCTTAACCAGCCTCCTGAATGATGTCACCATGATAATGCAGCAGGAGGTGGTGTAGATTGTCCAGAATATGCTTCATTATGTCCAAAATGAACCTGGGTGAAGTCAAAAGTAGGTAACAGCCAGGACATTCCATTTGCTCATGCTTACACAAAAAAGCAATCAATCCTGAATTGGTTGTTTCATCCAGTATAGAGATATCATGCCATATGAAAGATGTACTATTACGATCCCAGTTGATGCTATTACTGGACAATCAGACCCAAAAATGGAACCCTGACTTCGTAAACCTTCAGCGGGATTCTCCGTCAATGGGATCCTCCGCCCTGTCGGCAGCGCACCCACTCCCGTAACTTTCCCAAATGTGGACCTCCCCGAACAGGCGCCGGAATGTGGCGACTAGGGGCTTTTCACAATAACTTCATTTGAAGCCTACTTGTGACAATAAGCGATTTTCATTTCATTTTCAATGGTGAGGGGTGGCTCACAATGGGAAACTCCATTGGCCAACTGCTGGAATGGACAATCCGGATGCCAGCGGGGGCACGCCCCTCTGGAAAACGGGGCTGGCAGGATAGGGAAACCCACCCCTTAACTTTTAATTTTCGTTTAGAGACGTGGATGAAGGGAGTCACAGGACTGCCAATTAACTGGTAATGAAAGAATAAAACATATATTAACATGAGAAGATTGACTATAATGCAATACCCCTTTGCCCCACCTATATCTACACAGATGCACACAGACTTTTAAGGATAACACAAGTTACAAAATATATCTTATACAATATATAACTTATACCATTTTTGTCAGAGCTATCCAGACTCGAAACGTTAGCTCCCTTTTCTCTCCACTGATGCTGTCAGACCTGCTGAGATTGACCAGTATTTTCTGTTTTTCTACCTTATGCTGTAATAATCTTAGTAAGTACAGACCATCTAAACCAACAGGCCAACTGTGGACAGGCACACTACACCCTTAGGTCATGCGACAGATACCACCCAATGTAACCCCTGTGGACTTCTCATCAAATCCCCCAAATGCTAATGCAACTGTGAACCAACTGGTCTCCTTAGGCAGCATGGTGACACAGTGGTTAGCACTGCTGTTTCATAACACCACGGATCCGGATTCTATTCCAGCCTTGGGCCACTGTCTCTGTGGAGTTTCTAAGTCCTCCCTGTGTGGCATGGGTTTCTTCTGGAAGCTCTGGTTGCCTCCCACAGGTTAGGTGGATTGGCCATGCTAAATTACCCCTTGGTCTCAAAATGTTCGGTGATGTTAATGGGTTAAGGTGTGTAACATCCTAATAAGAGTCAATAGTCTAGTTGACTGAAGGTGTCCCAAATACAACTTTTGTTAATTATTCACCCATAACACACTTGCATAAGAACTGAATCAAGAACTTAAACCAAAATAATACATAAACTGGTCAGAACATCGTGACAAGCGTTAAACATAAATCATAAGAAAAGTATAAAGAAATGACTTTAAAACAAAGTAAATCAGTGCATCGTGGTGGTGCAGTGGTTAGCACCTCATGGTGCTGAGGACCCGGGTTCAATCCCGGCCCCGGGTCACTGTCCATGTGGAGTTTGCACATTCTCCCCGTGTCTGCGCGGGCCTCACTCCCACAATCCAAAGATGTGCAAGGTAAGTGGATTGGCCACATTAAATTGTCCCTTAATTGGAAAAAATAATTGGGTACTTTAAATTTATTTAAAAATAAGTAAATCAATAGATGGTTCAAAAATTCATGAAGACACAAATTCGGAAAAAAACCCTTGTCCACGAGGTCATACTTTTAAGGAAATCCTTATCGATGGTCTAATCCCTCATTTACTCTCGTTGGTTTCTAATTCTCAGCTGTGACCCCCTGATTTGTTCAAATAGATGTCTGTCTCTTAGAGGATGATTTATTGATCAAACATTGGTCATTACTTAAGATTTACTGATGTCCATCAAAATTAATTCAGTGTCTACGTGCGCCACCTTACGAGAATAAGATTCTCACGTCACGGCTAGCCACTAACCTTGCTGTAGCTAATTATTTAATACATTCTTATTACTAAATGCATTGGAATACAATGGTCTATTTATTATATGAAACATTTTATGAAACAATATCTACATTTCTACAGACACAACACCAAAGTTCAATAGTTTATTCATTACCTGAAACAGGGACTATCCTTTTGCAGTCAGGGTGTTTTGAATAATTCTGTTCTCTTGCTATGCACTCAATCAATCCTTAAAGGCATCAAATAAATCTATGAATCAACAAATCAATAATCTACCAGGTGATCAGGTGGGTGGTTGGGCCTCGTCAGTGTGTTCTTTCAGAGGGTCGGTGCAGACTCAATGGGCCGAATGGTCTCCTTCTGCACTGTAGTGACTCTATGATACTTCTATGATTTTATGATTCAAACTGTTCACCAAGGCTCCACTTCCAGAATTTCAAACTCTCCTTTCAGTATTCCTCGACCTTGGGCAGCCATGTGCATTCAAGTTTCCACACCATCTCTCAGATTCCCAGCCATGCCATCAGAGTACTACTGCTTCACATCCTGTATTAAGGTGTCACCACCTTTAGGATTACTTCAGATATCTGTCTTCCAGCTAAATGACTTCACCAGGTCTGCACCTTTCAGCTCTGTCTTCTATTGGGAGCCTCTCTCTGCCCCACACATTAATTTAAGTGAACAGTTTTAATTCCAGTTCTTTGTCCCTTTGACATCAATCTTCTAGCGGCTTCTCTTTCATTCCCTGGTTTCTAGAAATGTCTGTTCTTTAGCTTCTCGAACTTGATTTCTGCCCCTTACTCTATTATCCTGCCTGGGTTTCAAGTTTCTGTGAGAGGTGCTCTCTTCTCAAATACCTGGTTCCAACTCAACCACAAGTGCTTATGCTTTTCAGTGTGGGCCCCTGGTTGCTAAGCAGCAACCTGATGTGTTAGGCTGGTTGGTTTGACATCGAATGCAACTGGATGCAGGGAAGCTAGAAACAAATGTCTAACACCGGAGATGATCCAACACGGTTTTATTCAAACTATGAACGGCTGTACATGTTCAGCTGTGGGTTGACACTCTACTAATCCTACTGACAACCTCTTACTGGCTCGACCAGACTTACTAGCTACCACATGGCAATAATGTCCACTGACTTGTGCACTCTGACTGTCTCAGTGTCTGGTCCCGAAAAGAGCGGGAGTCTTAATGCCCTGTGAGCTTTATAGTGGTGGTGTCTTGTCTGGTGATTGGTTGTTCTGTGTTGTGTGTTCATTGTTCATCCTATGTGTCAATAACTGCCTGTCTGCATCTCATTATATACATGAGTGGATATTATGACATCTCCCCCCCTTTTTTTAAATAAATTATGAAACGTGAAGGTACATGTCTGACTATGTACAAACAGTGAGTTAACTAACATATATACATGGGAAGGTGTCTATCGTATCAAACTGAATGAAATTTACAAAAGTAAAGTCTATAGTTTCAGTCTTTGAGGCAGGCGCCGAATTCTGGTCGATCGCCGCAGAAGTGGATCAGGAGACGTCCGCACTTGGACAGGCGGGATTGCTGGCATTGCGGGGGTGTCATGGACAGGTGGGATGGCTGGTAGATCGGTATCTTCGTGGCAGGAAACATCTGGAGGAAGCAAGCTAGCCGGCGGAGCAATGCGGTTAGGCGGTGGGCAGGGAACTCTCCGCAGCGCCCTCCTGTTGCGCCGGAGAATGGAACCATCAGCCAATTGGGCAATGAAAGACCTTGGGGCGGCCTTCCTGATAACAACAGCTGGGGCCAACCAACCTCCCTGAGGCAACTGGACGCGAACAACATCTGTGGGAGCCAACGCATCATACGCGATCTTCTGCTGGTCCCTGGATTGCTGCACGTTTTGCAGCACCGTGAGGTGGTCAAGGTCTGGAATGTGAATGGCTGGAACAGTCGTCCTCAAGTTGCGGTTCATGAGCATCTGCGCCGGAGACAAACCAGTTGACAGAGGGGCCGCCCTGTAGGCCAGCAGCACCAAGTTGAAATCGGAGTCTGAGTCTGCAGCCTTGCACAACAACCGCTTGACGATATGGACCCCTTTTTCGGCCTTCCCGTTTGATTGCGGGTAATGGGGACTGGAAGTGATGTTGTAGGATCATGCAAAATCAGACCACTCCTGGCTGTAAAAACACGGACCGCTGTCACTCATTACTGTGAGTGGTATCCCGTGCCTGGCAAACGTCTCTTTGCAGGCTTTGATGATGGACCTAGACGTGAGGTCCAACAATTTCACCACCTCCGGGTAGCTGGAGAACTAGTCGACCAGGAGCCCGTAAATCACGCCCATTGGCGTGAAAGAGGTCTACCCCCACTTTAGACACGGAGAGGTCACAAGCTCGTGCTGTTGCAGTTTTTATTTGGGCTGAGCCGGTTGAAACTTCTGGCAGGTTGGGCAGTTGAGGACCGTGTCAGCAATGTCCTGGTTGATGCTCGGCCAAGAAACTGCCTCCCGAGCTCTGCGTCGACATTTTTCGACCCCAACGTGACCCTCATGGATCTGTCCGAGCACCATAGCTCGCATGCTTTGAGGAATGACGATCCTGTCCAGTTTAAGGATTCCCTCAATGACCGTTAACTCGTCCTTAACGTTAAAGAACTGGGGACATTGCCCCTTTAGCCAGCCATTGGCGAGGTGTTGCATCACGCGCTGCAGTGGAGGATCCTTGGCAGTTTCTTCACGTATTTGGACCACACGTTCATCAGTGGCTGGTAGGTTGCTGGCACACAACTGCACCTGTGCCTCTATGTGGCGAATTAAGTCGCCCTGTTCACACGGTGTGGTGTTGGATCGGGATAGGGCATCCACGATGATCAGCTCCTTACCCGGTGTGTAGATGAGTTCGAAGTCGTATCGGCGGAGACGAAGAAGAATGCGATGTAGCCGAGGCGTAATGTCATTTAGATCCTTCTGGATTATGTGGACTAAAGGCCTATGGTCTGTTTCCACCGTGAACTTCGGCAGGCCATATACTTAGTCATGAAACTTGACTATTCCTGTCAGGAAACCCAAGCACTCCTACTCGATCTGGGCATACCATTGCTAGGTCAGCATCATGGTCCTGGCGGCATATGCCACAGGAGCCCAGGACGAGGTGTCATCTCGCTGGAGGAGTACCGCCCGAATGCTGTCCTGGCTTGCGTCATAGATACCTTGGTGTCCCTGGTTGGGTCAAAGAACGCCAGTGCTGGGGCTGTGGTGAGCTTCGCCTTTAGCTCGAGCCACTCCTTTCATGTGCGGGCAGCCACTGGAATACTGTTGACTTCTTTACGAGATGCCGAAGGGCCGTGGTGTGGGCTGCCAAATTGGGAGTGAATTTCCCGAGAAAATTCAGCATCCCGAGGAAGCGGAGGACCGCCTTCTTGTCCTCCGGGGTCTTCATGTCGTTGATGGCCAACACCGTGTCGGTGTCAGGTTGCACCACGTGTTGTGAAATGTGCTCACCCAGGAACCTGATAGCGGTTTGACCAAACGAGCATTTGGCTCTGTTGAACTGGAGGCCATTTTCGTGAATCCGCTGGAAGACCTGTCTGAGGCGGGCAATGTGATCATCGGGCGTTGTGGACCAGACGATGCGTTGTCCACATATACTCGCAGCCCCTCAATGCCCTCCATCATTTGCTCCATGATGCGATGAAATACTTCGGAAGCTGATTTGATACCGAAGGGCATGCGGTTGTAGCAATAGCGGCCGAACGGAGTGTTGAACGTGCACAGCTTCCGACTAGACGCGTCCAGCTGTATTTGCCAGAAATCCCGGGAGGCGTCCAGCTTGGTGAAGAATCTGGTATGAGCCATCTCACTGGTCAGCTCTTCACGCTTCAGGATCGGGTAGCGCCCCCGCATGATATTGCGATTCAGGTCTCTGGGATCAATGCAAATGCGGAGTTCAGCAGAGGGTTTTTTGACGCATACCATGGAGCCAACCCAATCTGTTGGTTCTGTGACCCTTGAGATGATGCCTTTGTCTTGGAGGTCTTACAGCTGCTGTTTCAGGTGATCCTTGAGAGGAGCCGGCACCGGGCGTGGTGCATGGATCACTGGGGCGGCGTTCGGCTTTAGCAGAATTTTGTAGCGATATGGGATCATGCCCATTCCATCAAACACGTTGTGGTATTGTGTGAGGATGTCGTCTATCTCGGCCTGGAGATTCACATCGGTCGAGGTAGTCGCCGGTGTCGAGGATATGGGGCAAAACTCTCCCCTACCCGGTGGGGCGGAGTGGCGCCAACCACTCCGGCGTCGGGCCTCCCCAAAAGGTGCGGAATTCTCCGCACCTTTAGGGCTAGGCCCGCGCTGGAGTGGCGTCCGCTCCGCCAACTGGCGCCAACGGCCATTGGCGCCACGCCGATCGGTGTCGGGGCTGGCCGAAAGGCCTTAGTCCGCGCATGTGCCGGAGCGTCAGTGGCCTCTGACGTCACCACCGGAGCATACGCGGTGGAGGGAGTCTCTTCCGCCTCCGCCATGGTGGAGGCCGTGGCGGCGGCGGAAGAAAAAGAGTGCCCCCACGGCACAGGCCCGCCTGCCGATCAGTGGGCCCCGATCACGGGCCAGGCCACCGTGGGGGCACCCCCTGGGGTCCGATTGCCCCGCGCCACCCCCCCCCCCAGGACCCCGGGGCCCGCTCGCGCCGCCTACTCCCGCCAGCACAGAGGTGGTTTAAACCACATCGGCGAGAGAGGCCTGACAGCGGAGGGACTTCGGCCCATCGCGGGCCGGAGAATCGCCACAGGGGGCCCGCTGATCGGCGCGGGGGGCCAGACGACGGGCGGGGCGCGCCGATTCCCAGGTGGCGGAGAATTCCAGCCACGGCGGGGGCGGGATTTATGCCGGCCCCGGGCGATTCCCCGACCCTGCGGGGTGTAGGAGAATTCCACTCATGGTGCGGACTCGCTGGACCAGACCCAGGAGTTTACAGGCGTGAGCACCGAGCAGGGACGCCCTGTCAGGCCAAACAATCTCGAATCATAAGGTTGCCTTGAGTTCCTTGTGAGATACCCCTAGCTGACACGATTCACTGGCAGCTATGGCATTGCCATTGTAGTCGAGGAGTTGGCATGCTGGTGGAAGAATGCTTAGTCGATCACGGATGCTGTTGAGATCTGACTGCGATATAAGGTTCGCAGGCGCATCGGTGTCCAGTTTAAATCGGATGCCGATCAGTGGGCCCCGATCACGGGCCAGGCCACCGTGGGGGCTCCAAATCGGAGCATACCACTCGTCGTCGGGATCCACACTGAGGATCGAAAGGCGGGTTGCAGGTGCAGTGGAGACCAGCTCTGGTGTGGTTCTGATGCCCACCCGATATGGAGATTCGAAGCAATCAGCATCGGGATCTGTTGGGCTGTCAGGATCAGTATCCTGCATGTCTTGTTGTACCAAACGGATACTTCTGCGCCGTATCTGGGACCGCTGGCTGATAATCGGTGGATCGGACCTGCAGCAGGCCGCGTAATGGCCAGGCTTCCCGCACTGTAGGCATTGCCGTCCTTTGGCTGGACATTGCCGCTTTAAATGGACGGAGCCATAATTCGGACACGTCATACCGCTGACATCAGCACGTTATGTGCGCCAATGCGCATGCGCAGTGCGGTCGGCCGACGTACACACCTGCGCATTAGGGTTGTCGGCCTCGTCATCTACCCAGCTGTGGTGCGCATGCGCCGGGACCCGGGAAAGTGCGCAAAACGGCCACTCTCCTCGATGCTCAGGCCTTGCATTTTTTCAATGGCCTGCAGCCGTTCTGCCTCGTTGGAGGCCAGTTTTGCATTTTCCACCACCCTGATGTGGGAGTAACAATTCTTGGCATGCTCATGGACCACGCACGTCTCAATAGCGATGGAGAGAGTTAGCTGTTTTATTTTAAGGAGCTGCTGTCGAAGGGAATCGGAGTAGACCCCGAAAATGATCTGATCCCGGATCATGGAATCAGCCCCTGAGCCGTAATTACATGACTGCGCCAGGATGCGGAGCTGGGTCAGGAAGGACTGAAAAGGTTCATCCTTACCCTGAAGTCTCTGTTGGAAGATGTACCGTTCAAAGCTCTCATTCACTTCAATGTCGCAGTGGCTGTCGAATTTCAGCAGGACCGTTTTAAACTTCGTCTTGTCTTCGCCATCGGCAAACGCAAGCGAGTTGTAAATATGGATGGCGTGATCCCCCGCAGTCGAGAGAAACAGCGCAATCTTCCTTGCATCTGATGCTGCCTCAAGGTCGGAGGCCTCGATATACAGGAGGAATTTCCGCATGAAGATCTTCCAATTGGCGGCGAGGTTGCCGGAGATGCGGAGCTGAGGAGAAGGCTGGATGTTTTCCATGTCGCTGGATGACCACTTTCTGGTCGTTGCAGATTTACTCGAGGTAGGTTCGGCAGGATTAATATCACTCTGGTACCATGATGTGTTAGGCGGGTTGATTTGACTTTAACTGCAACTGGATGCAGGGAAGCTAGAAACAAACGTCTGACACCGGAGATGATTCAACACGGTTTTATTTAAACAATGAACGGCTGTACATGTACAGCTGTGGGTTGACACTCTACTAATCCTACTGACGACCTCTTACTGGTTCGACCAGACTAACTAGCATTCACATAGCAATAATATCCACTGACTTGTGCACTCTGACTGTCTCAGTGTCTGGGTCCCGAAAAGAGCGGGAGTCTTAATGCCCTGTGGGCTTTATAATGGTGGTGTCTTGTCTGGTGATTGGTTGTTCTGTGTTGTGTGTTCATTGGTCATCCTATGTGTCAATCACTGCCTGTCTGTATCTCACCACATACATGAGTGGATATTATTACACAACCTAGTCTTTCTTTAAACCCTGTTTATTTTCTTATAGGAAACCCTTTAATTACAATGAAGGCACAATTTGAAATGAAACCAAAACCCACAGATATGTAGGCACTCAGCTCCAATTTCCCATTCTCCACATCTCTTGATTTCCCTGAGAGACAAAATGCCTCTATCTCAGCCTTAAATGTGCTCCATGATGGAGCTTCCACAACCCCCTGGGGCAGAGAATTCCAAAGATTCACAACGACCTCAGTGAAGAAGTAACATTTTCTCTAACTCTAATCCTAAATGATTGACTCCTTATCCTGAGGCTGTACCCCATGTTCTAGATTCCCCAGCCAGGAATAAAACAACCTTTCAGCATCAACTTTGTCAAACCCCTTCAGAACCTGCTCACTTAACTGTCCATATGCAGCCTCGTTGTGTCCTCCAAATCATATTCAATCGTACCTGGTTTTGTAGCATCATTAAACGTAGGTACATTACTCTCATTCTCTCACTTTTAGTTATTAATCATAGGTTGTAAATAGCTGAGGCCCAGCAAGGCTCCTTGTGGCACTCCACTAGTTACAGCTTGCCAGCTTGAAAATACCTTATTCATCCCTACTCTCTACTTCCTGTCTGTTATCTATTCTTCTATCCATGCTAATATATTAACCTCAACTCCATGAACCCTTGCTTTGCATTAGTCATTTGTGTGGCATCTTATCAAATGCCTTTTGGAAATCCAAGTAAAACTACTGGTTTCCCATTATCTAGACTACAAGTTACATCCTCATAAAAGTGTAATATATTTGTCAAGTATGATTTCCCTTTTGTAAAACCATGGTGACTTTTAATGTATTGCTACGATTTATTTCATAATAGATGCCAGCATTTTCCCCATGACTGATGTCAGGCTAACTGGCCTGCAGTTCCTTGTTTTTCCTCTTCCTCCTTTTTTGAATAGCAATGTTCCATTTGCTAACTTTCAATCCACCAAGACCATTTTAGAATCTAGGTCCTAGACACAGCACAAGCCTGTTGCCATAGTTACCTCAGGGCAAGTAATGGAACAGATGATTGGATCATGTCTGCATGACCTTCTTCTGTAGATGATAGCAGTTCCCCTCTTTTTTGTCATACCCACGCAATTATACCAATGGATTTTTAAAAGAAAATGGAAAATGGACAATCTGTGCGTAAACAAGATGGAGGCAAGAGGTTAGGTGACCTCCCTGCTTGTCAATCAATATAGATGGACTTGATACATGGACATGAAACTGCACAAGGTTTGAAGTTAGCCTGCTGGCCTGGGCAGGATGTTAAAATGCAAGTGCACTTTTTGGGAAATTTAATCAAAGAGGCATTAAAATGCAACAGATCTCCCCTGTGGATTTAATAGCTGCTATGTCCAAATACCACCAGAAACCAGTGCACAATCACCCTGCAGATTTGAATCGACAGGAAGGGTGTGATAAGAACCCATTCTATTACAAGGAGATGAAACCCAACCCCCATGGCATGTCAACACTTAGTTGTCAGGGACCATTTATGTGGACAATTTATGCTATGGTCACCTGTCAGAAACCGGGTTATGATAAGGAACATTTATTAACGAACATATTGGGAGTCAGTCAGTCAGACTGGAGACTCCGAGGGAATCGATCCAGCCCAGCAAAGGAAGCATCCTGCCTATAGTCCACTTACATACAAGGAATTGGCTAACCTTTTACCCACCAATTTGGAGAAACAAGCCAGATCTTTGCGACAGGGACTTGACTGCCCTGAAACTGGAACCTAGGCAGAAACTCATTTTATGGAGCCACTGTGAATTTGTCAATGAAAACTTTCAACCTCCATCTCTTCAGTGAAACAAGAAGAGAATCATCAGGTCTGCAATGTTTCAAGTTCAATCTTGAAGCACGGTAGCACAAGTGATTAGCACTGTGGCTTCACAGCGCCAGGGTCACAGGTTCGATTCCCTGCTGGGTCACTGTCTGTGCGGAGTCTGCACATTCTCCCCGTGTCTGCGTGGGTTTCCTCCGGGTGCTCCGGTCTCCTTCTACAGTCCAAAGATGTGCAGGTTAGGTGGATTGGCCATGATAAATTGCCTTAGTGACCAAAAAAGGTTAGGAGGGGTTATTGGGTTATGGGGATAGGGCTGAAGTGGGTCGGTGCAGACTCCATGGGCCGAATGGCCTCCTTCTGCACTGTATGTTCTATGTTCTATAAGTATAGCAGTGAATTCTGGACTTTTTAAAACATAAGTGCATGCTACCTCTTTTGTAATCACCTTTTCTTGTGTGTATGTGCACTTCTGTGCATGTGTGGGGGTGCTGTCGTGAATACATTCAGGCGTTCAGAACAAATTATTTTTTAAAACTTACAAGAAAACCTGTCTTATGTCCATTCTTGAGGGTTGAAACGTATTCCATTTTAAAATGTCTTTCGCAGTCAGTTGAGAGGTGAAAAAAGAGGAAACTATCCCAACATCTCGCCCCTGTCCATGACACACTCCACACGCACACACATACACGCACATCAAGTACAGTCAGTGTGCTAAAAATCAGAAGCATAACAATATGAAGATTAATAAGGGGCTGTTACATCAGCGTTCACCATTTATTCAAAAATATTTGGAAAAATAGATGGGAAAATGCTTTATCTTTAGCAGATGATTTTGACATGAGAAGCAAGCCACTGTTATGGTGACAACTTTGATTTTGAATAGGGAGTGTTATTTGGGTTGCCTATACATATGTAAAATAAGAAATCCTTGAAAATTCATGGAAATTGTTCAGAGAGGAAAATATTTTTTACCATGGTATAAACAGTTCACCAGATTACTTGCAATGCCATTTGCAAAGAGTAAAATCTTAATCCATATGGTTTGTTGCTCGTCCCAGGAGCATCTTTTTACCTCCTGGTCTGAAGCACAGTGGGAGATAATAAAAGTGACAGTCGGAGCAGTGAAAATGGCAGATTGTGTTGCCATTCAGCAGCTTAAAGATCCCAGCTGTTCCTACTATCAAAAACCAGGGAGCTTAGAACAGAAAGCAGATAGTCTCATCAGTTACAATAAACTTACCATTGCCGTACAAACAGCCTGGGAACGCCCCTTTTTCCAATTTCATTTTTTATTTACCCTTCACTGAGGAAATTCCTAACCAGGAAAATCTGAAAAATTGGAATTAAGACAGAAAATTGGGAATGCTGAAGAATAGCTAAGTGACTGAAACTGTTTGCCTGCTCACCATGTGTCTTACTCACTTGCATTTTTCTTTTAAATGTTATGTATTGCCATGAATTCTAAGTAGCTGATTTGTTTTAAACCTCTCCTTAAGTGTCACATTTGTTTCAGGTTAGAAATGGATACCGACTGAGAACTTGGTCAATAAACACAAACCAAAAAAACCAAGAAGGAACGACAGCATCAGATGCTGTGGCAAACAAACTAGAACATGTTACAAATTGCCGGGGAGCAAACAGAAATAACTTCAATCTGTTAGTGGAAAGTACACCAATTTGTGGATTTGAAAATAACCTAGTTTTTTTAGAACATTAACTCAGGTCTAAATATTGTTCACTTCTTTACTAATAAGGATGACTCAGCTCTTTTATGTATATACACAACCAGTTAACAGAAGGGTGATGCAGGTGCCTTTCAATTGGGCAATTATGTACAATGAAATTTTGCGAGTGTGGACAGCAAAAAAATCAGCCAATCCTGACATGCCTGCATTAATGATCGTTTAACACTCTTCAAACAGCTAATGAGGCACTTAACTGATGTAATTGATGGAACTTCTGCCAATTCAGCTGTTAAGTGTGCTTTACATTTATGAAATAGCTGAGTGACAAGGTCTTTTAATGGCCATCCCACAGATAGGGCTCCGACTGTGCTAGTGAGCTGAACTTTGGTGAGGGCGGGGAGGACAAGTGCACACAACAAAAATAAATATTTTATTGGCCTAAAATAGGCACAAAAATAGCTGACAAAAATAGCTGTTTTAGCAGTGTAAAAGCCCAAGCTCGATCTGCATGGAATTGTCAGCACTGCTAAATTAGTCAGTGTTGGAAAGAAGTAATACTCAGAGTCTGTTCTCAACCGCGTGGAGTTGTAAAAGATGCGTTTATTCGGAATTGCTGTGTGCACAGCCACCCTTAGCTCGCAAAAGTCAACTCTGATCATATTCAGGGTTACATGCAAAAATGTTTAAAGTTATTTCAGAGTTACAAACAGGCATTGATGTCATTGATTTATTCAAAACAATACAAGGTGATCAGTATGCATATTTTCTGGACCCCTTAATGGGAAAACAATCAACTAACACAATGCTTCTTTACAATCTCCCGGATTCTGTTCAACATATTCCTCTTAACCCGAACTCCTTGATGAGGAGTTAATGTGCTTTTATTCCCTGCTCTGGACTGGACAATGAATCTCCTACAGACAGGCTGGAACCCTGGTTTTTGTGACGTGGGTCCCCATTCTTATCCTAATGCCCTGTAGGATGATTGAATTATCCTGATTGCCGGTGACTTCTCTTTAAGGTTCAACATTTTAACCCTTTACCTATTGGTTTTCCCTTTGCCCTGTGCTGCTATAAACCTGGGACATCTTTATTATTACTTTTATCAATTCTGTGATACATACAGCAATTTCTTCCGCGGACAGTCAGTGTCGTTTTTAGGTTGTCCTGTAGTCACCTGGAATGAGTGCCAAGCCTCATTTTAATATTGCAATCATTTTCCAGCACCTAATTCAGATGCCAGATTGCCCAATTTGGTGGAGTTTATGATGTTCTTTTCAGGTCTTGAGCAACCAAGCATGTGATCTATAAAGGGGGATCTCTGGTTGCAGATCAAAAGAAATAAACCAAAACTTCCTAAAATTGTTCTATCATGAAGTCAGGCATTCAAGTGAACGCCTATTACCGCCACTGCTGGCACGCACTGGCAGCAGTGTGTACCATCTATGCATTGCAGCAACTCGCCAAAGTTCCTTCAACAGCACCTTCCAACCCCAACACCTTTTCCACCTAGAAGAATAAAGATCTCAGGGCCATGTTTTTCCAGGGCAGCAGTGACCCCCATCCACCAGCCAGAAAATAGGGGGTAATCCTTTACTGGTCTCTCACCAAAGGTCCAACTGCATTTTACATGCAGCAGACAGTTAACGACCTGCAGCCAGAGCTTCCATCAATTTAAGGGACAAGATCCCGTCCCCCGATAACAGTACCAGTTGGTATTGGTAAGCTGCTGAAGCAT
Source organism: Scyliorhinus canicula (assembly GCF_902713615.1). Taxonomy (NCBI): domain Eukaryota; kingdom Metazoa; phylum Chordata; class Chondrichthyes; order Carcharhiniformes; family Scyliorhinidae; genus Scyliorhinus; species Scyliorhinus canicula. The sequence goes on from NC_052148.1 coordinate 147,446,061, forward strand.
TATTAGCATGGTCTCTGGTAAGTTTAGCAAAACTAATCAGAGCTATGCAAATATTTTGGAATTCCAGTGCGCCAATTGGTTTGCCATGCTTTACCACCGCAAATTCATCCATTCTCTAATAGATATTCCAGGTACTATTTCCCCATTAAAATTCATGTTCAAAACTTGAAAATGCTTCTCAAAGATCAATAACTGAATGATGTAGGCTTGGACAACCTTTCCCATCTGAAATGCTAAATCTTTGCTCTTTTGTTGAGTTATTTCAGGCCCCAGGGAAAGAACAGCCTTGTGACGCACCTACATATTTATTGACTGCACAGTCACATTTAGCATTCACCATTTCATCCAGAACTTTGTGTAACGGGTTCTGCTAGCCCCACTATAAGGCTAAGTCACCCTCCAGGTTGATATCGGCCAGCACCCTCACTTTCTTTTGCTGTACCCTCTTTTTGTTGTAAATCTGTTCCCAAGCTTGTCCCTGAATCTAGCACATACATCATGGAGTGCAGCACTATTGAAGGTGCTGCCTTTAAGATGCTGTATTAAACCAAGACACCCATACACCTGTTCATGTGGATATAATAGATCTCACAGCATCACTTGAAGAACAGGGGTGTTCTCCAGGTTTTCTGGCCAACATTAATACTCTGAACCAATGTCACTAAAATAAATTTAGCGTAGTCTTTAAAGTCATTGTTGTTTCTGGGACCTTGCTGTGACAGAAAAGATTAATAACCACAGCTAAGAATGAATTCATCTATAAGGGGGTCCTTCCGCACCCCACACAGGCAGGGCACTCCTGGGCCTGATCCTCAGCACAAGCACAATGCCAGCCTGGCACCATCAAACTGGCACTTTAGCAGTGCTCTGCCAGCTCCACCTGAACACCAGCAGTGCTAGGATGCCACCCTGCCCAGAGGCTAACCACCCGGGGGTCTCCGATTCCCTAGGCGAACCCCCTCCCAAGTGACATCCCGCCTGGTCCTCATTTGCAGGATCCAGTACTGAACGGCTTTTGCCCAGGGTCTCCGAAGCGAAGAGGTTAGATCCCAACGCCTCAGGTAAATCAGGTGAGCTCCATATTAGAGTGAGACTCGAATATGCAGATTTGCCATATACCAATCCCACCACAATGGGCGGGGTTCAGATCGCAACGTCTTGCGAGATTCTGTTAGATCATACGAGGCATAGCGAGCCAGGTAAATCCGGGAATTTACCTGGGATCTCTCCCGGCATCTACCGGCCGCGCCACACCCTGGTTCGAGCGGGATGCAGCCAGTAGGTTGCGCCCATGATTATTGCTCTAATTTTGTTTGTCTGTTAATATCGTGATTATAGACTTATCCTACCCAGTATCTCTCAATTTCTATATCCCTAAATCCATTCAGTCAGAACACACAATTAGCCAGTTAGTTGAGTTTCCCCTTTAATGTAGCAGCAATCAGTTGAGCTGTGGGTAGATAGCTAACGGTTTTACAAATAAATAATTCTTTTTTTAAAAGGACCTCCATGCATATTTGAAGTTATAGCTTGCTGAGCACTAAGGATAAGGCTTAAAGGCTCCGATTAAGCCTGCATTGGCCTCAAGAGCTGAACTTAGTTACTGTTGTGAAGATAAGACAAGTTTCCCACTGGGTCTTTGCCCATCAGGAGTAACATTGATCAAAACGTGGAATATAAGGCCAGCAGGTCGGCTTCTTGCTCTGAACCCTCGAGATATAGCAGGGCATCTTTCAGCGTATAATCATATTTAGTATCTTTCGGAAATCTACAAATAACAAACGCAGTGAATCTGATGGAGTGCTGATGTGCTGTGGAAAGGATTTTTTTTCTCTGTTAAATTTTGTTCTGACCTTTGAATTACAAGTCAGATGAAATCTGTTTGACAGATAAGGCTTTGTTTCTGCAACATGAAGAATGACTGGGCAGAGAATGCTTTTCACGTTTTGCACCTGGTGTCAATACCAAGCTTTACTCAGATAGCAATGATTCAGGCCCAACACAATACAATTTTTCACCTCTGTTACCCTGTAAATTGTATATTGTAGAACTGTAGCATTGAATCATTTCCGCTTCCCACGTTTCAATCAAAGAGGATCCTCAGTTCAAAACTAGACCTGGATTCAAACTGCTTCATTCGTGGCTCCAAGACCTTCAGAGGCAGCAACTTTTCATTGTACTCATACTTCTGTGTTATAGTTGAATCAAGTACTAGGGGGGGAATTTTCACTCAACATAAAACAGCTGACAATCAGCAGCCCATTTTACAGTTCTCCCAATTTTTTATTTTTTATTGAATTCAACAACATCAATACTAAACGCATGAGGTGGAAGAAAGGTGTTTCAATGTGGCACTGTGGCACAGTGGTTAGCACTGTTGCCTCACAGTGTCAGGGACCCGGGTTCAATTCCAGTCTTGGGTCACTGCCTGTGGGGAGTTTGCACTTTCCGAGTCTGCGTGAGTTTCCTCCCGAGTTCCCCGGTTTCCTGTCACAATCAAAAGATGGGCAGGTTAGGTGGATTGGCCATGCTAAATTGCCCCTTAATGGCCAACGGTTGGGTGGGAAGTTACCCAGATAGGGCAGTGGCATGGGCCTATGTAGGGTGCTCAATCGTCGAATGGCCTCCTTCTGCACTGTAGGAATTCTATGGGTTCTATGATAACATCCAGCCTACAGCATTGATTTTTTTGCTGGGTGATGCATCAGCAGAAAATTTGATTTGGTGCCAGTTTGGGGCAAATCCAAATGTGAATTTGAAAATTAAAGTGAATACACATCTCACAGTGGAGAATTAATACGATTAGATATCAGTGCTGAATTTCCCTTTAGATCAAAATCCTGAACTATTTACTATATTTACTTGCACTTTTTTCTTGCTATTTATTGCAAGCACAACATGGAAGTACTTTCACAGATCAGCAAGTGAACTAGTATCTCCAGATTTTTGATTCTATTTAATGTTCTTTGCACTTGTTTTTACACTAGAGATCACAGTTTAGAGTAACATGGGAATTGCTGTTGTCTCCTTGTTGATCTTTGGCGAGCAAAAAATATTCTCTGCTGATTTGGTATTAAAATGCTAGTGTTGACAGTGGGTGGGTGTGTGAGTGAGTGAGTGTGTGAATGAGTGAGTGTGAGTGAGTGTATGTGTGTATGTGTGCGTGTGAGTGAGTGAGTGTGAGTGAGCATGTGTGAGTGAGTGTGTGTGAGTGGGTGAGTTAGTGAGTGTGTGAGCATGTGAGTGAGTGAATGAATGTATGTGAGTGGGTGAGTGTGTGAGTGAGTGAGTGCGAGTGAGTGAGAAGCATTATAAGCATGATCGCTGGTGAGATCAGCAAAACTTAATATGAAAGTTAAAGGGCTGGATTCTCTGTTTCTGAGACTAAGTGCTGATGTGGGCAACATCGCACGGACTGGCATGAAGAAACTCCACAACCCCCTCAGGACGGTCAGGGTGAGTTGGCACACACCCGTCCCACACACCTGTAACCCTTCGCCCCCTCCCCCTCGCGGGATGGACGAACCCCCACCCTGTCCCACATGCTGGCATGCATGACAGCCGCCATGGCCGGGTGTCCTGACTACTGATGCCATCATCTCCCCACTCCTGGACTGCATGCGTCGGAACGTCTAACAGTGTCGTGTTTGTGTTTGCCCCCCCCCCCCCAGGAGAAGGCCGCCCACAACCTCCTTGAGCGGGAGAAGACCGGAGGGGGACCACTAGAACTGTGACCCCTCTCCATGCCCGAGCAGAGGGCACTAGACGTGACTGGCGGCCCGGATGAAGGGGAGGTCACCAAGGTGGATGTCGGCGGCGGCGGGCAAGTGAGACCCCGCTTAGTTGCGGATCCCCATGACACATGTGTAGACACCCCCATACCTCCCTTGACCCACACCCCCTCAGCCCACACCCCCATCACCCCGCCTCACCCCTCACCCCCCTCAGCCCACACACCACTCACCCCTGCTGTACCTTCTAAACCAGTGTGTCTTTAGCCCGTATACAGCGGACAGATGACAACACAAGTTGTTTAATACGATAATAGTTTATTACACGCACATAAAGTGAACACACAAGTTGCATTCTAAACTAACACACAAAAACGACCCTAACTTCACGTCGAGGTGACTGGCATGTACAGACAGATATGGCCTCATCTGGAATCCATCGTCTAGATGTCTGGTGCTGGTTGTCTGTGTCCCTGGCTCTGGTCCCTCTGTGGATGGCATGTCTGGTTCCCTTCTTGGCCGGTAAAGGTATCACCGCTGTTGCCGTCAGTGATTAGTGAGCAGGTGATGGGCTGTGCAGCACCTTTAATCCCTTCCAGGTTTTGGGTGCTTTTGGGCGGTCCAAGGTAGATGTCCAATAGATTGATCAGGACTTGATCACCCTGATGAATCTCAACCAATTGGGGTGGCCACCTCGATGGAGGGGCGGGTCCCAGTCGGCCATGGCCATTAGTGTCCGAGGCACATAGGCCTTCCCAAATAAGGAAGCCAATGCCACCATGTCTGCCACATATCGTTAGTTTCTACCTGGAGCCCATTGTCCTGGGATGTCCTTTCAACGGACTTTTCCCTGTGTTCGTTTCTGCAAGGTCCGGGCTGCAGCCCTTGTATACTTAAAAGCTGCAGCCTGTCTGCGTCTCTGTGTTGACCAATTTCCCATCGATCTGTGTAGGCTGCCATTTTAGACGGCCACACACCTCAGCCTCACCTCCCACCCTTACCCCCTCACCCCCGGCCTGTTATCTGCCGGTGCCCCTAGGGCGACATGTATCTCCTGGACCTGGGGCTTCCAGGCAATGGCAGTGAACCCCGCTGCCCGGGCATCCTCGTGGGCTCTGTTCACATGGCACTGGATGTACTGGTCTGCCTGGGCATATTGGGCATCTGTGACGGCGCGGATGCACCTGCGCACCGAGTAATATATGTTACTCATTTGTTATGCCGAGTTAAAGTTTTTTATAAATTTTTATTTAATTGGGTTTTTGAACAAGGTATAATTACCGTTATGTACACAAGATAAGAAACATATATATATATATATATATACACTCACATATATAGAAGAGAAGGGCACACCCCAACATTCCAAAGAGAAGAAAATAAAACATAGTAAAAAAAAAATAATACAATAAAAAATGAAATAGAATAACTGGTATTGTGCACCAGCTCGACAGCGGCAGCTCTGTACACCTGGCAAAAATTATTTACACCACGCAAGTAGGCGACTATTTACCGGGGGGGGGGGGGGGGGGGGTGGAATTGGGGAGGCAAATACACATTTGGGTGCTGGGAAAATAATTACAGTGTGCGATACTTGGCTGTGTTTCGTATTGTTGTCGCCTGCTTCTCCCGGACGGATCTCGCTACCGTCTCGTGCTCGCCTCCGCTTCTGCTGCTCCTCCCGTCCTCTATCTTTATTTTCCTCGTTCCCCGCTCCTGGAAATGTCATGCACGTTTTGGTATTATCCCACCCCCCCTCCCTCCCTCCCTCCCTCCCTCCCGGTCTATCTCTCCCTTTCATGCCTTGGCTACTTTCCCCTGATTCTTGACTACTTTCCCCTGATTTCGAGAGATTCCAAGAGGTCGGACAGCCAGTCTGTAGCTCTGGGTGGTGCTGCTGACCGCCAGCCAAACAGGATTCTACGACGGGCGATCAGGGAGGCAAAGGCGTCCGCCCTCCTCCCCAGAAATAGATCTGGCTGGTTCGAGACCCCAAAGACCGCCACTTTTGGGCATGGCTTGCCGAGTTAAAGTTAACTTTGATGATGGACACTCCAAGTTTTCCAGTGATGACAAATTATTTATTGAGTAACAAATTAATGTATTTGTGAGTTATTTTCTTTAATATTTTTACGAGTAGTCAAATTAACTAAGGTTAAATTAAATTAACAATGAATATAATACTCTACACTCTGAGCTTGCTACACTGCTGATCTCTAGCTACAATACACACAAAGAGAGCGGGAAAACCACTTGAACTTGCTTATGTACTCCCTGTTAGTGTTTCCCTCTAGTGATCATCTGACTTACTGACTGCACATTAACCAATCATGTATTTACATATACAGAGATCACTACATCCCCTTTTTTGTGTTACATATTTTCTATATGCTATAAAGAAAATTGTACATAAAGAAATGATGCATTGACCCTGCACTTGCGTGAAATGTTCGCAGACTCGCTGGCAAGGGGCTCTGTGCTGCCAACTCTATCATAAGCCTCAATATCGCTGATACCTAAAAAGGACAAAGACCCAACTAAGTGCAGGTCCTTCAGGCCCATCCCACTACTCAGCATAAATGCAAAAATCCTGGCAAAAGCCCTGATGAGGCAGCTGGAGAGCTGTGTGCCAGAGGTAGTCGCAGAGGACCAAACCGGGCTTTGTCAATGGCAGGCAGCTAACACCAGACATCAGGCACCTTCTGAACATGATAATGACCTAATCCAGGGAGAGAACACCAGAGGTGATCGTCTCCTTGGACGCAGAAAGGGCCTTTGACAGAGTCGAGTGGAAGTACCTCATAGAAGTACTGGAATGGTTTAGGTTTGGGCCAGTGTACACCTCCTGGGTGAAATACTGTATAGCGATCCCATGGGGAGCATATGGACTAACACCACCAGATTTAAATACATCCGGCTGCACAGAGGCACAAGACAAGGGGTACGTCGTTGTTTGCCCTGGCAATCGCACTGGCGATCGCCCTCAGAACGGCGAAGTGGGGGAGAGGTATCCGGGGAGGGTGACAGAGAGCAAACTGTTTCACTCTCTGCGGATGATCTGCTCCACTACATCTCAAACCCCCAGGCTTGCTTGGAAGGGATAATGAAACTCCTGAAGGAGTTTGGACCCTTCGCGGGCTATAAATTCAACCTTAACAAAAGCGAGATCTTCCTGGTGAACCCGCAAGGGGAGGGACAGAGCTGGAGGGACTGCCGTTCAAACAATCCCAGACCAAATTCCGCTACCTGGGGATCCAAATATCCCACGACTAGACACTGGTCCACAAATGGAGCCTGACGAGTCTGGTGGAGGAAATCAAAAGGGACCTGCAGAGATGGGGCACACTCCCACTCTCTTTGGTAGGGATGGTACAGATGATCAAAATTAACGTACTGCCCAGGTTCCTCATTCTGTTCAGATCCCTCCCGATCTACATCCCTGAGCCTTCTTCAACACAATAGACAAGCTAATCATAGCGTTTGTATAGTGGGGGGGAAACCCGAAGATCCAAAACAAAGGTCCTACAAAGGGAAAGAAACATGGGAGGCCTGGCTTGATTTTCTCAATCTAGTTGGAGAAGTTGATACTTTAATGTCCTGTTGTTCAATTTCAGCTAGTTTTCTGACATTCGCATGTTGTTGACTTAGAGATCGAATTAAATTCAAAGTTGGAAATACAGGTTGAAGAATTTGTATTTTTCAAAGGTCACGCCTATTTCTTCTAATCAATCCACCTTCTATAGTTTTGATTATGTAGGAGCATGGTGATACTTGTCTAATAACCATAGCAGTATGAGACCATCCTCCATCAGGAGGTCTCATTCCAACAATGTCATCTGCTGTTCGAGGTTTCAGTGGTTTTTCATGAATGTCATAACGTTGTTGCTTGTTGCGTTGTTGTTGAATTTTTTCAGCACACACAGTTGATCTGGATTGTCAATTTGAATCTTTGGTAGTGTTGTTCTTATTCACGATTGAAAAGCATTTGAGCCGGAGACAAACCTGAGTTTGTCACGGTGTCACAGTTTGCCACGGTGACGTAGCTGTGTCATGCTGTTGTAATGTTTCCTTCTATTGTGCTGGTTGATGCCGTTGACACGTGGAACACAGCATTATCATTTCTGCGATGTCATTGTTTATTCCAGGCCAATACAGTACACAGCTTGTCTAGCTCTTCTTTTGCACTTCTCGATTCCGAGATGTCCTTCATGAATCTTGCTGAGCATTTCTGACCGGAGGGTTAGCGGAATGACGATCCTGTCATTTCTTAATAGTAAGCCATCTACCACAGTAAGTTCAGCTTGTATGCCTTGGGACTAAGGACAGTGTCCTTTTGGCCACCCATGCTGTAGGTGATTTATAACTCTAAGCCAGGTTGCATCTTTTTGTGTCTCATCCCTTATTTGCTTCAACTTTTCATTAGATGCAGGTAGGTTTTCTTTATACAGCTGCAGTTGAGCTGCTATGTCGTTAATGGACTCTGGAGATAAGTTGTCAGTATTTATGATCTCGATAGTGTGTCGGCTATGATGAGGTCTTTGCCAGGAGTATAGATTAATGTAAAATCATACCTCCTGAACTTCATCATCATTCTTTGCAAATGAGGAGTCATATCCTTGAGGCTTTTCTCTATGATATTTCCTGGAGGTCTATGATCTGTCTCGACGACGAACTGAGGTAAACCGTACACGTAGCCATGAAACTTTGTGATGCCTGTGATCCGTCCAAGGCATTCTTTTTCAATTTGTGCATACATGCACTCAGTGGCAGTCATCACTCTTGATGCGTATGCTACAGGAATCCAATTAGTCTGGTTGTCTTGTTGAAGTAAAACTGCACCAATTCCATCTTGACTTGCATCAGTCGAGATTTTGTGGGCTTGGTTGGATCAAAGAAATTTAAACTTGGAGCTGTCATCAATTGCTGTTTGAGGTCCAGCCATTCTGCCTGGTGGCATGGAGTCCACTCAAACTCAGTATTCTTTCTGATCAAGTTTGGTAGAGCTACAATTCTTGCAGATGAGTTGGAAATGAATTTCCCGAGGAAATTTATGAATCCAAGAAATCGAAGTACAGCTTTCTTATCTTTCAAATGCTGCATATTCTGTATGGGAGATATCTTTTCATTATCGGCATGGACACCTTGAGCTGACATGGTATCACCCAAGAAATTCAACGATGAACTCGCAAATATGCACTTGGACTAGTTAAGTATTTGTCCAATTGGTGTTTTCGGTGAAATACTTTTCTTAATCTTGCAATATGTTCTTCTTCCGTAGTTGACCAAAGGATAATGTCATCTACATAGACTCTGACACCTTCAATATTTTCTGTCATCTGCTCCATGATTCAGTGAAAAATCTCTGAGGCTGAGATGATCCTGATAGGCATACGATTAAAAGAGTATCGTCCAAATGGCATGTTGAACGTACAGAGTAGTTTGCTGGAGTCATCTAGCTGCATCTGCCAGAAACCTTGTGATACATCTAATTTTGTAAAAATGCGTGCATTTGCCATCTCAGAGGTTATCTCCTCTCACTTGGGGATAAGGTAAAGTTCCCTACGAATGTTCTTGTTTAGATCTTTGGGATCCATGCAGATTCTTAGATCTCCTGAAGGTTTCTTGACGCAGACCAATGAGCTGACCCAGTCAGTCAGTTGTGTGACTCTGGAGATGATTCCTTGAGACTGTAATCTCTGTAATTCTGCTTTTAGTCTTTCACGCAGAGGAGCTGGTACTCTTCTTGGCGGATGTATGATGGTTTTGCATCCTTCTTGAGCAAAATTTTGTATTGGTATGGCAATGTACCCATACCTTGAAATAGGTCAGGGATGTCTTCTTCCATTCGTGATATCTCTTTTGTGTTCATGAAGATTCTTTGGATTAACTGCAACTCTTTGCATGCTTGAGCACCTAATAAAGAAGATTTGTGGTCATCCACAATTTCAAAACAAAGTGTTTTCGTGACTTTCTTATTGACCACGTTTTAAATGGCACAATCCTCTTGACACAATCTGGTTACCATTATAATCTTTTAACTTGCATGTCGCAGGTACTATCTCGTAATCTCCTTGGATTAATGTGAGATCTTTGCTAGCCATCAAGTTGGCTGAGGCACCAGTGTCAAGTTTGAATAATATTGGGCAATTATTCACTTGTACTGTTGTTGTCCATTCACTGTTGTTGTCAATGTAGTTAATTTGCTGAGGAGCCTTTGTTGTTGATTGAAGATCCTCCACTGCATCAATGATGTCAACAAAGAACGTATTTTCTTGGGAAAGATAGTCCTCATCATCTGCAAAATTCCCCTTTAAGTGAGCGTTACCACATCAACAGCATGTCATGACGTTGTCTCTCTGACTCATGATGGACATTCGCGCATTCGCCGACTTCTTTAGAATTAGAATTAGAACAGTACAGCACAGAACAGGCCCTTCGGCCCTCAATGTTGTGCCGAGCCATGATCACCCTACTCAAACCCATGTATCCACCCTATACCCGTAACCCAACAACCCCCCCCTTAACATTACTTTTTAGGACACTACGGGCAATTTAGCATGGCCAATCCACCTAACCCGCACATCTTTGGACTGTGGGAGGAAACCGGAGCACCCGGAGGAAACCCACGCACACAGGGGGAGGACGTGCAGACTCCACACAGACAGTGACCCAGCCAGGAATCGAACCTGGGACCCTGGAGCTGTGAAGCATTTATGCTAACCACCATGCTACCCTGCTGCCCCAAACTTCTTCTGTTGAGCGTCGCATTTCTGAACGAACTGCTCATGTCCTGATCTGGAGTGTGTGCGCACAAGATAGCTGCCATCCTGAACGTGCTTCTTTGCGGACTGCGACACCATTTTAACACTCTCAACCTCGTGGCGGACTTTTGCGGCCTTTTTCGCGTGATAAAACTCCAAATATTGATTTCTGGTTTGCTCGTGCAAAATATATTTTTCTATTGTGATTTTGAGTGTTAGATCATTCTGTCTCAGTAATGTTTCTCTTAAGCTTTCATCATTTAGTCCGTAAACAATTTGACCTCTTATTAAAGAATCTGGTAAATCAGATAAATTACATGGTTGTGCAGTTTTAAGTCTGTGACAAAGCTTGTGATTGGTTTAACGTTCTTTTATAAATGTTTATGAAACCTAAAACACTCCAGAATTTCATTTGTCTGCATTTTGAAGTGGTCATCAAACTTCACGATAACCACATCAAATTTGCTTTTGTCTTTGCCTTCAGCATATATAAATAAATTATATATCTCTATAGCTTGCTGACCTGCCATTGACAGTAGCAGTGCTATTCTTCCAGCTTCAGAGGCTGTATTTAAATCATTAGCTTCCAAATAGATTTTGAACTGCTGTTTAAATCATTTCCAATTTAAATTTAAATTAGCGGTAGTCTTCAGCTGCCGTGGAGCTTGGGCGTGGTCCATCAAATCGATTTGTTGTCGAGGATCCGTTGCTGTGAAAACTTCCACAGTCAAATAGTCGAGACTGGAACTTTTTCTTTTCTTACCTAATCTGTCTACTAGTTGTTCTTAAAGCTTTTATATCCTGGTACCATTTGGGAGTAGTATATGTTACTCATGTGTTATACCGACTTAAATTTAACTTTGATGATGAACACTCAAAATCTTCCAGTGATAACAAATTATTTATTGAGTAACAAATTAATGTACTTGTGAGTTCTTTTAATTAATATTTTTACTAGTAGTCAAATTAACTAAGGTTGAATTAAATTATCAATTAATATAATACTCTACACTCTGAGCTTGCTACACTTCTAATCTCTAGCTACAACACTCGAAGAGAACGGGAAAATCACTTGAGCTTGCTTATGTACTCCCTGTTAGTGTTGCCCTCTAGTGATCATCTGACAGTACTGACTGCACATTAACCAATCATGTATTTACATGTACAGAGATCACTGCAGTCCCCACTCAGCGACCGGAAGGACCCCATCGCGTAAAGTTTCAGGGCGACCACCACCTTGACGGTCACCGGGAGCTGGTGTCCTCCCCCATATCACTGCAGTGCCAGGTATGCCATCATCTGGCAGATGTGTCACACTGTCTCTCTGTTTATCTGCAGGGTCCAACGGCATGCCCAGTCCGGCAGGTCCGAGAATGGCATGCGGCGCTGGAGCACGCGGGGCCTCACGCGACATCTCCATGGCACCTCCAAAGTGACCAAAATGCGGGTTGGTGTGCAAATGCATTTCTCTGTAGGGGGGGAAAAAGGCCAGCATGTTAGCATGACACATATTCCTGTACCCAACCAGGTTACCTGGGCTACATGGTAGCCCCGGTTGGCACTGTGGGCCCCGCCCAACCATGTCCACCCCCCCCTCCCCAACCCCCACCCTCGCACCCCTGCCCTTTCAGTATCCGGCCCCGTCGGTGCACCTGATCCTGGCACCCTTCCTGCTGCCAGGGGCACCGTTGGCTGGCACTGCACTCACTGGGGCTATCTTGGGTGTGGCCCTGGGTGGTCCCTGGTGGGTGGCAGCCAGTCGGGCGGAGTATTCGGGTAGGGAGGGGGGGGTGCGCTGTGGCGGGGGTGGGGTGTGTTGGTAGACCCCCCCCCCCCCCCCCCCCCCCCCCCCCCACCGGTCCTGGCAAGTGTTTCCCCCACCAAGACCAGCAAGGCCGGTGCCCGGCCCAGCAGCCCGCAATCACTCCACGCCATTTCCTTCCTCCTCTCTTGCTCAGCAGGCAGGATCCAGATTCATGATTTTTGAAACCACAAGTGAACCACGTGGTCGGGAACTCGGCCCATCGGAGGCGGTGAATCTTGGAGGCCCCGGAGAATAGGGTGTCAGGCCCGTTAATGAAATGCCTACTGTGCTTTCAGGCTGCGCGATGAGCGATGCATTTACAGGGTGCCGGAGCATCCCGCTTTGACGTCAACCAGGCGTCTAGCCAGATTTCGGCGTTGGAAGCTATTCTCCGCCCAATCGCATTTCACGATTTTGGCGTCAGCAAGCGGAGAATCCCGCCCAATATGTTTCCAGCCGATCAACTTTGTAAACGTAGCACAACACCAATTGTACCCATACTGCAGATGTTCTGAAGGAAAAATGGTGCGAGACTGTTCCCCGGATAAATTCAATTCAGATGACCTCAGGGGGCCTTAGGGGGCCTCACGGTAGCATGGTGGTTAGCATCAATGCTTCACAGCTCCAGGGTCCCAGGTTCGATTCCCGGCTGGGTCACTGTCTGTGTGGAGTCTGCATGTCCTCCCCGTGTGTGCGTGGGTTTCCTCCGGGTGCTCCGGTTTCCTCCCACAGTCCAAAGATGTGCGGGTTAGGTGGATTGGCCATGCTAAATTGCCCGTAGTGTAAGGTTAATGGGTTGATTGTTGGGTTATGGGTATACGGGTTACATGGGTTTAAGTAGGGTGATCATTGTTCGGCACAACATCGAGGGCCGAAGGGCCTGTTCTGTGCTGTACTGTTCTATGTTCTATGACCTCAAACTCAAGCTACGCTCTGCAGTTCGAGTCAGCTTAAGGACAGAAGTATTGTAATTTGGGCTGGCTTTGTTTGTTTTCAATTTATTGTTCTCCTTCCGCCGCCTAGAAAGAGCACAAATATACTGCTGCCCTATTTATCACGACTCCCAACTAACCAAGTAAATAATTAGTTTTTAAATCATATATAATATCCAGTATTTTGCTATAATCCCGTGTATTGATTGGTAAACTTGTCAGGTCTGCTGAGAGAAGTCAGATTTTTGTGAGGTAGAGGTCACAGCTATATGTACCATTACAGCATTCTCATGCATTCTCATGCATAAGGAAGCAAAAATATACAGAGTTCAGAGAAACCCCAGAGAGCGAGAAAGAATGGTGTTAGTGGATTATTGGAAAAACACCTTGAATTGAACTTGAGACATTTTATTGTTTCTGCTAGCATGCACTCTCTACTTACTAAACAGCTACTGATAAAGCAGAACAAATTACCACTAGTTTATTCAGTTGCATCCTTCACCAGAAAGAGAGGTATGGTTGTAGATTGATTTTGTGTCCCTCAGTAAGCCTCATGGCAAATAATGTATCATGCCTCTAATTTTGTTCTGCATATAATTAAAGGGTATAATTCAGCAGCAAGACCGGAAAAGCATTTATTCCCATCCTGCAGGCGTAGAATGCGAGATATATATCTGAGCTGAAGTATTGTATTCTAATATAATATCACAAAGAAGGATGAGGGCATTCTGCAGAACAAAAAGCAGTGAGAACATTTCATCAGTGATTTCCGCAAGTAAACCAGGAAAAAATGCTGCTCTTATCATATTTAGTGGTGCAGAGCAGAAATATGACTGTAGACCTCAGAGTTACATAATGATAAATGGCTTCAGTGTAGCAGCAGTAGTTAGCATGCATAGTGACACAATCCCTCGGGTTATTACATTCCCTGAAATATATATCATTGATTACAATGTAGAAAACCAAATAGGTTCAATTGAAATAAGTGCGTGCTGTAATACATTTTTTTTTACGTGAATTTTATTGTGTGTTTTGTTCTCTATTGAGTTTGATAGCCCTACAAATTGAACAGCTTCCTGATCAGTCGACAGGAAGCTGTTTAAACATGCAGCACTGTTCTGTGTGCCTGCAGGCAATGCGGGGTTTAAACTAAGGCTATGACCTTAACGTATTTGAAGCAAATTGTTCCATTCAGTTTCTATTAAAATCCTCTAACCAATTCATTATGTACCACACACAACAAAAGTCGAAATGAAGCCAGTACTCGAATTCAGGAATAAAAAATAATCATCAAAACTGTTGGAGATACACAGCAGGTCCTACAGCACCTGTAAAAGAGAGTACACCATAATCTGTTCCTATTTTTCTCTGATGTTTGACAGGACTGTTTTGCATTTTCAGCATTTTACAGCTTTTCTTTTCAAAAGTTCCATTTTATTTGTAATGTGTGAGGAACACTGTCAATGATCCCATAACACTTCAATTTTCTTCAACATATTGTGTTGCAGTAATTCATGGGGGAAAATTATATGGATGTAATTTCTACCACTGTTACTTTTGAGATGTTGAACGTAGATAGCCTAATTGTCTCTGGATTAAACTACTGCAGCATTGACATTACCTGCTTTTTATACAGGTGAAGATTTGCAGCAAATATAATACCTTAACCTCTGTAGATGCTTTGGGGGTTCTTTTTTTGGAATAAACTCCAGATCGTTCTATAAATCAAATTGATTTAATTATGTCTTACAAGATCCTTTGGGAGGGAAAAACAAATATGTAGGAATTTCGCCAGCGTGCATCTTAATAACATAGCACAGGTGTTCATTCATCAGCTGCAGCACTTCACAAGGGCTGGTGCGTTACAGCGCTGTCCCCCCCCCCCCCCCCCTCCCCCAACAGCTGCTTCCTGCTTCACATTTCTCAACTGAAGCTGCGATAAAGATGTCTCTTCACCTGCTCGCTAACAGCAGTACAGTAACAGTGAGACATTTCATGACTGTCGCTTCAGAATTGCAAATGCATTTACGACTGGCAAAATGCACCACACCATTTAGGGCAATGATGTAGATCTCTGTTACGGCATAGATGTGTACGCTAAAATGTGGCTGATCTTTTTGTCAACTATTGTGCATTTCTGCCATCTAGAGGTAAGATGTGATTTTTTTTATTTTAGTCAGAGCTACAGTTCCATTGGTAAAAAGAAAAATCCTTTTTAAGAATAATATTTTTATACTTTATCCAATAAAAGTGCCTCACTCCAAACATTCAAACCGTGAATCCCTTTGAAATGTACTAGCTGTTACTAAAGGCAGAAACAACAAACAATTCTTCACATGTACCACAAATAGCAATGAAATGAATAGTCAGTTAATTTGGTATTTCTGTGTTGCTAGTGTTTGGTTGAGGGAGGAATATTGGCCAGAATGCCAGGAGAACTTCCTATTCATCTTTGAGCGGTGCCTCAGGATCTTTCATGTCCATCTGAACTGCCAGCTCGGACTTTGATTTAGTTACAGGGCAGAGTTTTACAGGCCCCCCGTCAACAGTTTTGTAGATTGGGGGAGGGGGTCCGTAAAAATTCACTCGTGGCTTTTCCATCGCCCTCCTGTTCATACTCCACCTGTCCACAATTTACAGGAAATACATAGGTCGGCCTGCCACTTTCGCACCTACTGAGGTCTTTAATTTAATAATAATCTTTATCGTCACCAGTAGGCTTACATTAACACTGCAGTGAAGTTACTGTGAAAATTCCCTCGTCGCCACACTCTGCCACCTGTTCAGGTACATGGAGGGAGAATTCACCAATGTCCAATTCCCCTAATAAGCACATCTTTCGGGACTTGTGGGAGGGAAACCGGAGCACCCAGAGGAAACCCGCGCAGACACGGGGAGAACATGCAGACTCCGCACAGACAGTGACCCAAGCCAGGAATCGAACCTGGGATCCCGGTGCTGTGAAGTAACAGTGCTAACCACTGTGCTACCATGCCGCCCAGAGAAGTGGCCACTTTCAGGTCGCTTCTTGCCCAGCCTCAATTTTGAGGCCTGCAGGACGTGGTCAGGGACAGGCTTGGGGTTTGGGGCTGGGGGGGGGGGGGGGGGGGGGGGGCGGTCTGGCAGATTGCCTCACTTGGGTCTTGTGGGGAAGGGGTGGCATCCATTAAATGATTGAGTGTTAAATGACTGAGGAGCAGCCGATATTGGCGGGGTGCGTTCCCCACTAATTTTGTTTGGATGGTGGAATGGGAAACCCCACCACCCATTCAATTCTGCCACTCGAATCATAAAGCTCAGAAAAAGGCCATTGGGCCTGTCATGTCTGTCCCGGCCCTCTAAAAGAGATATTCAATCACCTGCTCATTTCCCTGGCTGCAAATGTTTCGTTTTCAAGTATGAATCTAATTTGTTTTTGAAAGTTACAGCGGAAAATGCCTTTCAATTAAAGTAGTGCATTGCAGATCACAAGTCACTGCTTTAAAGAAAAGAAAATTCCTTTAACCCCCTCTGGGTCTTTTCCCAATTATTTTAAATTTGTGTCCTTTGGTTACTGACCCTTCTGCCAGTGAAAACAGTTCCTCCTTATTTACCATACTAAAACTCCTCATTATTTTGAACACCTTTATTAAATGACCCCTTTGTATTCTGTACTCCAAAGATACCAATCCCATTTACTCGAGTCTCTCCACATTGGGGCAGCAGGGTAGCATGGTGGTTAGCATAAATGCTTCACAACTCCAGGGTCCCCGGTTCGATTCCCGGCTGGGTCACTGTCTGTGTGGAGTCTGCACGTCCTCCCCCTGTGTGCGTGGGTTTCCTCCGGGTGCTCCGGTTTCCTCCCACAGTCCAAAGATGTGCGGATTAGGTGGATTGGCCATGCTAAATTGCCCGTAGTGTCCTAATAAAAAGTAAGGTTAAGGGGGGGTTGTTGGGTTACGGGTATAGGGTGGATACGTGGGTTTGAGTAGGGCGATTATGGCTCGGCACAACATTGAGGGCCGAAGGGCCTGTTCTGTGCTGTACTGTTCTATATAACTAAAGCTCTTCAACCTGGTGTCATTCTAATTCAATTAATATTTAATGAGAAGAACATAATAGTTTAAATATATACATTGTACATAAATAAAAATATTACACATATATTATTTGTAGTTTGCATAAACACAATGAGGAATGGAGTTATGCCTCCTTCATGATATAACGATGATTATAACAGTTCTTAATTGTGGCTGAAAATATGACAGTATTACAACTTGAGAAAGTACTCATTTGTATTACTTAAATTATTACTTTAGAAAGTCTTTTTGTTTTATCTCCCTACTCTACACAGATCAGCCAGGATCATTGGTCACATCCTTGCCCCTGAGTCAGAAGGTTGTGTGTTTAGCTAACATTCCAGTACAGAGCAGAAGGGGGCGCTACACTGTCAGTCGATGCTGTCAAGGCCCCGTGTGCCCTCTCAAGTGGATGGAATGGTTCCCAGGCACTATCTCAAAGAAGAGCAGGTAGAGTTATCCCTGATGTCCCAACCAATTTATCCAGCAGTCAACATCGAAAAAACAGATTACTGGGGGCGGGATTCTCCAATAATGGGGCTTTGTCCCCATTCCAGCATCAAAACCCGGGCGTTTCACTCTGGACTTTGTCAGATCACATTGACTATTTCACAGAATCTCCACAGTGGAGAAGGAGGCCACTCGGCCCATCGAGTCTGAACCGACTCTTGGAAAGAATACCCTGCCTAGGCCCATTCCCCTGCCCTATCCCTGTAACCCCACCTAACCTTTTGGACACTAAGGGGAATTTATCATAGCCAATCCACCTAACCTGCACATCTTTGGACTGTGAGAGGAAACCGGACGGCACCTGGAAGAAACCCACGTAGACACGGGTGGAAAGTGCAAACTCCACGCAGACAGTGACCCGAGGCCAGAATTTAACTCGGGTCCCTGGATCTGTGAGAAAGCAGTCTTAATCACTGTGCCCCCATACCGCCCTTTTTTGCCAGTTTTATGTTTTTGAAAGATTTTATTAAAGTTTTACTACAGTAAACCCATTTAACATTGTGCTGTAAAACGTAATCTAACAGATTCATAGTTCTCTGTGAATCACCAAGTGTTTTAGTTCCTAATTGTCCATTTAATTTAAGAAAAATAGATATTTTCATATTAACTAAGGTATTAAAGAACAAACAGGACCTGTAGGTTTTGCAAAGTGTGAAATATAATGGTGGGGTAGAACATGTAAAGTAGTAATATCAATGTTAGCTCCATAATTAAATACATCTTCCAATTTAAGTATTTAGCTGAGAATACTACTAGCTTGTTTTTATTGCAAATACTATTTTGAAATAAAATACATTTAAATCTCATTAGTGTGTCTTATAATTAATGGGACTAGTTGTGCTCAAAGCATTCAATTTAGCAATGTGCCCACAAATTTCTTTATTAAAACTTGCAGATTTTGATCTATTATTCATCTATTTCGAATTTCTGTTTCTTCTATTTTGAATCCAAGCTGTTTGAATTTTACACCCGCCCTGCTTCCATAGTTGACTATATTGATCTCGTTCTCGTTCCACTTTCAGTACCTGACTCTTCATCCTCACAGAAATGTAAATTGCAAGAACGTGAGAAGTATGCATTTTTAATTCTTGGCTTCTTGTCGTATCTGTGGTCATGACTACTTATTCTATCCTTGTTTTTGTGTCTGAATGTTCTTTACCCTATTAGCGAGGATCTGCTTCACTCACTTCGCAGCAGAAAGGAGAAATGGTCCTGAGGGAAGGTGTGTCAAGGACACAACAAGCGTTTGTGAAACACCTGACTCTATTTATAACAGCCCCAGAGGTCACTCCAACCCCCTGCCACAAAATGGCAAACACAGCAAATGAGAATGTCAAAATAATCCAACCTTATTTAAAGCAATTGCTGAATAGGAAATTGGCTTTTTTTGTAGTTAGCTTACCTTTAGTGAGGCAGGGAAAATGATTTAAAGACCTTTTAAGAGATTTATATCCTTAATTAACACATAATGGTGATTTTTCAAACAAGGAAAATAGCTATATGTTAAATGTGCAACACATGATATGAAACAAACCCACAGTGGAAATTCTGTTTGATGTTTGGGAATGTTGTTCATCGGTGGGCAGGGGTTGCGGTTAAATTGAAACGTTCATAAAGAAACATAGAAAATGCATAGCACAGAAGAGGGCTATTTGGTCCATCGTGTTTGTGCTGACCACAACAGACATCCAGCAAAATCCCAGTGGTGAGGTGGTGCTGAGTTGCCTTCTTGAAAAGCTGCAGTCCCTGAGGTGTAGGTACACCCACTGTGTTGTTAGGGAGGGAATTCCAGGATGTTGCCCCTGCGACAGTGAAGGAACGGCGATATATTTCCAGGTCAGGGTGGTGAGTGCCTTGGAGGGGAACCTCCAGGCGGTTGGGTTCCCAGGTATCTGCTGCTCTTGTCTTTCTAGATGGTAGTGGTCGTTCGTTTGGAAGGTGCTGCCACAGGAACATTAGTGAGTAACTGCAGTGCATCTTGTAGATGGTACACACAGCTGGCACTGTTCATCGGTGGTGGAGGGTTTGAATGTTTGTGGAAGGGGGAGCAATCAAGCGGGCTGCTTTGTCCTGGATGGTGTCGAGCTTCTTGAGTGTTATTGATTCTGCACTCATCCAGGCAAGTGGAGAGTATACCATTACACTCCTGACTTGTGCCTTGTAGATGGTGAACAAGCGATGGGGGGTCAGTAGGTGAGGTACACGCCATAGGATTCCTAGCCTTTGACCTGCCATCGTAGCCACAGTATTAATATGGCTAGTCCAATTCAGTTTCTGATCATTGGTAACCCCCAGGATGTGGATTGTGGGGGATTCAGCGATGGTAATGCTATTAAATGTCAAGGGCGATGGTTAGATCCTCTCTTGTAGGAGATGGTCACTGCCTGGCACTTGTGTGGGGCGAAAGTAACTTGCCACTTGTCAGCCCAAGCCTGGATATTGTCCAAGTCTTGCTGCATTTGGACATGGACTGCTTCATTATCTCAGGAGTCACAGATGGTGCTGAGCATTGTACAGTCATCTGCGAACATCTCCACTTCTGACCTTTTGATGGCAGGAAGGTCATTGATGAAGCAGCTGAATGACACTACCCTGAGGAACTCCTGCAGTGATGTTCTGGAGCTGAGATGATTGACCTCCAACCACCATAGCCATCTTCCTTTGTACCAGGTATGACTCCAACCAGCGGAGAGTTCCCCCCCCCCGGATTCCCATTGACTCCAATTTTGCTAGAGTTCCTTGATGCCATACTCAGTCAAATGCTGACTTGATGTCAAGGAAAGTCACCCCCACCTCACCTCTGGCATTTTACTATTTTGTCCATGTTTGAACCAAGGCTTTAATGAGGTCAGAAGCAAAGTGACTCTGGTAAAATCCAAACTGAATGTCTGTGAGCAGGTTGTTGCCGAGTAAGTGCTGCTTGATGGCACTGTTGATGATTCCTTCTGTCACTTTGCTGATGATGGAGAGTAGATTAATAGAGCGGTAATTGGCTGGGTTGAATTTGTCCTGTTTCTTGTGTACAGGACACACCTGGGAAATATTCCACATTGCTGGGTAGATGCTAGCATTGTAGTTGCACTGGAACAGCTTGGCTCGGGGTGCGGTAAGTTCTGGAGCAGAGGTCTTCAGGGCTATTGCCGGAATATTGTCAGGGCCCATAGTCTTTGCAGTATCCAATGCTTTCAGCTGTTTCTTGATATCACGTGAAGTGAATCGTATTGGCTCAAGAGTGACATCTGTGATGCTGGGGAATCCCAGAGGAGATGAGATGGATCATCCACTCGACACGTCTGGCGGAAGATTGTTGCGAATACTTCAGCTTTATCTTTTGCACAGACGTGCTGGACTCTGTTACGTTCTGGTGCTTGGCCAGTAGGGATCCTGCAAAATAGAACGTCCAGATGTTGACTAGTTAAGGTATTAAATGCGTGGTTCAGATAACTATGAGAAATTTATTACAAGCCACTAATTAGGATAAATTATCCTAGAGCTACTGTAAATATGACTATCCACTGCCATGACTATCTCCAGACTCCTCAAAGTAGAGTCACGTGGTAATTCTCTACTGCCACCTGCTGGTTGGACACCATATACATTACTTTTTACTTGATTGTTTATGCATATTATCACAGGTTGCTCTGTCATTGAGGATGGGGATATTTGTGGAGTCTCCTCCAGTAAGTTGTTTAATTGTCCACCACCATTTACGGCAGGATGTGACAGAACAGCAGAGTTTAGATCTGATGCGTCATTGTGGAATCACTTAGCTCTGTCTATTACTTGCCACTTATGCTGCTTGGCACTCAATTAGTCCTGTATTGTAGCTTCACCAGGTTGACACCTCATTTTTAGGTATGTCTGGTGTTATTCCTGACATGCTCTCCTGTCATTGAACCAGGGTTGATTCCCTGGCTTGGTGGTAATGGTAGAATGGGGGATATGTTAGGCCATGAGGTTGCAGATTGTGGTTGAGTGCAATTCTGCTGCTGCTGATGGCCCTCAGCGCCTCATGAATGCCCAGTCTTCAGTTGCTGGATCTATTCAAAGTCTATTCCATTTAGCATGGTGGTAACACCACACAACACAATGGAGGGTATCCTCAGGGTGAAGACAGAGCTTTGTCTCCACAAAGACTGTGGTGGTCACTTCTACCAATTCTGTCATGGGCAGATGCATCTGCAGCAGGTAGTTTGGTATGTTTTTCTCTCTTGTTGGCTCCCTCACCACCTGCTGCAGTCCCAGTTTAGCAACTATGGACTCGGCCAGTTCGGTCTATGGTGGTACTACTGTGCCATTCTTGGTGATGGACATTGAAGTCCCCCACCCAGAGTATATTCTGTGCCCCTGCCACTCTCAGTGCTTCCTCCAACTGGTGTTGGAGGAGTACTGATTCATCAGCTAATGGTGGCCGATACATGGTAATTAGCAGGAGGTTTCCTTGCCCATGTTTAACCTGAAGCCAGGAGGATTCATGTGATCCAGCGTTGATGTTGAGGACTCCCAGGGCAACTCTCTCCCGACTGTATACCACTGTTCCCCTACCTTTGCTGGGTCTGTCCTGCCAGTGAGACAGGACATACCCAGGAATAGTGAAAGTGGTGTTTGGGACATTGTCTATAAGGTGAGATTCTGTGAGTATGACTATGTGAGACTGTTGCTTGACTAGTCTGTGAGACAGTTCTCCCAACTTTGGCACAAGCCCCCATTGTTAGTAAGGGGACTTTGCAGGCTCCAACTCTTGGTCCTTGGCTCTGCAGGTTACAATATTTTGTGATATTATACAAATGTACAGCATGTGAAGAGTTAATGTTATGTTAAGCCTAGCCACTACAGAGAGCTAAGGGATAGTACTATAAATTGCATTGGCTCATGGGTTCAGGGAAGAGATTAGATTTGAGCTAAAGAAGATGAGATTCATAATGTGTTGTAGAGCTAGTTAAAATATAATAGTTATAATTAGTAGATAGAGATAGTGTTCGTGAGTATAGTGAATTCTTACATGTATGTTTGCTATTCAGAATAAGTGTCGAAATCAAATTTAGTAGTATTAATAAAATTAGTTTAGTACTTCAAATGAACTTTGTGATCACTACACCTTCCATCCTGGAAACCCCTCACAACAATCACCACATCAACTCTTGGACCTTGGCTCTGTAGGTTACAATATTTGACATACATACCATTTGTTAAGTGCAGAATGTAATTGTTACAGTACAGAAGGAGGCCATTCAGCCCGTCGTGCAGTCAGGATTTCTGCCTGTCCCACCATTGTAGGCAGTGAGTTCCAGATGCCCACCGTCCTCTGGGTGAGAATATTTTCATAATCTCCCCTGTAATTCTGTTGCTATTTACTTTAAATCTATATATCTGGCCATTGTCCTGTCTTCCAATGGAAATGCATAATTCATATCAACTCTATCTGGGTCCATCATAATGTTGTAAACCTCAATTCAATCTCCTCTGCACCAAAGTAAACAATCCCAGCTCATTGAATATTTTCTTAAAGCTAAAATTCTCCCTTTCTGGAAACATCCTCATTAATCTCTCTAATGGTTCAATTCACCTAACGAGCACGTCTTTCAGGACTTGTGGGAGGAAACCGGAGCACCCGGAGGAAATCCACACAGTCACGGGGAGAACGTGCAAACTCTGCACAGACAGTGACCGAAGTCAGGAACCGAACCCGGGACCCAGGCGCTGTGAAGCAACAGTGCTAACCACCGTGCTACCGTGCTGCCCCAATTACTAAAGGGTATTGGACTAGTGTCAGTCGTGGTACCAAATGTACCATATATCAAGTTCATAGAGAACCACACCTTCCAACATTGATTCAGGGCAGACGTGGACTTCTTTAAAAAGCACAGTGTAGGCCGTGGACACACCCGATGAAGAACATCAGCAACTAGCAAATCCTGAAATTCTACATCAACTTTCTTCTCTGAAGTGCTCAATGGTTATTCCTGCTGCTTGCAAATAGACTCTCCCTCTTCCTGAGAGGGTGTATTTGTGATTGCTACTGTGAGAGTGGTTCTTCTGAAGCGTTCATTGAGGCTAAATGGTTGGTTCTAACACTTCTCCTTTTAGGCACCTAAAGAAACAAAAGTATATACTTCATAATGCTTTCAGCAATGCTTCTCAAAATAGAATTTTGTGGTTAAAATGTATCTGTGCTTCATTGAAAATGCTGCCATAAAGGCCTGTATGGAAATGAATAAATAAAGATATAAGCAATGTAAGGTAAAGGAGATTAGCTATGTGTTTTGGAGAGATTTCTGAATTCACCTTTACTTGTTTCTACTGTTTCAATTATCCAGGTGGTCTTCTGCTCATAAGAAGTTAAGGTTCTAGCTATGATAACTAGAATCTCCTTCTTGCAATATGGTGACCAGAACTTGACTGGACATAGTGCTCTAAATAAGGTAAAACTAGTATTTTATACAATTTGAGCATAACCTATGTGTTCTCATATTCTCTTCCTCAACCAATAAAGGAAAGAATACAACATGCCTTCTTAAACACTTGCCTTGAACTCATCAGGGATCTGTGAATGCACATCCCAATGTATTTCTGCTGCTCCACACCTCTCAGCTTCATAACCATTTATTGTATATTCCTTTGTCTTGGTTAGCATCCCCAAGTGCAATATCTCTGCTTCGTTGCATTGAATTCCATTTGTCACTTTTCTGCCCATTCTCATTTTCCTTTCTACCTCCTCAAAAAATGCAATCAAATTATTCAGACATGATTTTTCCTTAACAAATCCATGCTGACTGTCCTTGGTTAATTCGTGCCTTTCTAAATGCCAATTTATATTGCCTCAAAGAATTTGTCCAAAAGTTTTCCCACCACCAAGGTAATAATTTGATTTATTTTCTACTCCTTAATGATAATATTAGGATCATCATCTTTTGTAAAGACAGATGCAAATTGTCTCTTAACAGCTTCACAGATGTTCGTGTAAGTGAGGCAGGTTGTTCAAATTCAGCTTCCAAGCTTTGGAAGTCCGATAGCTCTTCCCAGAGAGGAGTATTGTTTGTAATGCTTTCCCTTACTTTGCTCTGTTTTAATTACCTTTGCTCAAGTGTTGCCAGGTATCTTTCTGATACCACCACAGGGTTCAAAGCCAAGTACTGATCAATAACTCGATACACCAGTTAGTAAGTTTGAAATCAATATTTATTTACACACACAGTCAATTATTACTCAGGCATAAACTCTATTCGCTAAACTACAACTACTACTAAAGCCTATACTTAGCTTCGAGTGGCCCACTCAGTCAGAGGAACAATGGCCGTTGTCCGGTTCTGATACTGCTGGCTTCGAACTGGTATGGGATAGTAGCTAGGAGCGCCTATCTCGTAGCGTGCGTTGACCTTCGACTTACTTGGTTGGTGCTTGGCGGCCTCTCGTCGCTGAGAACCAAATACCAAGGTGAAGATGGAGAGCAGTAAGAGTAAGGGAGCGAACTGACCTTGGGGACTCTGCTTTATACCCCAAGGGGTTTTGCGCCCTTCTGGGCGGACCCGGACTTGGTCCCAATTAATTGGACCATGTCCATATCGTTCGTGTTGATTTTCTCCAATACCAGAGGTATTCCCTGATCGTTGGGCGGGCCCTATGTGGCTGTTGGCCTGCCTTTGTTTTAGCTCCCACTGGCGCCAGGGAGTCTGTCCTGGTCTCGATTGTTTCAATGTTTCTTTTTGTCCCTGGAGATAGCTCATTAATATGTTAATGGCTATTCGTTTCAGTTCTGTCTGAGTTCTGCAAATCTTAATACAGTAGTCCCCTGTTATACCGCGCGCCGCAATACCGCGGTTCGCGATATACCGCGGGGGGGCTTATGGACCCCAACTGTCAGTTGTGTCAATTTCAGCGGCCGGCTCACTTTGATCCGGAGAGGGAAGCTGCTCTCTCACTGAAACAATCAGCCGGCCGCTGAAATTGACACTGCCGGCTGCTCTCTCCCTCCAATCCAACTTTTAAGTTTTAATGTTTCTGATTGGAGGGAGAGAGCAGCGGGCAGTGTCAATTTCAGCGGCCGGCTGATTGTTTCAGTGAGAGAGCAGCTTCCCTCTCCGGATCAAAGTGAGCCGGCCGCTGAAATTGACACTGCCAGCTGATTGGAGGGAGAGAGCAGAGAACACAGGAGGAGGTCATACGGGCCTCTGCAAGACCAGCATGGTCTCACATCGCCCCTCCCCTCTGTAGCTGGGGTACAGGCTGTGGCTGCTGGGCTTCAGGCTGTGGCTGCTGGCGTACTGTGGCTGCTGGGGTTCAGGCCGTGGCTGCTGGGGTACTGTGGCTGCTGGGGTTCAGGCTGTGGCTGCTGGGCTTCAGGCTGTGGCTGCTGGGGTACTGTGGCTGCTGGGGTACAGGCTGTGGCTGCTGGGGTACAGGCCGTGGCTGCTGGGGTACTGATTGGAGGGAGAGAGCAGCCGGCAGTGTCAATTTCAGCGGCCGGCTGATTGTTTCAGTGAGAGAGCAGCTTCCCTCTCCGGCCGCTGAAATTGACACTATTTTAATTAGATCCACGATGGGGGTTTTAAATTTATTTAAAAAGCTATGCTAGCGCTTCCCATTGTGAGTCTACGGGGGTCTGACCTCTCCCCCCGCCCCCCGTAGACTCACAAGGGGAAGCGCTAGCATAGATTTTTAAATAAATTTAAAACCCCCATCGTGGATATCCGCGGCTCGGATGCAACGCGGGTGGATGTCTTGGACCCCAACACCCGCGTTATAAAGGGGGACTACTGTACTCAGGAAACCTTGCACCTGCTTGTTTTCTCTAGTGTTGTTCGTTTTTCCCTGCACTCCTTGCGAGTGTCCATTTTGGAATCGGGACGTGGCCACCCCAGGTGGATACAGGAGCAATAAAAGCTATAGCCAAAAGGGCATTGATGGAACAGATTAGTGCTGTCTGATCAGTGAAACCTGAAAGCAGGTAAGGCAGGGATATTTTGGCCAACAAAAGGTTGCCGATGTAGTTGAGCACACATGAGATATCTTAATGGGTTGCCTTGCTAACTTTTTTCACTTCTCGTAATAAACATTGTACAGTATTACAGAGGAATGCCAACTGCAGAGCTCTGTAAATGTATGAGCATGCTCATTTACTTTAATTCCATGCTGCCGCATTGTAATATTGCAGTGCTGCACATATTGGCCATTAAATGGATCAGTTACCAGGCACCAGGTGTTGTACCACAGAAGGTTCCTTACAGCTGCGTGTTCACACATTCACATAAAGTGCAAGCTGTTGTACTAGCCACTTTGATATTACTCCTTAACAGACAGGAAGGGTGATTCTAGTTATCATAGCTAGAACCTTAACTTCTTATGAGCAGAAGACCACCTGGATAATTGAAACAGTAGAAACAAGTAAAGATGAATTCAGAAATCTCTCCAAAACACATAGCTAATCTCCTTTACCTTTCATTACTTATATCTTTATTTATTCATTTCCATACAGGTCTTTATGGCAGCATTTTCAATGAAGCACAGATACATTTTAACCACAAAATTCTATTTTGAGAAGCATTGCTGAAAGCATTATGAAGTATACACTTTTGTTTCTTTAGGTGCCTAAAAGGAGAAGTGTTAGAACCAACCATTTAGCCTCAATGAACGCTTCAGAAGAACCACTCTCACAGTAGTAATCACAAATACACCCTCTCAGGAAGAGGGAGAGTCTATTTGCAAGCAGCAGGAATAACCATTGAGCACTTCAGAGAAGAAAGCTGATGTAGAATTTCAGGATTTGCTAGTTGCTGATGTTCTTCATCAGGTGTCTCCACGGCCTACACTGTGCTTTTTAAAGATGTCCACGTCTACCCTGAAACAATGTTGGAAGGTGTGGTTCTCTATGAACTTGATATATGGTACATTTGGTACCACGACTGACACTAGTCCAATACCTATTAGTAATTGGGGCAGCACGGTAGCACAGTGGTTAGCACTGTTGCTTGACAGCGTCTGGGTCCTGGGTTCGATTCCCGACTTGGGTCACTGTCTGTGCAGGGTCTGCACGTTCTCCCCGTGACTGTGTGGATTTCCTCCGGGTGCTCCGGTTTCCTCCCACAAGTCCTGAAAGACGTGCTCGTTAGGCGAATTGGACATTCTGAATTCTCCCTTAGTGTACCCGAACAGGTGCCGTAGTGTGGCGACTAGGGGCTTTTCACAGTAAGTTAGTTGCTAATGTAAACCTACTTATGACACTCATAAAGATTATTATTATAATAACCCTTGTTATTGGGCACATCCTTCTTGATCCTTCAGATAAGACTATTATTGTATATTGCAGGGTAAATTGACAGGTGTCAGAGTAACATATATTCACATGCATGATTCCCTTCCTTTGGATGCAAATTCCAAGTACATGTACAATTACAGCATGGTAGCTTTTTGATTCATGAATACTGCTAAACTTGCTGATGACACAAAGATAAGAAAGTAAGTTGTGAAGAGAAGGTAAAGAATCTATCTGTATAGGAATATAGGTAAGTTAGCGAGTGGGCAAAATTTGGCAGGTGACGCATAATATGAGAACATCTGAACTCATTATCTTTGGCAGGAAGATTAGAAAAAGCATATTACGTACAAGGAGAGAGATTACAGAACTTTGAACTGGGTGTCCTGGTACACGAATCAGGAGAAGTTAGTTTGCAGTATAGCAAGTGATTAGGAAAGTAAATGGAATGTTGTTGTTTATTGCTCAAGGAAGGAAAAACTTACTTTTATCCTTTCATGAGATGTGGGTATCGTTGGCAAGACCAGCATGTGTTGCCCATCCCTAATTGCCCTTGAACTGGGTTGTTTGCTAGGCCATTTCAGAGGGCCGTAAGGAGTCAACCACATTGCTGTGTGTCTGGAGTCACAAGATGGCAGAGTTTCTTCCCTGAACGACATTATCAAATTAGTGATGTAGTGATGTTTTGCTACAGTTGCATAGGTGCCGGGCAAAAATCTCTGGCTGTTCATGCTGGTGGGATCATCTGGTCCCAGCAACGGCAGCACCCCCCCCCCCCCCCCCCCCCACCACCCCCACACACACACACACCCCGCTGCAGGTTTCCTGGCGATGTGGAGTGGATTCAATGGGAAATCCCATTATCCTGGAATCCTTTGCAATTTACTGAGGGCATTCCCATGCACTCAGAAGGATACTCAGAAAACCATGTCAGGGGTCCATTAGAGGGACTTGGTCTCAGCCATAGGGGTACTGACTGATAGCCACCTTGCTGCCTTCGACCCCTTTTCCCTTTCTCCCATAACTTCCATCCTGCCACATTCACCTTTGGCTTAAGGTTCAATGATGATCTGGACTTCCAGGGGGGTTCGGGGAGTGCAGTCCTGCCAGCAGCCACCACTCCTGCTGAGGGCAATGACAAGCTGCCAGGTTCTGTACTGGCAGCCCTGGGCGGAAGGGACCGTCACCGAGGACCTGCATCATGGGGGGAAGGCCTGCCAAAGCCACACAAGTGCTGAAAGGCACTTGATTCTGTCAGGTCTCTCCCATGGAACTGATCTGGGGCTTGCAGTCAGCTCCCTGACTGGTGGGTGAGATCCATATTCTAGACATTAACTTGATTTCTCTTTCCACACACACTGCCTGACCTTGTTTAGCAATTCCAGAATTTTCTGTTTTGATATCCGATTCCCATAATCTGTAGTACTTTTTTTAATAGTATTACTTAAAGATTTGTGTAAAAAAAGAAGTGCTCAGAAAATGAGTTCTCACAATTTAGCGGACCTCATCTTAATAAACATGAACTTAGTAGACAGTCTGAAAACTAGAAAGGAATAGGCTACTGCTGCAAGTTTTACTGGAGACTGCTGGAAAATTAAATTCTCTAGAAACAATCAGAACGATTATTCTTGGGTGAAGAATGATGCACTTAGCCCAGCGAAGGACTGTAGTCAGGTAAGGCCTCTGCAATAGTGGGATTGAAACTGGGTTGATAATTAAAACAAACAACCATTTCGCAAAACAGCGTTGGGTTTTTCAATTAACCTTGCTTAATTAAGATACTTTCTGAAATGCAAAAGTTCATTAGCGAGTGGGAGTAGAAGTTATTTTAATGAACAACCCTATGGTTCAATAGCTTAATAACAAATTCGATCACTTAGACAAGATAGCCATTAAGAACAGCTCATTAACATGCCTTACAAACAACATTGGGCATAATGACTTGGATATTGGAATTCAGAGTAAAATTTCAATTTTGCAATCCCACCCAACTTGGGTGTGTGTCAAATGGGGAGGATGATTCTAATTGACTGCAACATGATATAGATAGGTTAGCAGAATGGGTGGACAAGTGGCAGATGGAATTTAATATGGAGAAGTGATGATTCATTTTGGCAGAAGAATTAAGAAATATACTTAATGGCATATTAAAGAGCGTGCCGAAAGGGACCTGTGGGTTCATGTGCATGGGTCTTTGAAATTGGCAGGACATATTGAGAGAATAAAAGCAAAGCATGTGGAATCTTGACTTTCATAAATAAAGGTATTGAGTACAAAAGCAGGGAAGTTACACTGAACCTTTATAAATTGTGATTCGTCCACAACAAGAGCATTGCACCCAGTTCTGGTCATCACACTTTCAGAAATATGTGAGGGTTATGAGGGGATTTACCAGAATGGTTCTAGGGATGGAGGTTCTTCGCCACAAGGATAGATTGGAGAAGTTGAAGTTGTTCTCCTTGGAGAAAAGGAGAGATTTAATAGAGGTGTACAAGTTGATGAAAAGTTGTGATAAGGTGGACAGAGAAAGCTTTTCTCATTAGTTGATTGTGCAAGGACTAGCAGGCACAGATTTAGGATTTAACACAAGAGATGCAAGGGGTCTGTGAGGAAGATATAGTGAGCGGTAAAGGCCTGGAGCACACTGTCCACAAGGGTGGTGGATGCAGAGACAATCAATGTCAAATGGAAATTGGATGGGAGCTTGAGGAAATAGAGCAGTTAATCTGACTAACTAGGTTACTCGACAAAGGGCCAGTGTGGACTCACTCGGTTGACGGTACTCTGTCCCAGAAAGTCACTGTGGCACTAACTAATAATAGAGAAAATACAATTATGAAACATTTGCAAGTCAGCTTTGAAGGCTGAGATGGAATGCTTCTTTGGAACATAAAGCGGATCATGGGAACATGAAGTAAGGCAAGGAAAAGATGATGCAAAAAGCCTGGTCGATAAAGGACAGAAGATACACGCAAAGGCTTAGGAAGCTGATGACAGGTGGATAACATTTAAGGGTGGGCTTTTACATATGGGTTTAACCAAAGAACTATTTTATTGGACATTTTGTAATAAAACACATCTTTCTCTGACATTAATTTCGTCAATCATTTTTACAGGTCAATCCTTAAAAAGGACATAAAGAGACTGTGGGAGGCCTCAGTGAAGTAGGCGGTTAAGCTACTGCTCTTGGCTAGTTTGAGAAGTTATGGTTTGAGAAGTTATGAAGACATGAGGCACTGAGAAGGAAAGAAAAAGACGAGGAAAGAGCTGTTCACGAATGTCAGCTTCCTGCCCGGTTAGGAGAGTACTCAACATGGTCACATTGTTTGGCTGTATAACGAGTGTGTTATATCCAGTCTTAAACTCGGATTAAAATCAACATACCTACCATATTTCCCGCCGTCGAGTCTGATTGATTAGATAATTAATAACAAATTGTGCTTAAATGAAAATAATAAATGGGAAGGGTTAGGATTCTAACAGTGAGTAGACTTTTGCATCTAGCTCCTGAATTACTATCTGCCCCAGGTAAATTGCAGGTCTTTCTTCTCTGGCACTAATGGAAAGTCCACAGCACATCACTGTCCTCAAATTCAGAAATAATTGGGCAACTTTCTTCAGAGAGGCCATGGTAGGCAATATGGAAATATCACTTTAGTTTTGTCAACTTAATGTAAGGTACAAGGTTACATGACCAGGGATTGCTCAATTCTTTTATAGTTCCCAAATTATGGAAAGTACAAACTTCCTTTCCCCAGAACTAGTTTTAATGAGCATATACACTGAAAACATTAGGTCAGATGTTATCTTTTTCATGTTCTAACCAGTGAAAGGTTATTAAAAATAAACAGTAAGAAATAGATTTAAAAGACATATGATTTTTTAAAAATGCTGATCAATGTATTTTTCTCAAGAATTTAGTGGCCCAGTTGCTCGGTATTCCATTCGCACATATTATTAGATATGCATGGCTGAATACAGACTCGTCAATTAAATCAGTTGGTGCAACGGGAAGGCATTAAATGCACATTTAAGAAAGAAGAACCAATAGCTAAAAAATACATTGAGTGTAAAGCAATGTGCTTTCCTTATCCACTGTTACTGCTCAGCAGGGTATCTCTGCTGTCGAACAGCAAGCTTCTAGTTATGCAGGTACTTTCTCCCCAACCACATCTGTGTTCAATGAAAAATGATTTTGAAACCCAGTTTCCGTTAGCGCACGGGCAAGTGGTAAGGCCGTGTGATTGGGTGCACTTTACCCCTGGCAATTTGCTGCACAGCAAGTTCTTGATCGCAGTCAACACTTGGGAGGATTTATAGACAAAAACAGTTGCAATGCAACGTTTGAGCAAGCCAGCATGTATGACGTTGCGCATGTAGATGTGAAATGTTGTTACTGTTTAAAGTTTCGCAGGGCTGGATTTTATGTATCCCTGCTGGGCATGTTTTCTGCAGGGGTGCTTGTAAAATAGGCCAGGTGGCTAGTCCACCATCTTCCTGATAACCCCCCCCCGCCCTCCGGAGCTCACCCATATAATATGGTGTGTGGAAGGATGCCAAAATCGGCAGCCTGCCTGCCATATGTAAATAAATAATTAGAAGTAATTTGGGCTTGTTAACAAACCTATTGACCTGAATACGTTAAAAACACCAAAACTCAGTTGGCATGGGTAGTTGGGAAGCAGTAGGCAGGCCAATACAAACAACATGGGTGGCACAGTAGGTAGCACGGTTGCTTTACAGCGCCAGGATCCCAGGTTCGATTCCCAGCTTGGGTGACTGTCTGTGGAGTCTGCACGTTCTCCCCGTCTGTGTGTTTCCTCCGGGTGCTCCGGTTTCCTCCCACGAGTCCCGAAAGTCATGCTGTTAGGAATTTGGACATTCTGAATTCTCCCTCAGTGGACCTGAACAGGTGCCGTGGTGTGGCGACTAGGGGTTTTTCACAGTAACTTCATTGCAGTGTTGATGTAAGCCTCCTTGCGACAATAAAGATTATTAAGAGCAGGAACGGGGCACCTCATTCTTAATGACCCATTTGCATCCTCTCGCTGATGCGGGGCATGAACCTCAATCTCAATGGGAGACCGGAGCATCGGAAATGTTGGTGCTGATCCAGATTTTTCCCCAACACTGGATTCTCCACCACATCGGGAACTCCGCTACCAGTGGCGGAGAATCCAGCCCTCCATTTCCCAAACTTGGTGTCTTCCACACAAATTTTGGAATTGTACTCCAATTCAAGAATAGGTGGCCATTCCTGCCCCTGTCAGTTCTCTGTAAGAACTCCATTAATCCCATTCCTCTGTAACCTTGTAATTTATTTCTATCTTTAGGTGTTTATCGAATTCCCTTTTGATCAGCACGATTGAGTTTGTCTCAATCTGCATTCCAGATCCTAATCACTCATTTTCCCTCATGTCACTATTAGTTCTTTTGCCAATCTTTAAATTGCTGTCCTTTGCTTCTCGACCCACCCGCCAATGCGAACAATTTCTCTGCATCTATCCTGTCTGGACCCCTGATAATTGTGAACACCTCTCCAGTAACAGAGAATCTAACCATCACCCCATGACATTTAAATGCATTATCATCGCTGAACCCGCATTATCAACATCCTAGGGGTTACCATCGACCAGAAACTGGACCACCCATACACATACTTTGACTACTAGAACAGGTCCGAGGATACGAATCCTGCAGCAATTAACTCACCTCCTGACTCCCCAAAGCCTCTCCACAATCTACAAGGCACAGTCAGAAGTGTGATGGAATAGTTTCCACTTCTCTGGATGAGTTCAACTCAAGAAGCTCGACACCACCCAGGACAAAGCAGCTCACTTGATTGGCATCTGTTCCACAATCATTCACTCCCCTCCACCACTAACACACAGTGGCAGCCATGTGTACCATCAACAGGATGCACCGCAGGAACTCACCAAGGCTCCTTCGGCAGAACCTTCCAAACCCACAACCACTGCCATCTAGGAGGACAAGGGCAACAGATACCTGGGAACACCACCACCTGAAGGAAATATATCGCCATTCCTTCACTGTCGCTGAGCCAAAATTCTGGAACTCACTCCCGGGGCGAAATTCTCCGACCCCACGCAGGGTCGGAGAATCGGCCGGCAGCGGCGTTAATCCCGCTCCCGCAGGGTTTTTAATTCTCTGACCGGCCAAAAACCGGCGCTGTGCAAATCCCGCCGGCAGCCTCTGAAAACAGCTGGCGCCGGCGGGATTTCATTATATTTTTGTTTCCACAAATCTTCGGCTCGGATGGGCCGAAGTCCCGCCGACGTGGCCACGGGTCACGTCGGCGAAAATCACAGTTGCTTTAAAACGGCGTCAACCATTGATGATGGTTGACGGCGTTCAGTGTCGGGGGGGGGGGGGGGTTGCGGCATCGGGGGGGGGGTGCGGCATCGGGGGGGGGTGCGGCATCGGGGGGGGGTGCGCGGCATCGGGGGGGTGCGCGGCATCGGGGGGGTGCGGCATCGGGGGGGGTGCGGCATGGGGGGGGTGCGACATGGGGGGGTGCGGCATGGGGGGGTGCGGCATGGGGGGGTTGCGGCATCGGGGGGGTTGCGGCATACGGGGGGGTTGCGGCATCGGGGGGGTTGCGGCATCGGGGGGGGTTGCGGCATCGGGGGGGGTTGCGGCATCGGGGGGGGTTGCGGCATCGGGGGGGGGGGTTGCGGCATCGGGGGGGGGGTTGCGGCATCGGGGGGGGGGGGTTGCGGCATCGGGGGGGGGGGTTGCGGCATCGGGGGGGGGTTGCGGCATCGTGAGGGGGGTGCGGCATCGGGGGGGGGGTTGCGGCATCGGGGGGGGGTTGCGGCATCGGGGGGGGGTTGCGG